>NW_024870818.1:5922500-6225000 GCF_019054845.1 Dipodomys spectabilis
TAGAAAGGAGTAAAACGATGCAGCTTCTTGCCAAGTTTCCTTTAGTGAATTGAGGAATGAGAAGTCTAACCTTGAGTAATTACATATGTTTTATCCGTTTTTCTTTTAATGTTAAGTACAGTTTGTGGACGTGTTGGCTGGAAATCGTTCTCATTTGGGGAGAAGACTGTAAAATTTAAGTGTATGATTGAGGCACATCCAGACACACACAGAAATATGGATTGCTTGTCTCTTTTTTGCCCACAGACACTGATGGGCAGCTTCATTGTTCGCGGTTGGATGGTAGGGAGGCCTGGATGTCCCAGTATGAAGACATCAGGTTGTTCCTTTTGGAAGACAGAAAGCTATAAAGCTTTCTTTCCAGCAGTGCTTTGGGTTTTGTAAAATAAATGACCAGCACCTCAACAGCATGTTGGGCTTGGGTTTAAGTGACTCTTTCGTCTTCTAGGTCCAGTAAGTTTTCTGTTCTGAGCTCCAGTGTGTCCTCTTCTAGTTGCCAAGGTAAATTGTGGTCTCCAGGCTCCTCCGAGCCTCCCTCAAGGTAGATGAGTGCCTTGCTTGTGAAAACAAGGTGCTAACTAACGGTTTCCGATTTTGGAGAGCCTGTGATTTTGGCGTTTGCCTTTGCTGTGGAAGAGCCTGTGCTGTATTATTGATGTTCACCTCTGGTTTATGTGTTTGTCACTGGTTTACATGCACAATCAGAACGCTGTAACTGATATTCTGATTAAAAAGAATGTTTAATGAAAGAAAATAAAATTGTGATGGAAAATGAACAGTGTGTAAGAAACATAACTATATTTTTAACCTCTGAGGGACCTAGCCTTGCCCTACCGTGACTTCCATCCATACCATGCTAAAAGCATGCTTCAGTTCAAAGTTGTTAATATTCAGCTGGGAAACAGTATCCAGAACACAAATAAATTATTAAGTGCATGAACTTTTTAGGCAGTAAGATGAACTGATGGGGTCCATCTGTGAGATCCAGGGGCTTTTTATTTGTGTGTGTCGAGCGATTCTGCCCTCTCTGACTTCACAGCCTTTGGTCTCCGGCCAACTGCATGCATAATTGATTCCACACGCACTATCATTTTCTTGATGTAATTGCTTTACTAAGATATGATGAAATCTAATGGATAATTTGCTATTTGAAAATGGGCAAAAAAAAAAATCTTCATACTTTATGTTGGGGGTGGATAAGGAGTGGAGAAGGGGGTGTTCAGGTGACCTGGTATTTGAGGAAACAAAACTGAGCAGGCAAGAGTAACTTAGCGCACTCGGCCTCAGTGGAGTTGGATGTGGATAGGAAGGTCTTTGTGACATATGGAAGCCAGTGTAAAAATCTCTCTCTCCTATCAACCCCCTTCATTCCTTCTCATGGTCTCTCCCCTAAACTTTACAAGAAAGGGAACCTAACAAGGTAAAAAGTAAACAATTTAGTCATCACAGGCGTTACTATTCAGACTATCCAGGAGTTTTGCCATGTCGGTTTATTTAACTTTCCAGGAATGTAAATACTGACACAGCCCTAGAAGCAGCAAGAAAGATTACAGTATTAGAGTTAAAAAACGTGAGCATGGAGTAGCTGTGCTTTATACTCAGCTATAATCACACTTTAACATTGAAACATAATGGCGAGTCAAAACCCACTGGAAACTTCTGCTTATATGGAGTACAAATTTCATCCTAATAGATTGGCATAATCTAGTGTACCCAGGGTAGATTGTTATATAATGCAGAAACTATATAAATGTCAAGCACACAAATACTTCTACAGGAAGTAAATGAAAAGTATTAGAATTTCTTAAATCACCATTAAATTTTGTTGGTGGGACAATCTCATTAGCTCCCTCCAAATCATGTGTGGCTTTTGCCTTTGGAAAATGTATTTTGAGGGGATTTACAGATGTTGAAACATTGTTTTAATCCAAACCAGTTCATGCTTTAAATGTACCTTAAAAAAATTGTACTGTTTTTCAAAGTGCTTAAAGGGACTGGAGGGGTAGAGGCATAAAAAGTAAATGCATCTCACTGGGGCAAACTGTTTTTCAAGTACAGTCATAATAATGAACAACACATGATCTGAAATTTGATCAGCAAACATATCCTGATGCCAAGGAATTTTCTTTCTTTTTCTTTTTGCCATTCACATACCAAGGCTCTGTAAATCAATAAACTAGGCAGGCAGAGAGTAACTATTGTAGGGGAACCAAATTCTGCTATGCAGAATGGTGCAGAAACTGACATTTGAAGAAACATTAATACTACCACCATCAGACATTTAAAAATTTTTTTAAATAAATGACAGAATAGTTTTAAAAGGAAAAAAAAAACTCTACCTTCTGACACCCCAAACTTTCAGCTATTAATAGACCACCAGTGAGATAGACTGTCTTTGTGCCTTGAAATGCAAAATGAGGGAAATAATTAGCAGAGGAACAAAATTCTCAAAATTTGAAGAACTTCTGTGATTACTGGGGGTACAGTGAAAGGAAAATGCAAATTTCATCCTGATCTTAATTAGATTCAATTGTGTAGTGGGTGTGTTGGATTTGGGGGGAGGGGTGGGGGCAGGGAGTTCTGGGGGTGAGGCTGGGGAGGGAGTCAGGTTAGCAGGGCCTGTCGAGTGGCTCGAACAAAGACGCCTGGAAGCCGCTGGTGCAGTGTGGGGTGCCTTAAGCCAGAAGCTGATGTTGCTGGGATTCCAGAGCTTTTTAGTTAGCTAGCTCTGGGGATTTCATTTGTCCATAATGGGGAGGGTAGACATAGCGCTTAGAAAGAGGAAGCTGTTGGTCATTAACTTTTTCAGACCACATGGGTGAGAGGTTTAGAATCCTACCCTGGATGCTCAGTCCCACCAGCTTCTCATAATGGCACTGTCCAAACCCTCCCCACAACCCCGGGCACAACCAAAATGCTTTATAGAGTTTAATGGTGGAGATTGGTCAAAGTTCTGCCAAAGTGTGTGGAGCAAGTTTCCTTGGCTGCATTTCCCCTTGCGTGAAATAATAAAAGCTCTGGCCAGGGCTTATGAATCTATTTTTGTTTCATTAATATTATTTATTATGTATTTTATTAATATTTTTAGGAGGGACTGCGCTCTCATTTGACCATTTGTAGTTATAATTAATACATTCCGTACTGGTTGTAAAAAGTGTACTTGCATTTAATTGCAAGTCAGGATAAATTAATGGATATGATTTAAAACAAAACTCACTTAAAATATTCTTGCAGGGAGCAAAGGAGGGGGCAGTCCCTGAATTTAATTTATTTTCTGGGTGAATGTCAGTGGGGAGAGCATGGAAAGGATTGTGTGGGTCTCTAGCAGGATCCCTGGTGTGTGTGTGTGTGTGTGTGTGTGTGTGTGTGTGTGTGTGTGTGTGTGTGTGTGTGTGTGTGTACACGCAGGACATTAAGGGCAAAGAGGGGGAGGGAAAACCTGTGAAGGGGGAGGGGTGTCCAGGAACTCAGTTCTTTTCTTTAATTTCTGAGGTTGCCAGGAGGAGCTTAAGCAAAGTGGTCAAGTCCATCTGCTCCAGAGAAGATGGCAAAGAAAAGAGGTTAGTGGAAAGAGGGAGGGAGCACAAAGGGAAAATTGTACGTTGGGAGTGTTGCTCTCCTTGGCTGTGGAGGCCTTGGTGTAGCCAGACTGGTTTAGCAGACAGAATGATAGATTGTTTTGTCAAGGGTCCCAGGGTGCGCCCTGAACTTGAAGCACTTTGTTTATATTGAATAGAAAGGGAAAAGCACAGACATAATCGATGTCTAGTTTTTAGGAGCTCCAAAGAGGTAAGAGAACAGAGAAGACTCAGGGAGGGGCAGAGGGGATGGGGGAGGGGCAGGCCTTGGTTGTGGCTGTCCATTAACAGATGAACTTGGCCGTGGGCCAGACTTTAGATGAGAGTGTGTCAGAGCTTCAGTGCAGCCAAGCCTTTTCAGTATCTTTTTTTTTTTCTTTCTTAAAAAATACCTGATGACTATATATCAATTGTTCTTAGGTTTTTTTTTGGCTAAAGGAAAAAAAATAAGTAAATAGGTAAGTAGATATTAAAAAACAAACGAATAAAAGGGCACATAGCTTAATATTTTTCCAATCTCTGGACCAGTTGAGGCAAGTCTTTTGGCTACATCTTCTATCATCTTTCCTGGCTTGCTCTTGGGGAAAAGAAAGTCTTGTGATAACGCCAGTTAGACGGAGGGCCCAGGATGGCAGGGTTGGTTGTGTGCAGTAGGCCGGGGAGGGCAAGCATGTGGGTACAGCAGTGGGCAGGACATGGCTGGTGGGCTTGTGTGCGCAGGGAGAAAACTGGCGGAAACATCTTTTTTTTTTTTTTTTTTTATTAATGGCTGAAGTTTAACTTGTTGGAAAGCACCTGTGAATTAATCTCTTGGTAGCTGTGAAAGATAATCTGCAAGAAAGGCCCAGGAAAGGCCAAGGAAGGGGAAATTTGCCCTTGTTCGCAGTGCAGCATTTCCTGTGTGGGACTGATGGCAAACCTATGTGTTTGGGCTGGTTTTGTTCTTGATTATCTTATCTTTTTCAGTCTGTTTCTGTGTTTTTTAGTTTATTGTGACATTATGCATTCCACATATGAGTGTTGGCAAGCACGAGCCATCAGCCCAATAACTTCCTGACATTTTTAGCTCTTTTAATGTGCAGTCTTGGCCCTCCTGCCACCAGTGGCGGAGGCAATTGAATTTCCCTGTTATATACTGGAGAAGAGGTTGCTGGGGCTAAAGTCAGGTTCATAGAATTCCAGCGAGGGGACACTAGGGCTTCCCAGTGGTTTGGGGACTTGTCTGATTTGCTGTTCACACAATCATGTATTTCTCCCCACAATAGCCTTGAAAAGACTCCATTGTGAATATCCCTATAAAATGTGATGAAATCCTGTTTCTGTCTGCAGGCTGAAGCCTCTTATGAGAGAGAGATTTTGTTTTTAATTCTTATTTAGTAGCAAATAAAAATCAGGAAAATTTGGAAGCCTCTGGGCTTATCCTAAAGCTACCTCACAAAAGTTAGCTTTCAACACAGGCTTTTCTTCTACCTCAGTATATTTGTAACTTGAATTGATAAGAAAAGGAAAAGGAACTGGTACCAGCTACTCAGGAGGCTGAGATCTGAGGAGTGGAGTTTGAAACCAGCCTGAGTAGGAAAGTCTGTGAGACTCTTATCTCTAATTAATCACCAAAACAGTTGGAAGTGGAGCTGTGGCTCAAGTGGTAGAAGCAGAGCATTAATCTTGAGCAAAAAAATCACAGGTAGACCCATTGCAACAATGAGATGTACAAGTTGTTATGTCGAAAAACAAACTTTACAACTTTGGCCAGGCAGGGATGCAGGGGGTGGTGGGGGTGGTGGGTGGGAGATGGGAAGAGGAGGCAATACTGCTTGATAAGAAATGTACTCACTACCTTGCCTATGTAATTGTAACCCCTTTGTACGGTATTTTCATAATAAAAAAAATCACAGAGACAACCTGAGTTCAAGCCCCAGTACCAGCACTAGGAAAAAAAAAAAGGAAGAGAGACTGAAAGGGGAAATAAGCCCTTAAAAATGTGTTTCATCTCCTTTCTTTTCCTCTTTAGCCTCTGATTACATGAAATATAATGGTTTGAAGGTGAAGCGGTACTACCATTTCTAGTTGTGTGAATTTGGGCAGTTATATCTCTTTAAGCCATTTGTAAAGTGCGAGAAATCATAGGACACACTTCATATGAAGCTCATGTGAGCATCATATGAGAACCTTTATGAATGCTGGCTCAGTGCTGGGCACAGGGTAAACACTTAACAAAGACCAGTTAGTGTTTTCATAGCTCATGGTTTGCAGCTGTTTTCTTCTACAAGAATTGGGGTCTTCCCTTTGTGTTGGGTGAACAAGTGAGAAGAGAAGGAATGGAACAGGTGGGTTCTAAAGGAATTGCTATGCTCAAGGTGGGCTTCTTTCTGTCTGAGTCTTGGGAGAGGCTCTTGTATGGTGCCATTCAGTAGCTTTTGCAGATCTGGTGACGTGTGGTTGATGGGGGGAGGGCTTCCGCCATTGACCATTGGCTACCAGCTGCTCCTGCAGTGCCTTGGATTCCACTCCCCACAGACACGGATTGCCTTTTGGGGACTATGTCCCTGGGTATGTGACTTAAGAACCCTGGATCCACATTTCCAATTCATCACTAATTGGTTGGGAGAGTTTGGGCAAATTATTTAACTTCTCTGTGATATAGAGACAAGCCCAAATCCCTTCCTTGTAAGGCCAGCAAGATGGGTACACCAGGGAGAGCTCATTAATCACTTGTCAGTCAGGCACACGAGTTGCTATTGCCATCTCTTTGCCTCAAGAAATGCTGTTCTCCCCATTCCACAGCCCCAGAAGGGAGTTACTCCCACCAGGCTCATTGGGTAAAAGGAGGACACTGAGGCTCACCAAGAACTGGACAATTTCCCTGAGAGGCCACAGTGATTACAAAAATCATTCCTTTGGCTTCTAGTTAGCCCCCTGTGCTCCTTTAGTAGGACTAAACAAACAACGGGGCTGCCCAGCTCTGTGGGGCACCCTGGCTTGGTGGGCAAGCTTTTCAGCCTTGTGGGTAAGAGAAGCATGTTCCCATCTAGCCTCTGGGTGCATGTCCTGGGCATATTGGAGAAACCTTGAGACAGTGGAACAATTGCAATGTAAGGAATCCTGTTTTACAAATTGTTATTTCTCCATCTGTCTAGAATGAGCCAGGGTCATGTGAAGTAGAGGGAGCAGAATTTATTATTTGTGTGTGACTAGGTTAGGAGACAGCAGAGGACTGACCAAGAAACTATGCTTGCTTGGATTATTAAGGGCTGGGAAAGTCTGCCTTTCAGCAGCCCTACATATTGTCCCTTTGTCAATCGTTCTCTGGCTACACCTTTAAAGGGCATGGAGACTCAGAATTGTACTGAGGGAGAGAGTAACTGGATGTGTGTGTGTGTGTGTGTGTGTGTGTGTGTGTGTGTGAGAGAGAGAGAGAGAGAGAGAGAGAGAGAGAGAGAGTGTATTGGAGACTATGGGTGCTCGACACAATGACCTTCTTCAAAGAGGATTTTGGTTCTGGTGGAAGAAGCGCTGTGGTAAGGCACATGGGGAAGACAGGCTAGGAGACTTGGGGGAAGCTTTGGATGGGAAGGACAGTAACAGCTCTATAGGATGCACATGTGGCTTTCCCCCAAGCAAGATTTCAGCTGCTTGGTGCCCTCCCTCAGTCACTCTGCAGGCTGCTCTGCCACCATTAATATTTGCTGAAGCAAGACCTGAGGATACTTGTAGAGCGATTGCATAATATATTACAAAACCAAATGTCTGTGTTTTCCTCACATTCCCCATCTGTGTACATCATTGTCAGAGATGCCTACTATGTGTAGCAGGGAGTAGAGGGGACAGGGAATAGAAGGTTGACCATAGGAAGTGATGTATGGTTGGAAAACTTCTGTTCTTCCCAAAGGAAGCTGTTTAGATCCACCTTTGAGGGGGTGTCATTGGCATGGACCCAAGGGGTATTAGAGTTTGGGCAGGAGTAAAAGTGGCTGTTATGAATACAGGTGGGTTAAGAACCCCAAAGCTTTAGTTTAGTTCTTACTCTGCCTGGAGATGGCATTTGTACCCCGATGGATGGCTTATGTACAGGTACCTGCCTCCTTCTTTACCCTTTACTCAGCTTTCTACTTTGTGTCTATGTACCCTTGGTTCAAGAGTGTAACGGGGCTTCCTGAATCACCCCAGAAGAGAAGCTCTTGGTTTTATTTGCTGGGACTCTGGACTGGAAAGCTGAAATGTTAAAAGGAAGACCATTCCTGGAGAGTCCTCATTCCCCTCCCTGATTCCCCAGTTGTTCTTTTATTCCCTTGAAAATCAGGGCAGCTCTCTGATGGTAGCCTTTTGTTTCTTTTTCTTCTGGTTCTGCCTTCCTTAAGGTAAGCACAAATTTAATGTCCCAAGAGACAGGCCAGTGACCCTTCAGGCCAAGTGCCTGGATGTGGCAAAGCTTCAATAAATATCGAATGGTGAGAGCAATGGAAATTTAACAAAGCCATAACGGAGAGACCTCAGAGGGGCAGTGGGCTGGTTAAGAGGCTGTTGGATGAACTGGGTAGTATTTCTACTTCAACCTGATTGAAATGTCGACTAAAAATCAATGCTGTTGACTAGTGATAATTTACAATGTTCCTGGCGCTAAGTAGTTTGCTGCTTAAGAATGCGTTGGCTGGGCAGAGATTAGTGCAGGGAGTTGTGTGTGTCACGATGAATCAGACGCATTATAGGTCAGCCCTTTATTTGTCTCATCATGACTTTTACACAGTTGTCATGTAATTTATGGCTGCTTTCACGTTGTCAAACACTTTCATTGCATCTTCTTCTTTAACACACTCCTGACACAGACCCACTGCATTTGAAGGCTTGGTATTGTTTCATAATCCAAGAGGAGGCCTATAAACCATCAAATTACACGATCTTCAGGCTAATCTAAATGCACTGCAGATTAAAATCAGAGCTCATTTGTCCCTGATGCAAATTATTAAGTTCTAATTATAAATATCCATTTAATTACCCCATACATTTTTATTTTGCGGACCCTTTTGAGTACTGATGTCTGCCACAGTGGGGAGGAGGCATAGGAGACAATCTGTGGTAATTAATGTACACTTCCCAAAGGGTAAAGGATAAACATATGCTGCTTTGTTTGTCTTATTTATTGATTGATTAGATGTATAGAGACTTTGGCATTGGCACAATCCAAAGTTGAAATCCTTTTAAAAATGAAAACTATTTAAAACTCTTTTGGGGAAGAAAGAGCAAAATATAGCCAGCCAATAGCTTTCTGCTAGGACACAGCTTCCTAAAATATGAGATTCTGCTTTTGATCAAATCACTGGTTTCTGAATTAATCTAGATTTGCAGAAGTGAAGAATATGAGAAACCATGCCTATTTTGTACTTCTAATGTGAAATCATTGTTATAGAAAAGAAGCCAATAGTGTTTAAAAAAAGCTCTGCTAATTGAGTGCTGGTGGCTCATGCCTATAATGCTAGCTACTCAAGAGCCTGAGACTTGAAGATTATGGTTCAAAGCCAGCTCAGGCAGAAAAGTCCTGTGACTCTTATTTCCAGTTCACTAGGAAAAAGCCAGAAGTAGAGCTGTGGTTCAAGTAGTAGAGTGCTGACCTTGAACAAAAAAGCTCAGACAATGCCCAGGTCCTGAGTTCAAGCCCCAACATTGGCACACACCACCACCACCCCCACCACTACCACAACAACAAACCCCCAAATCTGTCTCCTGTTTTTCAGTCTTACTGAGATCCTCTACTAGAAAATAACAGCATCTGCCTGTCATGTGAAGATATTTCCATGGAAAGTTTTATGATAATTGATTTTTTTTGATTATCAAACAATAAAGTAAAAAGAAGACCATATAAAAGTAGGCAAAATTCTTACAACTAGACATTTGCCTTTCCATGAAAACAATGGAAACATTACTAAGACTGGTTGGGGATGGTGGTGAATTGAGGCCTTTGACCTCGGATTTTTCTAAAATGACATACTGAAGTTTTAATGATACTGGAAAGACATTGTTCTGAGAACAAGGACCTCTGAGTTCTGATCCTGGTTGTGTCATGCTGGAGGACTGAGGATTTTTGTTACTTTTACACATCTTGGTTTTCTCATCTGTTAAATGGACTGTTTGAACTGAGGAGATCTCTAAACTCTTGTTGTGTACTAGCAAACTATAAATACTCCTGGTCAACTTATTCCCCCCTCTTTCTGGAATTGAGCTGCAGAATGGGGCTTACTTGTAAAGAGAACAGCATATTTACTTGATTTGTCTCAAAGAAGGGCCCTACAGTAGAGATGGAGCTTTGGACTTATGATCCCTTAGCAGAAAGTTTAGTAGAATCTCTTAAATTGCTGGAAGCAAAACTGAAGCATGGTACAATAGAATGGTGATAATTCACAGAAGTTCCCAGCTTACAAGATTTCTCCATCTTTTAATTGTTGCAAGCTGTCTTTTTTTTTTTTTTATAAACTCCAAAGCATGTAATGTGTACTGTGTCCAAATTTTGCTTTTTTTTTTTTTTAAAGGCAACTGTAACTACATGAAAATAGAATTACATTTAAAAGAAAAGTAAGTTGAATTCAAACAACCAGGTATTTTAAATTCAATTAACCATCTGAATTCAGTGATATTTTGCTCCTTCCTTGCCCTAAAAGCTGGTTTCTGTGTATGGACATAGCCTGCATATGCTGAGTTCTTGGAGTTTCAAATTCTTCCTCATTAAAGCCATCCAATGCAACATGTTTAAAAGACTTCTCCCTCTGTTAGTGTTGGAAGACAGCATGAATTGAGGAAAAATGTTCTTTTTTTTCCCTTTGTTAATTTTAGTTCATCCTGTAGGTAAAAGCATATGGCCTCTTGAAGGACATGTGATCTTTACAATCCATTCTCTAAGCTTAATGTTTACCACTTATTTTGAGTGTGCATGTTTCCGTTTTCCGCACCATCCAGAAAAACACCATTTATACATGACATTCAACTAAATAGAAGATGATGTTTTCAGAAGCTGAAAAGGAACACTCAAAATTATCATTTGGGTAATGATTATCTAAAACTTTAAGATCTCGTGGGTTCAGAATAAGGAGAAAATGAACTGGTTGTGAAATATGTGTTCCTGGTAGGACACAGGCACTCTTGAGATCTATAGCTTCAATAAGAAAGTAATTTATTTAAATTACTGCCTCTTTAATTTATAATGTTGGGGGATTTTTATGAGGATTACATTATAAGGGTGCTAATAATCAGCTCTTTCAGATTTTACATGTTCTTAGGTATCTGGCAAGAAAAAACAAGACAAAAACCCAAACCTACCAACCCAGATAGCAAGAATAACAACAACAATTTGAAAGAACATTTCAGACTGACCAAATGAATGTCCCCTACTGGATGCTTGACTTTCCCTTTCAGTTATTAACCCAAAAAGGAAGCAAAGTAATATTCAAGCTCAAGAGATGGGTGACTTAACTATGTATTCAGACATCAACTTCAGGATTTCATAGCCTGATATTGTTTTTCCCCCACCCCTTACTGTATTGTGCAAATGTATCAGCTGTGGTCTTGTTAATGTATGATAGGAAGTGCTGCTGGGACAGTCTTGGCTCACTAATGGGGTCACCTGTGTCACAATGTGATATATGGATTATGTTTACCATGGCATATTTTGTTTGTGAGCTCGACTATGAGATGGGAGCAGATGATAAATGAAGAGACCCAACAGTTTTCACACTAGTTCCTGTGGTTCTGAGACTCCAAAACAATAAAACTACCCCTGATAACAGAGAGGTATTTATGGGGGCAAATCTGACTTCTAAGTTTCTGTCTGAGAAAAGATGTGATAATCTATTACATTGATATCTTAGCTCAAAGCTCCTATTTGGCTTAAATCATTTAGAGTTTGTTGCTAAAACCTTGGTAAACTAGTTGAATACCTTTCTGTGGCTATCTATGCCTTGGTAATTCATTTACTTGGGCTCCTATGTGTCTGTACAATTTCTAAATTTATCTTTCAGGTTCACCTGGTAAGGAATGTTTTTGCTCATTGAAGTCTAGGTGAAGGTATACCTAGAAAAGACTTATTGTCTCTTGAAAAATCTCTGAACACATCAACACTGTGTGTGTGTGTGTGTGTGTGTGTGTGTGTGTACATACATACATATAAGTTTAATATATTGCCATATACGAGTTTAATATATTGCTATGTATTATATATGATGAGTTTAATGTATTACTATATATTATATATGTATATGTAATTATCTATCTATGAAGAGAGTATATGAATAGGGAGGTCTTTAAAATTTACCAGGATTTCATTATGTCAGAATAGTCATTAAAAAAAATTGTTCATGAAGATACTACTTAGCAAGACTATCTTCATACTATTTGTCTGTTACCCACATAGGCCTGGATTGAAGGTCGCAGTTATAAATTTAAGACACAGCTACAGATAGAAGTCCTATGTGGCAGCTTCTACAAGTTGAGAAGGCTCATCTCTTCTGTATAATTTCTTTCAACATGGTATCTTCCTTCTTGAGACACCTGCCATGAGTGTTATTTCCTGTGACAGGCCTCTGCATCTGGTTAAATGGACTTCAGTAATCTGTATCCAGTTACTTCTTACTTATTTCATATCCTGAAAGATATTAAGTCCAACAAGCTTTTACCCACCGAGTCTACAGAGAAAATGGCCAGGCAATTTTTGTTTCAATCTCTATGTCTCTCTGGAGCACTAGTTCCAGAGGCTGATCAATAGGTTTTATTGTAGACCTCACTGTCTCTAAAAGCATTGTGACCTTATCCTGTCTAAAAATAGTATTTGCTCTTGCCTGCAGAACCTTGACCTGTGAAAACCCATTTGGAACATAACTGACATATCTAGTCAGCTGTAGATCCAAGACATGCTCTGTGAATGAATTCTGTGCTGAACTATCCAGGAGAACACACTCTTGAAAGAAAAATAAAATACCAGATCTGAACACTGGGAGTGCACCTGCTTGTCTGATGTGGTCATGGGCTATCTGGTGGGGGAATGATGGAGACTCAAGGCCCTCCTGGGCAGTTAAGAGCAGTGAGGGTTGTTGCTGAGGGTGACCACTGGGCTCATTCAGCCTTAAATAGAACAAAGGCCTGAAAGGGAAGGAGTTTGAGTTGTTGGAAAAGGTGGCTTTAACCAAGATCCATGGTCCTTTTAGATATGTGATCTCTGAATGATGTCTTTGGAAGCTTTGGTCTTGAACGTCAGTGGAAGGGATCCTCCAAAGCATAACCCAGATGGGAAGTGTTTCTGAGTTTAAAGTCATTGCCATATTTTGTAATAAGGAATTATCACTTTATTTCTTTTTGGTGTGATAATGGTTTTGTGGTTGTGATTGAAAGGGAAAAAAAGAATCCTTATCATTTAAAAATACATATTGATGCATTTACTGATGGAATGATATGATCGCAGGAATCAACTTTAATAATCCAGTGAGCAGGGGAGGCGATAGGGTTAGAGATAAGACAAAGTACAACTGTGAGTTGAAGATGGATGGTTTGTACTTGGGACACTGACTCCTGCCATTCTCTTTACATTTGCATATATTGGAGATTTTCCCCCAATGTAAAGATAACTGACTGGGAAAAGCAAAATAGCCTTGTGCAGTGAGTCTTAGTTCTAAGCCAAGGATTGGAATTAGAGAAAGAGGGAAGGGACAGGTGTCTCATGGGAAGAAAGTGCCTTTGAACTCAACATTGTGCCTGGAAAGTTCATGGTTAAGGGACAAGAGATAGGACAGGATGGCTCCTGGGATCTGCTGTGTACACTGTTCCATTATGGAAAGCATATAGAGACTCAGGCCTTCAGTAGTAAGTGAGAAGGGCTAGAGGTGGAGTTGGACTGTGTCAGTGGACATTTCTCTACTCATGTTGCTGTGTTAGGAGAATTGAGAAATATTCAATAACTTACTGGTTGATAAAAACAAGGTTGTTGGCACTCCAGCCTTAGAGAAAGACTGAGCTTAAGATGAGGGGACAGTGTTCTATAGCATCCCCTTCCAGGAAGGACTGGGCACAGCCCTGGGAAGGTGAGGGGAGCAGGGTAGTGACTGCAGAACTGAAAAGGGTTTACTTGGTGTCCCTTTGGTGCTGCCAAGCTTGAAAGCTGAGGCACTTGTGGATCTTGTGCAGCTAGTTACAAAGTAACCAGGGGGGCTTGCTCTCTGAACTTATATGTGGCCTGGAAGTTGAGGCCAGCCTCCTGAGTCTTTCCCAGGCCCAGGGCCTTCTGGTTTCACAAAATGTCTGCCCTTGCTTGCTTGTTCCATGCAGTGGCTATTATTGGCAAGTGTCACTCAGTTATCTGAGAGTGGCGCTTTTAGCTGCCATCTAAGTGCCTGACACTTGGGCTTACAGCAGCTTAAATTAAATTTTAGGCTGGTTTGGCTTCACTGGCAGTAGACAATAGGAACAGCTGTTGTGGGAATGTAACCTGGCACCCTCAAGGGTGTGTGTGTGTGTGTGTGTGTGTGTGTGTATTTGTGTGGTTTATATGCTCTCATGTTTGTGTTTGAGACTTTTGAGCATGCAGGTAACTCTTGGGGAGATTAAGGACCTCCAAAGAATAACCTGTGTCTCCCAGTGTTACGGGGATAGGAATGTGCCAGTGCCAGGGCTGACCACTAGGTTCCATCTCCTTTTCTTTTGCTTTCCATTCATTCCTTCCCCCAAAGGTGTTTGTTCAGACACATAGTTTCTCAAACTAGGTTTTATCATGCCTGGTGACAAAGGGAATACACAGAGCTGGAGCAATTTTGTCTTCTTTCTAATTTTCTGCAGAGGGCCTAAACTTACATGTAAGGCCCAGTGGAAATCAACCGGAAAGCGGTATGGATGGTTTCTGGCTCTTTGAGACCTGGTGACCAAGTTGGTATAAGGGATGGGGCAGGTAGCAGAATCCCCTAGGTTAAGCAGGTTACCAACACAGGGTGAGGCCCAGATATTGCTGTTCCTGTGGATGCAAATATCTTCATTCTCCTTGGTGTTCTGTGAATTTAGGACCTTTCTGCCTCATAATGTTGAGTCAGAGTAAAGCAGTGTACATCAAAGGCCACTTACTTAAAATTCTTCAGAAAACTCTGTAGGGATAATTTCTCCCTCTCATAAACGGAATGCAAATGTGTACATTATTCTATCAAAGGGTTATGCTCTTTATTTTTATGATCTAGATTAAAAAAAAATTCTGTGGCACTTGATTTCAGTGCTTCACAGTCCAGAATTTATACTCACTGATTAGTAATGCATTATGCAAATAATTCAGTTTACATATCCAAATACTGTTTTGCATCATTCACACCTCATGTCTTGGAAAAAAAAAGAAGTGAAATGTTTCCTCAAAATAAACAAAACCTGCAGAAGAGTTTATTGTAAGGGTGAAAATTAAAGAGGCACCCATTTGCCTGGGAACTTTTGAGGAAAAACTTAATACTCTTACACAAATAAGTTTGCAACTCTTTTCCTTCAGCTCCTACCTATGCAATGTGCCTATCTGAATTTTTGGCTTTCTGAATTTTTTTCAGGTTTTGGAAAAAAGAAGGTATAACGATGTCATATACCCATCTATGCATAGATAGCTACGACCACATGTGACAATTTGGGCTCTTTTGAGGCCGTACTATAAATGCTTACCACAGCCATGATCCCTATAGAAGACGGGGTTAGAGGGGGCCAAATAAGTAGGTGTAAACTTTTAATGCTTCGTGCCAAAAAAGAGTTAGTCAGGCATAACCAATAATTCTTAAGTTAGGGACTGGCAAATGACCAATCCATAAGAAAAGTCTCTCTTTGCTTTTATTGTCATTGGAATAATTCAGGAGAATACAGGATATGACCTGGAGCCCTTGTCTGAATAGGCACGTCCCCATGCCCACGTGATCGCCTACATGAGTGGTTCCCACCGTCACATGTCAGAACAGAAATCCACACAGGATTCACTCTGAACGGCGGTCAACTTACTGCTATTGCAACGCATGTCAGATTTCAGTAGCAATTTCCCTCGCAAGGAAGCAAGAAGGAAAGAAGGGTGGAAAGTAAGTGAGAACCTTAGTTTTTCTCTGCAGCATAAGTTCAGTCATCTTTTTCCTCCAGTGTCCCACACCCATCTCTCCTTACCGGTTATAGACACATTTTTGGCACTGCATAAAGTAAGTGTTCCAACATGTTTTTAATCTTTAACTTTCACGTCATTAAAAGTCTGATGTACTGACTTTCAGCTGCCTGGAGATAGTTCAGTGCCCAGCACCTGACAGGTGTAATGTTTTGTGTTTTATGTTTTTTAGTAAGGAGGTTAGAGAATCAAAAAGACCGCAGAATGCCTTAAAGATGTCAAGGCCCCTAGATGGAGCATGCGCGGTCTTCAGGTTTTCTTTCTGCTTGACTTTCACCTTTAGCCACTAGGTTCCTCCTCCTCTTCCTTCTGTTTTTTTTTTTGTAAGCACTTGTATGTAAAGGGAACTCTCAGTTCATTTGTTTATAAAGAAGCTTCTTGGCTTAATATAGCCCACCAAAGGCTCCTTGTTCCCTGTGAGTATCGGGATTGAAAAATCCTACTTCCCTTCAATTTTTCTCTCAAGCACTGAGAAGTGTGGGCCCTAGCTCTTTTAAAGAATGAACTTTCCTCTTCCTGTGGAGTTTAGGGAGATAGAATTTGTGCCTACTGTGGTTTCAGGGCTCATCTCAAATAATGACAGAATGTCAGTAACAAGTGGCCCCAGAATATGGCTGTGAATGGCTACACCTGGAATTTTGAACAATAGCAGGCTGATGGGGGTCTGTCCAGCTCACCTTGAACTTTAAATTTCCCCTTCATTCCCCAGAATGCCTATGGCATGCCCTCTTACATTCTGATTCTGAATGGACTTTTATGGGAACTCCACAATGATGAGTTGGCTCTCAGAACTCTCACTTCCTTAACATTCTCTAATGGGATCTCTCCCTTCTCTATGGTGGTGATTCTCAAACCTATCATTATGCGTCTTGCTTGTTCCCCATGGTCCTGTATGGGAAGAAGCAACATTTGCATGTGATGCTCTTCCAAGTGTGGTTTTTACCAGGTCCCCTCACTCTCCCTTTGAGCAAGCTTATTGTGATTCAGCTGAGTTGAAATGTCATTTTACAGATACAATCTTGAATATGCTCTAACACTGACCTTTACGAAGTAAATAATTTTTCAACTATAGTACTTAGTAGTAACAAAATCATTTAGAAAGGATCTACTTCATGACAGGCTGTACCAGAACTATTGGTCTAATTTGGTGCATCCTATACCCAGGACATTTTATACGGTATGAGGTCTTAGTAGAGGAAGGAGGGAATGAAATAATATAATTTCAGGTCCAGGTTTTTGGGAGAGAATCTGACTAGAGAAAAATTGAGCCTCATTTGAAATTAAGATAACTAAATCAGGCTAGAAATGGTGGTGTATGCCTGAAATCCCAGCTACTCCGGAGGCAGAAACAGAAGGATCTCAGTTTGAGAGCAGCCTAGGGTGTCACTCTCTACCTCCATGTGAGTAAGAACCTATTTCAATGCACAGGCGGAGAGTAGTAATTCATAGCTGTAATCATGGCTACGCTGGAGGCAGAGTTTGGAGGATTACAGTACAAGGCAAGCCTTGGGCAAAATCACAAGACCCTAACTGAAAAATAAACTAATGTAGAAAGTGGCTCAAGTGGTAGAGAACCTGCCTAGCAAGCACAAGGCCCTGAGTACTGAATAAAAACAATGACAGCTAAATCTTATTAATTTTTATAGTATTAAAAAAATCTGTCTTCCTATAAAATTGACTTTTCAGTCATGACTGTTCCTGTAATTGACAAGAGTATCTGAGTAATGGTGGGGTATGTATAGGTCTTTGAGCATAGACATTTTGTTTATTGACCTTCCTTCCTTCCTTCCTTCCTTCCTTCCTTCCTTCCTTCCTTCCTTCCTTCCTTCCTTCCTTCCTTCCTTCCTTCCTTCCTTCCTTCCTTCCTTCCTTCCTTCTTCCTTTTCCTCCTTCTGTCTTCTCTCTCTCCCTCCCTCTCTCCTCCCTCCCTCCTTCTTTCCTTTTCTTTCTTAGCATCTTTCATGTAGATGTGGAATCATAAAGTCGAATCACTGACCTTTTCATTTTGCAGATGAGAAATGTTGAGGCTGAGTGAACAATATACCCAGCGGCTTCTAGCTAGGCAGTGATAGAATTTGGCCCAGGGCTTGTGGTTTCATGCTTTCATTCTTGCCTGGCTGAACCAATGCATATACTTTACCATGTCCAGCCGGAATGAGGGCTGGTGCTTTGCCCAGGAACTTGTGCCAGAGTTTTATGTGAGATGGCTAGAACTCTTCTGAGATATAGCTTTGCTGATGCAGACCCTGGAGCTCTCATGGCAGTGCTAACCTAGAGATCCCATGGTAAAACTCTAAACAAGACACTCAACTACCTGTACCTGTTCCATGTGATTCCATCTTACCTCCTCTGTTCTTCTGCTAGCCTTGCGCCCCTCCCCCTCATAAGAACTCTCCTTCCTCATTAAGATCCTTGGTCATATGCACTAGACAGAGTTAGAGTCAGGTGGTAGAGGAACGGTACTCTCACAGAAATGGACACGTCTTGAGAATAAGCTAGCTCAACCTCTTCTTTATCTCATGATTCTATTTTTAAAGACATCTATCAATAGCAGGAAATCCTTCCTTTTGTCTACCTTCAATCTCTTATGCTTCGATTTAAAGCCATTTCCTCTTTACTCCAGAGGAGAGAAAGTATCTCATCACTAGCATTAGGCCAGAATATCTCACATTTTAGAATTCTTGCTGCACTTTTTTGCTATTCTGACTTCCTGAATAATCTCTCTTCTCTGAACATGAATGGATAGATTTTTCTCTTTTAACCCATTTCTTATTTTTGTACCCTTCTTTAGAACCTGCTGGCTTCCCAGCTCTTTTGCTCAGACACTAGCTTGATTACTGCAGAGAACAATGGCAAGATACCTGAATGTCTACATTCTCAGATCTTGCTTGATTTTCAAAAAACTGAGTGCTTCACCGGTAATCTCTCCTCAGCTTTATGTCTATTAGAAATCCTCAGTCTTCATCCACCATCTTGGATTAAGGTTAAACTTTTCCTTCCAACCGGGTTGGTGCCATATTTCTCCCTTCCCACATTCTCTCTCACGTCCTTGTCCTTATTGAACTTAACTCTTCTCTCCCGACACAAGTTCCCTGAATACCTCTCTGCTTTATGGGATGATGGAGAGTTATGTTGTGTCTTCAAAGGGAACTCCTCCCTCTCCCAGTGAGACAGTCTCACTTATTGCAGCCAGGTAACTTAGCTTGCGGGGAGAGCTGTTCATAACTATCCACTGACATCTGGAGAACAAAGGTTTTAGAAGAGCAAAGCTCAGATTCCCTGTGAGCCAGCCACAGCCAAATCATTCTGAGTTTCCAGCAAAACCTGTGTTAAAATAATAGGAGTTGGCCTTTGTGTTTAATAGTACAACAAAACACAAGTAAACATAATAAGTAAATCTTTTTTGTGTGCTGGGGTGAGGAGAGGTGACAGTGAATGTGTAGGATGGTATGAAAAGCATTACAGACATGGGAAAGCATTTTAGAGTACACAAATGTATGAGTAATGGCAAGCTTATAGCCACGAGGCTAGCTTTTCACCCCCTGCCTCCCTTGTTTGTACCCCAGTTCAATGAAGGTGTAACTGAAGGTCTGCCCTTCTAACTCCAAGCTATTTGCACCCATGATCCTTTCAAGTATGTTGCCCCAGTGGAGCCCAGAGAACATCCCCTGATGGACTCTTTCTCGGGTTGACGTGCTCACTTCCTATCTTGCTTGGCTCAGTTGGGACTTGGTAATCTCCACAGGATGACCTCACAGTGGGATGGGTGGCCTGGGAACTTCTGCCTCAAGTCTGAAGTTAGGAGCAGAAATGGGGAAGTTGGGACACTGGGTGATCAGAGTTCTTAGGATTCTTATTTCATTACTATCCAAATCTAGTTAGGTCTGCTCCTCTGTGACCACCACTTTCTTCTCTTTGTCTAATACTGGGCTGTGTTTCAGAGAGTAAGCCTGGTCTCATATCCATTTGTTGAGTGCTTACTTCTGTGTCTCTGTGGGCTATTTATCTAGGAAACCAGGAATCTCTGAGATGGGCTTGTCCAAGCCCCTGACTCCAGGGCCCTAAGGGGGCCTTGTTCTGGAATTAGTGAAAAGAGGTTAGTAGTGTTCACATGGCCTTATGGCCATGTTGTCTTCAATTTTTTTTTTGCCTTTTTTTTTTGAGGACAGGCTCCACAGACTGCTGGTTCATCTGTTCTTTGTAAGCTGATATATTAGAACTCTGACTTTGCCTTGGATTCACTGACTCCCTGTCGCTGAAGGGTGTGAAGCTAGGCTCATTTGTTCTATGGAGAAGATTAAGGGATGGAACAGGAAGATCCTGATGGGAATAGTGTCTTTATGGCTTTCACTCCATGGCCAAGAAATGAGTTCTGTTTGCAGCTTCTACCACTGCCCATCCAGAGAGTTGGGAAGGTTCGTCTAGGAAGCAGGGGATGGCCCTGGGGTATGGGAAGCTGGACTCACATCCTGTACAAAGCCCAGAAGCCACCTTACTGGAAAAATGTTCAGAAAAGACTGACTACGGTTTCCCTTTAGGTAGCCCTAATTAGCTCTGGGCTCCATTTAAAAGCCGAATCTTTTCCCCTTCAACCCTCCCCTTTCTGGTGTATGTGTATGCAAGACCTTTGATATTTGAGTAGGGAAATCCTTTCTTATCAATGGAATGCACAGACACTTACAGTGTGTTCCCCTATTCAAGAGTATTGTGAAGAGTCAGCCAGACTGATTAGATTTATTTGTACAACTCTGATCTGTTTCCTAAAGGAAAAACTTCCATGTTTAATTCTATTTTTAGATGAATTCTTCTCTAAGGTCCAAGATTATCCACAAATGAGCTGCCCAAGTGGGCAGGTGAAGGTCCAGTAGTGACTAAACTATAGTTTTTCTACCTACTTTCATGTGTGTGCTGGAGATGGACCAGTGTAGAAGACTTCTTAGAGATCTATAGAAAGGAACATGATCACTGTTGTCCAGAAATGCCCTCAGGGAAGTCTGGGAGGAAGTCCCTGTGCATGCTAATCTCAGCCCCAGCCTAGGTAGCCATGTGCCTTCTCTTGAATGTGTCTTCTTTGGGGAATGCTTAGCCATAGATTTACAGAATTCAAGTTGGCACAACTAGAATGCATGGGGCGTTTTGTCTAAGAGAAACCAGGGTGCAGAGATACCTGTCTATGAAAGGTGACAATCATGGCTTTTTGAACAGAGGACCTACCTACCCTTCTGACTCCAGGCTAGAACATGGGACCCCTTGAAGGTACTGCTCAGTTCTAGAGCCAAATCTCAGTTCTTGTTCCTAGCTAGTGGGGTGCAGGGAGTGTTAGTTGTTGGAGGCATTTTTCTTTGCTTCTGTTCAGTCATCTGTTCTGTTGTGGGTGTGAGTGGGGAGACTGAGTAGGCAGCCTGCCCTTGATGGGGTGGGAGGATCCAGAAGGGAGAGGGAAGATTCTGACAGGATATGCAGATTTGCTCCCAAAAGAGAAGCCGCAGGAGTTCTGGCACCAGGCTGCTCGAGTGCCCACACCTGGTGAAGGTGCTTTCATAGGGTGGATGGCCATAGGGCAACTGTCTCTAGCTTCTCTGGGGAAGGAAGGGCGTGGAGATCACATCCTTTCATCGCCCAGCAGTGTTGGTGCCTGAGGCAGTGGACCCATGGGAGTCTCTACTGCTACTCCTAGAACTTAATTCCCCCTTCCATGAGACCATCTTGGAGCAGTGTCAAATGCATAGATAGGAATAGGACATTGCAGGGGTGCACCTGGAACCTAATTAGCGTGCAAGTCTCTCAGTCTGGCATCCTTTCTCAGGGCTAACCAGACATGCCATTGGGGGGCCAATGTGTCTTGTCAGTTAGTTGCTGTTCTGGGTGAGATGAATCTCTGAGCTGTCTGCAAGGTAAAACTCCTCTCTTTGTATCTCCAAGTGGATGCCAGGTGGGTGGACAATATAGTCAGGTTTATTCATTCCCTTTAGGTGTGTGTTGTAGTAAAACCTGCTTTTCTCCTACCCCTTGTTAAAGATGACTCATAAATGAGAAAGTAAAAGAGAATAAACTATCTTTACCAGACTGTGAACATCGCCAGACTGTGAACCAACTTCTAGCAACAAGGGAAGACCCAAGAATTTTTGAAGACTTCTTAAATGAAACAAGCAACTTGACACTCCCGGGGCTTTAATTCTTTTAGAGCTAAGATTTTATTTCATTTTTGCTCAACTTGGGTGCCTAGTCTTTGGCAAGCCCAATAATGGACGCTCTGGTGATAGGTGAGCCAGGCAAGCCCCCTTCTGGGAAGGAAGCTGACTGTCTCATTTAAGAGATGGGAATGTGTGGGGTTGGGGGTGGAATAGGGATAAATCCTTTCTACCCAAGTGCAAGACATGCAGCTAGAAAAGCTAAAGTACACGGGCAAAGGGATGGGAAGTAACTTCTCAAGCCACCTGAACTCCTAAGCAGAGCTCAGTCACAAACCCACATAAACTCCGATGCCGAATCCCAGATCCACGCTTTTTCTGGCACACCAGGCTATCAACATTAGCACCCCAACAGAGCTGTAGATGGGGCACTCAGAATTGTCTTCTCTAAAACATCCTAGGTAAGCAGGTTTCCTCTTTTGACAGCTCTCCAGGGATGGCGAGCGGTGAACACAACATTTTCTCTAGCTTTAGTGGGTTTGTTTTTCACTTTCCAAGTTGTTAGACCTGGGCTGCACGCTCAGGTGGCTGCACAGTTACCCATTTGGGAATTCCTGTGACACTGAAAGGAGTCACTGTATGCTGTATGTATGGCCCACTTAGTCTAAGACCTGAACCTTTTGTTCCCTCTCTTTTGCCTTTGAAAACCTCCCTATCCCAGTTGTGGGAAGGATGATTTGGACAGTATACACATGTCTCTTGACTGGGGTACATGAAGCACCTTTGCAATCTTATCGATCTGTTGGTTTTATTTGACAGAAAAAAAAGTTTTATACCCATTTGTTCTGGGCATTCATTCCTCTTCTTGCCTTCATGGAAAAAGAGTGCACAGAACTTGGAGAAGAGTTAATGCCACTTTGTCCCCTTCCTTCCCCCTCCTTCCCTCTGTCTTACATTACAAGCTGCTTCTTTTTGCCTAGTGCATTTTCAACTTAGTACAGCTTTTTTTTGTGGCTTGGAAAATACGTTGACTGAGTGATGATTGTTTTCATGCAGCGGTGCAACATGTAAAGCAATGGTTGTCATTAATAGTGCAGTTATGTAGAGCTCTTTAAGTCTTCAGATTTGAATTGGATTAGTGCTCAGTTAACTTAAAATAGCCCCCAAAAAAAGAAGAAAGAAAGAAAAAAGAAAAGAACTGTCAGAAATCAGAGGGAAATATTAGCATTATGAAACATGTTAACAAGTGGCCATTAGCACTTTATGTCTGCATGAATAGCATCTTTAAGTGTTTTATTGGTAAGAGAATAGAATGGAGTCACATAGAACGGCATTACTTTCCAAATTGGCAAGTTCTTTTAATTCAGACTTCTCCTTGTTATTGCCTGCCGGGGAACATTTATTCACCTGTCAAAATGTATGCCAGGATAGGAAAGGGCACCGTAGTATTTCTGGTTTCATCCAGGGCTCTCAGGTGTAAGGAATATGTCCCTTTACTGTGTTGCACCACTCCCCCCAGTCTCCCCCCTGCAGCCCCTCAAGAGGAGGGAGAGTCTGAAAGCACTAATGGAGGCAGAGTAATACCACAATGGCCAACACCTCAGGGGCCAGGGCCTCAGTAGCACTGAGTATGAGCATGTGCTCCCAATGTACCTGGGCACATGGTGGCTGTGGGAATGGAGACTGAGACTTTCTAGTGGTGCTTGGACTTAGCTCTTCCCTAGTTTTTTAGTCTCTTCTTCTAACAGCTCTTTAAAAGCCTTAGGTATTTAAAAAAAAAAAAGACTTTAATTTGTGTTTATTGGTCTCTGTCAGAGGTTTCTCACATTTTTTCCTTTCTCCAAACCAGATGAACCCCTCCATTTATATTATAGTGCAAAATACTCTTTCCTATGGGCCTCAGGGCCTGTGGGGAAAAATGGAATTTGGCTCCAAACCAAACTCCAAAGCCAAGTGCCCCAGGTTGGGCTGCCTGACAGTTTTATAGATATAGTATTGAGCAGCTTCCTGGCAGTTTGTAATGGTGAAGGTTCACTCATTCATTTTTCAACAAATACTTTGAACACCTGCCATGTGCTGAGAACTGTTCGTGGAGTTGGGCGTACAGCAATGGTCAGAAAAATCCCTGCTTTTGGGGCACTCTCATTCTAAATAGAAGAGACAGACAATACAGGTATACATATGTGAATTGGACAGTATAGCACAAGTCAAACTGCCTTAGAGAAAATTAAGGAGAGGGAAGAGAGGGATAAGGGACGGTGTGGTGGGCACACATTGAAAAGCATGGTTAAAGAAGACCCCACTGAACAGCAATGGCTCACGAAGGTGAGGAGCTGGACCATTTGGATTCTGGGGAGGGGCATTCCAGGCACGGTGAATAGCAGATGTCATGAAGACCTTGTGCTTAGGCTGTGTCTGGTTGTTGGAGCATGGATGGCTTCTAGTGAGAGTGAAGGAACGTGAGAGGTGGGTGGGAGCTGAAGTCAGAGAGGGCAGGGGTCCAGCTGCTTGAAGGCTTGGCTCTAAGAGAGGTGGGGGCTACTAGAGGAGTGGCTCGTGACTTCTTATGGCTACGGTATCTAGAAGATCACCTTGGTTGGGCTTTGGGACTTGAACATGGCAAATGAAGGGAGATGGAGTCAGGAGGCAAAGTCTAGGCTTAATAATGGTATCTTGGGCTAGGGTGGTGAGGATGTGGAAAGTGATTGAATTCTGGACATTCTCTGAAGGTAAAACCAACAGGATTTGGTGACAGGCTATGAGGGAAAGGAAACAACCAAAGTGAGCATGAGGTATTTGGCATGGTGACTAGAAGGGTAGAATTAAGCCTCATTGTGCTTGGCTAGGAAGGTGGTGGGAGGTGCCCAAGAGAATGGACCTCCTCTCTCCTAGGTCTGGAGACCTACCAAGACCTGTTGACTGCTCACAGCTGGGGTAACTGCCGTCAAACTAAGTAGAATCTTTAGGGAAGGCTTGCTCTCCCTCATCAATCTTTTTTTTTTTGTACTCATATTCCTTCTCTAGCATCTTTAGCTATCAAAGACAACTTCATCTTTTGACTCAGAAATGCCTGCTTCTTTCTTGCCCTTCTCTCCCTTAGCTTATCTTCCCAGGGCTCAGGTGAACTCTCAGACACGGCTGGCAAACCGTGGGTTTGTAAATGAGTATGTAAGCACTTTTCCATCAGACTTCTTGGAATCCTCACCACTATATTGTCACATACCTCCGAAGACCCCTTCCTGAAGAGGCTGTGGCTGTGGCTTGTACAGGTGTGTTGGTCAGCCCAGGGGCTGAAATATGTTATGGAAATCCCTTTTCCTCCTTTCCACAGATCTCTCCCGCTTCCCCCATTCCTGGAAAGATGTGGGCTGGCAGATAGAACATTTTTCCTTGAAAGGAGAGTGGAGAGCCCTCTAATGGAAAAGTGAAATAATTCTTGGAATCCTTGCAACATTCTAGCCAGCACATCCCAGCCAGCCAAAGCTGAGATCAAGGAAATTATTTGGGGGTAATTTGCAAGGACCTGAGTCAGATTGTGTTCTTGCTCTCCTCAGCGTCAATCTTCAGGCAAGAAGCCTGAAGGACTTTTCAGGCTTTAGGGCTTAGAGGTATATCCATAGTGGCTACGTATATATAACACCTTCCTTTGTCTCAGGAAAGACCTTCCATAGCAGTGTTTAGGGGAGGAACTATAGCATCCCTCAAGGTAGGCCTTGGTTTTCTCTCTTTTCCCTCTGTGGCATCCAGGATCTAGCCCTGTTTCCAAGGAGACCCTCAGGGAAATCTAAGAATCTGAGCTCTTCCCACCCAGGGTGCAGTATAGCTAAGTGTTATCCTCTTCCTGAGTTTCTTGCTGTCTCCACTCTTGTAGCTCCATTGCGTCCAGTTTTCTGTGACACTTAATTTTTCAAGTCCTCTTGAGAAAGAGCACAGTCCAATGCAGTGCCATGTTGTGGTGTTCCCAGACCTTTCAGTCACATTCCTTTACAGATGTGCCTTGGGGATGCTTGTTTCACAGCAGCAGCTGGCAGGCAATCTCCTTCTCTGTGTAAGAGTTGGATGCCCTGACTAACTGGGGGGATACCCCTGTCCCTGCAGGGTGTATGGGTTGGGCTCAAGCCCTTGGACCCAAGAATCATCTCTAGCTCCTTTTTCTCATCCAGCCTTCTGCATACTTTGAACCAAACACTGGATGAATTTGAGTTTCCTCCTAGTTTTTGCTTGTTTAGTTTGCCGTTTTCGGGAAGGGGTGGACAACCCTCCATCAGCGTTTTAGGCTGGTTCTTTGAGATGAATAATTACTTAGTTGCTCAGCTACTTTTGTTTGTGAAATAAAGGGCAGTAAGCATTATGACATGAGAGAATTTCAGGTTTATTGTGATTTCTTTGTTGTATTTGCATCTGCCCTGCTCCGCTAGGGCATTATCTGTCACCCCAAAGGCACCAACACTGAAGACCATAGGATTTTAAAGCTTTGGAAAACTGTATGTGTAATATGTCTTTTGTGGAACTTTTAACAAAAATCTCTTTTGCTTCTTTTGCTTTAGAAACTGTAATAATAATCTGCAGTAATTATCCCAGAGTGTGCTGTCCTTTGTTACAGAGCACGGGACTAGTGTGAAAACGTGTCCTGTGTACAGTTTCAACAGCTTGATTTTGCTCCCCCCCCTCTTCCATTTTTTTTTTTTTTGTCTTGTGTTATTTGGAAGACAATTTCCACATTTCTGCCATATGCCTTCAGAGAGCTCAGGACCTCGAGGCGGTGGGGAGGGGGTGGCTTAGTTCAGGTGGGAAAGAGGCAGAGCATGACAGAGGCTTTGCTGTGCGGACAGTAAGCTGCAGAAACAGCTGCCTTCGGAAATACTTCTTTTCCTTGCCTGCCCTCTTTTCTTGAGAAACTCCAAAACATTTGAAAATGCAAAAACACTTCACCAGGTTTTAACTTTGTTGGCTCTAGCAGAGGCAGCTTTAAGTCAACAAGAGCCAGCAGCTTTGTAACTTTTTACACACTTTCTCTGCATTTCAAGAAAGACAAAGCCTCCCCTCCCCTCTCCCTCCTTCTCTCTCCCCCCCCCATTCCTTTTTCCCTTCTCTTCCTCCCTCTTTCCTTTTCCTCTCTCCCTTCCTCCTTCCCTAGTTCTTTCTTTTCTCTCCCTCTTACCTTCCCTCCCTCTCTTTACTTTTGGTGTCTTATTTTGCATTCTGCTGAACTGGAAGAGCATTTAATCCTTGGCCTCCTGTCTGTGGGGATATTATGTTTTTTTAATAGTGCTTGTTTATGACTAAGGTCAAGACAGTATTTCAGAACAAAAATTAGAGTTAGTTCATAATTGAGTACATATGTATGTTACTGTTTATTTTTATAGTTTGCTAATTTATTTTTAAACAGCTCAGTTACGCCAACATGTTTATAGCTCTGTTCATCACGTGCCTTACCAGTCAGGGTGTTAAAAGGCACATGCTTCTCAATAGTTTGGATCCTAAGTTAAATTAGATAATGCCATCAGGTAGCAATTTAATTACATTAATTGAATGTTTAGGTGGAAAGGTAGTTTTACGGGGGCTATAATGAAATAACATTTATAAGTACACATGTATAAATCTTAGCATTATAGACATTATTTGAGGATGCTGACAGAAAAATGGATATATATCAGACATTTAGAAGGAAACATGGAGGGGGGTTTGCTTGGTGGTAGTAAATGCTGCCTTTGCAGTTTGGGAGCTGCTGGGCAGGGCCATTTTCTTAGTGCACTGCCTCTACCTTTAGTCCTCTGAGAGGCCATAGACAAAGGCATTTGGAGCTGCATTTATGTGGCCAGGCTTTCCTGTGAGGCAGAATGCCAGCTTGGGCCAGCTCACTGAAAAGATGAGACACAGTCCAGTGAAGTCTTTGTCACCTTGGAGGCTCTGTGTGTTGGCATCTTTGTGTTTACCTCTGTGTTCCAAGCCAGCTCTGTTTGAATCTGAAGAGTGCCACCTCAAGATTCTGGGGTTTTTATAGACCAGGATGGAAGCCTCCGGCAGAGCCTTATAATCCAAGAGATGCCAGGGTAGACCATAGCCTTGCCTAGGAAGGTCATGTTTCCTTCAAGGGAAGGAATGAAATAAGAAGGCCAGAGTCCTAGCCACTGGTCAGCACTGTCCCCAATGCCTTCAGACAGAGAGGACATGCCAGCACTGGCTAATGTGACAAGCTATTTGGGATCTAGGTGTTCTTCCCTGCCTCTCTGTGATTTAATGGAGGCTAATATGCAGCTGGAGGAAAGGATTCTTAAATAGGCTAACAACAGGTCCTTTGCCTCTGAGTAATTCCTTGTCTTTTCAAACCATCTGGTGTCACTTGAGCTGCAAAGCCTGGTATGCTGTCCCCGACTCTGAACAACTTTATTTGGGTTAAGACCGCCACTCCACATCCCCCCACCTCAGCTCTCCTCTTTCCCCTGTAGTGTGGTCTGCCATTGCTCCTGGGGATTTACTGGTTGCAAAAATTTCTGCTTTTTTTTTTTTTTTTAAAGGGTGAAGGTATTTGCTTTCTTCCTCAGGTAGAGTCAGACCTTCCCATGTAAGCACTAGCTATGGATGTCTTAGTCCAAAATTATAGCCTCATGGCAGGGTGTGTGTGGGGTTACCCACTCTCTTCATAGAGTTGTGTCTTCTGTCCCTGGGAGGTGGAAGAGAGATTATATTTCCTTAGTGGTCAGAAGGGGGCTGTGTGTCCCTTGAATGAGAGCTGAGGGAAGGGTGGAAGGTGTGTGCTTGAGGGAAGAGGGTTCCCCAGGTAGGAATGGAAAGGTGAAGGAAGATTGCTTTGGCCTCCAGGGAAGGACGGGAAAGCTGTCGTTCCTGGTGCATACGCAGTGTTTGTCCAGCTGAATGCAGCCCTACTTGGCTGACTACCTGACGAGTGATTTTCCCTAAGCTGACAGCTGCTCCAGCATATTTCACCTACAAGCCCTGACAAAGTGCTGTGTTTTTGGGGGGGACTGTTATTACTGTAGCAGGCATTTCGAAAAATCTGGAAGAATGGCATTCTTAAAGGACAGCCTCGAAGCATTCATTTTCTGAGGTCCTGTTCCTTTCCTTCTCTCCAACCCTTTCACATTTTGGATTTATGTAAAGCCGGGGCCATCTTTTTCCAATACCCATTGTGCTAATGAAGATAGAGATAAAATCACACTGTGGGTTTGTGGGTCTTGAGTAAGCCCTGTGATGAGCCTTGTCCTATTTGAACCTTACCTCACAAGTTACCTTGTGACGAGGAAGGAGAACTCGGTATCTAAAAGCCCAGAGAGGTTCAGTAGCATGTCTGGTTTCACATAACTCTGGGGGTGGACTTGGAATCCCAGCAGAAGGCTTGATTTGGTGGCAGATCTGTTTTAACAGTTTGGAGTAGGAAGCTGGTAGGTTGTACACTGGTAGGAGAGGCAGGTTGATAGGAATTGATTTGATCTCTTTAGAATTTGAGGAAACAAATGTGTCTGACATTCAGCCTCTCCATAATTTCGAGACTGTATTTCTGTAGCTCCTAAGTTCCAGTGGAAAAGTTAACTTGGAGGAACTTCTCAGGAAGTCCATCAACTTTCCACGTGAGCAGCAGGACCTGCTTCTTGGTTTTAACTCCTGTCTTGCTGAAATGCTAAGAGAAGGCCCTGAAAATGCGGGTGTGGAAAAGGCAGATCCAGAGAGAGTGAACACTGCAGTGGATGCATTCTTCCTTTTGTTTTTGGCAATGAACTTGACTTTTCCTGGGTTCTAGGATGTTGAAATCCTGTGTTGAGAAGAACATTAGTATAAATCTAAAGGCACCACAGGTAGTCCAAGGGTGACTTTTTTGGGGTATGTTTTGTTTTATTATACCTTCCTATTTGGGAGAGCAGGTTGGCAGGTTCAAGTGTGTAACAGTCAGATTTGTGACTTCCTCAGCCTTTGCAGTGGGTGGCTGGGCTGGGTGAGGCTCCACAGAGATGTAGAAAGGGAAAGGTGGGCCCAGACAATACCTGGAAGATCAGGCCTCTTCGTCATTGCTCCTGTACACTTGCCAGGGGCAGAAGTTTGGGAGTTGCTGGGAAAACTACACTGTTTGTTATGTGAACTGTGGGCCCTGTTCACTTATTCCTCCCTCATTTACTCTTGGCTCTGCCCCTCTGCTTTGTGGGGGCAGTCCTTCCAGGCGAGTGTGAAACAAAAAGGAACCTGGGAGCCTGTGGCACAGGGACACTATGGACTAAATACTGGAATACTTTCCAGAGTTCTCAGAGACTGTGCTGTTCAGAGTCATGAATGCTTCATCAGGCAGTCACAAAGTGTGGGGTTTCCTTAGGTCGGGTCTTCACTCAGTGTCTTTGTCTCTCTTCTTTCCCTTTTCTAGAACCAATGAAACAGCCAATAATCAGTTTTCAGGAGGCCTAAATGAGTTTAAATTACTGTTTAGTTGTAGTATATCTATATCTATATCTATATATACATATACATATATATACATATATAGATATATATATTTGCTTTGACAAACCAGAATATTGTCCCTGTTAATGGGTGTTATACTTGTGTCTTATCATCCAGATCTTCCAGACAGGTTACATTAATCCTCACATGGTATCACATTTTCCTGGCTGGAGCTAGAGGTTTCCAGGAGGCCAGACAAAGGCCATCTGGGTATTTAATGAAGGCTTTTCAGTCCTGGATAAGAACTGCTAGGTGTGGAATTTACCAAGGCTTTGTAAACCCTAAAGTGGCCACTGTTGTTAGGAGTTTGTTTGGAACTCAGACCCAAGCTCCATCGCTTTTTGTTCCGGAATTGGGCATTTCATGGGCAAGTGCACCTGTCTGTGGAAGTGTATGTCTGTGCCCAGAATGATAGAGGAGAGGGTACAGAGGAAATTATCAGTGTTTAGAGGAAGCAAGAGCCAGCAGCCCCCAGGAAGAAGCCCTGGATGAGGCAGTATGAGCTTTAATAAGAAGTTAGCCTCCCTAGGAGGGGAGGCTCCTTTGCAACTGTCCTCCTGATCTGTCTTTGGCCTTTTGATAGGACTGTGTCCTCCCAGCTACCTGCAGACTACCTAGGCTTCAGAAGAGGCCCAACATGATGGTGGTGGTGTGGTGCCACATGTCTAGGTTGGGGAAGAGCCTCTTCTACCACCAAGGCAAATGAGTGAGAGGGCCCATTTTTCCCTCTCCACAGATACCTTCGTGACTGGCTTTGAGCCTTAAACATGTTCTATGTGTATTAAGATGACAGACACGGGTTTTTTTTTCCCAAGCTAGTAGTCATTTACTCTACACAGGCCTGGGTTCTAAGAAACAGGTAGGTGTTGGGAAGAGTAAAGCCATTGCTGTGTTCTCTCTGTCTCTTACCCCTTCCCCGGTTCATTTGACCCAAGCTTACTATAAAATGTAAAGCTTGACTCCCTTAGAAGTCACATAACTTTCTTCTGATCACATGGTTTCTTAATGACAGGACTAGAATTTGCTAAATCATAAGAGGAATACTTTCTGCTCTATTGTTAGTGTGCTCAGAGCTAAAAGGCATCTCTATCCCCTCCCCCAAGATGCCTATTGAAAACAAAGTTTTAATCTACCAAGGCCATTAAAATATAAAGGACTTGAATTCAGAATGCAGCCCAGGCTAGCCTCAAACCTGTGATCCTCCAGCCTTAGCCTCTCTTTTAGAGATGAATGCCACCAAGCCTAGTTTTACATGCCTATGGGTATGAGGAGTTTTTAGTTGTTGTTGGAGGAAGGGAACCAAGGGAGGACAGCAGTGGGACAGTTCAGGGGGCTCGAACCCCAGGAGCTGTGTGCAGAACGTGATGGCCTAGCTCATGCTTGTAGGTGCATTGGCCTGACCCTCTTTACTGCTCCTCAAGTTTTATGAAGAAGTTACTCTGTCTGTGTAATCTTGTTAGGCTGAAACTTTTTCTGATGGCTTATTTTCCCATTCTCTTGCAGCACATAGAAGAGAGCCAACCAGGATGCGTGTGTGTGTGTGTGTGTGTGTGTGTGTGTGTGTGTGTGTGTGCGCGTGTGCGCGCGCGCGCGTTATTTGCCTTCTCTCTAGCTTAGAGCTTAGCAAATCTGCTGTGCATCATTCTGTTTTGGTGGCTTTTACAAATCAGGGCAATAAAATGTAAGCCCATCAGCCCATGTGGTAGCTGCTTCTGTACCTGATCCTTGATTGTTGCTTGGATAAGTGTCTGTACAAATATTTATGATCCTGATAGTCTTCAGTTGTGTTGTTACAACATGTGAAGCTGTCAGGTTTCCAGGATTTCTGGTGGCTCAGCTTCTTTTCAGAGTGAGCAATATTTTTTGTTCTGGTCTTTCCTTCTTGAGGCTCAGTTAGTCTGAGATTTCACCCAACCCAGGTTGTAGAAAAGAGCATAACATTACTTTGTTTCATCCTTCACTAGTAAAATAATTGGAATAAGAGGTAATTCTGGAAGGCACAGGGGCAGAATATGTCTCCTGCTCCCCTTCTTAAATTTTTATGTGCTTTGAGCTCTTGGCTATAAGAAAGCATGACCATAATTGTGAAGACCTGTGTGTCTTATCACTTAGGTGAACACCTGAGGGAGGACATATAAGGCAGGTAAGTTGTTTGGAAGTGACTAGTCAAAAGACAGACGTATCCTCTATTTCCCGAAAGGACCTAGAGCTCCCTGGGATGCTTGCCTGTGTATTTAGAGACAGATCACTGAAGGTGGAGCAGCTCAGACCGGGAGCACCCAAGGGCAAGCAGTGAGAATCAGGCTGTTTTGATCTCCCAGTGATGACCAATACAAGTGTGAAATAAATGAATGAGATTGGCTGTCACTGGCTACCAGGCAGGATGAAGGTAGCATTTGGTAAATGATGATGGAAATAAATGCCAAGTTGGATATTTACTGACACCTTTCCAGAAACAAACTTGTTTTGAAGGTGCTGCAGAGCCATCTCCTTTGGGAGAGGCTTCAGCAGCAGGTGAAGACCCTCAGTTTTAAATTTGTTAACCTTGACTTAGGTCAAGCAGTCCAACATTGTCTCTATATCACAGGTGAGGACAATAAACCCAGAATTGCCCGCATCCCACCCAGCTAGGTTTCTGAGTTCTTCACATCCCCCCCCCCCCCCCCCGCCCCAGGGGGCTGGCAGTATAATGCAGATTTTACTAATAAAGAAACTGAGGTTTGGAAAGATTAGAAAGGTGCTCAGAGTCCACAGCCAGGAAATGACACTAAAGGAAGTTTCCAGCTGGGTTTTCCTACCATGGGAATTTAGTATTCGCCCTACTGACCTGCCAAAGCTTAAAGTCATGTGTTCTGACAATGAGCTCTAGCTTTGCTCTTCAAAGCCATTAGTCTTACATGTCAACTGCCAGCAAGTTCTGTCTTTGTAGGTAGCAGCCTCCAGCCTGGCTTTGTACATCATCCCAAGGGGTTGGGAAGGATGGAGTGCCTGGTTCATCCACTAGCTTCTGCCTCTCTACCTTAGCTTTGCCTAGGGTGCCTGCTCTGATACTCATTCCTGGGTAATTGCACTGACCAGGCTACTAGCCCTTCCCTGTTTGGCTCTGAAGGCGAATTGTCAGCACACAGAGGTGTGGTCCATGGTGGCAGGGAGACAGAGGCAACCTGGCCTGGTGAAACAGTCTCAGGGAATCTCATCTGCCCCCCCGTCCCGCTCTGCCTGAATTGGACTTGGGAACTTTCTTTCCCAGGCTACCTCTCTAACAGGTAGCCCCTGTGCTCCTAAAGTACTGCCCCCAGACTATTTCAGAACTCTGGGAGCTGGAGTCCTCAGTGCCAGGGGCATAGTCCTGACATGAACCGCCCTGGCAAGCAGCCTCATACAGGCCTGGGCAGAGGACCGAAAGCAGGAGAAGGAGGGAAGGGAGCTGTAGTAGGGTGGACCAGAGACAAAAGCCAGCTAGAGTAAATAGCCTGGCAGTGAAGTAGGTGCCCTGGCTGGAGGGGCTGCTGGGCGGGCCTGCCCTGGGAGGAGGCAGATTGGCACCTGCTCTCTCAAGTCTTAGTCCTGCTTGATGCCTGCCGGCTGCTGGAGCTGCACATAGGGCCTGAAGCCTACTGCTTATGAGAAGGGAGGAGAAGAATGAGAACTGAGATGGCAGAACACTGAGCTGTTTCAGAATGTCTCTTTTTCCCCTGTACCCTGTTACCCTGGTCTTGCTCGTTTGGACTTTGGGAGGGCATGTTAGGGTCTCTGGGGCTGTAGGGGAGTTACAGAGATCTTGGAGTAATCTGTTGGCCTGTTCTCTTGGCCAGCCCTGGCTTGTGGCAAACTCTGTATTGAGAAAGCAGAACTCCTGACTTTTCACCTGCTGGTGAGCCTTAGGCTTCTACCTGTAAAATAGGACTAACTCCCTTTCTTCCTCTTGGGAAGAAACATGCCTCTAGACCCTCACCTGAGCTGTTCCAGACTGTGCAGCATGAGAGTTCTTCTTTAGCTTGAAGCACTGTGGGCAGGGATGTATATGGCAGGAAAACTGTGCCTGGGCCCAGATAACCCACTAAGTGACACTGTCTACTCACTTTGCATGTGGCTGGCTTGTGCTGTGCTCGACGTGGCCTTCCTGGCCTCTGTGGCTAGACACCGTCCTCCAGCTTATTGGCTTGGACCCCAAAGATAGAAGATAATGTAACCCTAGAAACCAGAGTACCAGAGGACAGGTCAGGAAAGGCAGACATGAGCTGGAGCTGGAGCATTTTCCTTCGATGTCTGTGTATGAAGAGAGTCCAAGGAAGGGAAACTGGGAAGAGATGCTGCCTCTGCTTTTCACTCCATCATACCTGTTTTTTGTTCTAGTAGTTTCTGGGTGAGCTACATTGTCAGCTTTGGTTGATCAAGGTTGATGGGTGATTCAAGTAAGTGTATGAAGCACATCCATATTAGTATGGCTTCCTTAGGCAGCAAAATCTCCAGGCTCCTGGAAGAAGGCAACTTCAAGTGACCTGCAGATGACCTTCCTAGCTTCTGGCCTTTTCTTCTCTTCTGCTCCCCTGTCTTTACTAGTCTGTATTGGTGTGTAGATAGAGCTAAGCTCACTTCTGCTCAGCTCTGTGCAGCACCTGAAATCAGGTTGCTGTTGAAAACTTAAAAACCCTAGTGCCAGAGATAGCCAGAATGTGTAGCAAGCCAAGTCTGAGAGTGGGCATGGGGCAGTCTACTGCCTTTCTGGTACTAGGGTGATGTCATGCTTGAAGTCTGTTAACAAGCAAGCTCCCTGCCTTTTTAGGGAACACCCTGAAACCTTATAGGGATCCCTTCTGTCCAGCCCAGCCTGGGTGTGCATCTTGCGTGCTTGTTTGGCACTGATAGGGGTCTTGGGTGGGGAACAATTCTTGGATCCCACTGCTGCATTTCCTAGGAGCTGCTTGAGGCCATGCCCAGACTGAACTGTCCAGGCCTCTTTTACCAGAGCCCTCTGGTTATCACCATGGGCATTATCTACACTCAACACCTCCCTGCCCAGGACCGTGGTATTCCTTCAAGAGGCCACACACCCATCTACCCAAAGGCCCATCTTGCTTGGACTTTGACCCAATTCTCTTCCCTATCTTCTTGAACTTGAACTCATGCCATCTCTATTCAAAGAAATGTCCTCCAAAGCACCAGACCCAAGTCTTAGGGAATGCCTAAAGAGTGGTTCTCCAGTTTCTCATCTCAACTGGCTTCCAAGTTCTGTACACAGCAATCGATGACATGCAAATATTTATGGATTTTTGGGGGGGTTGGGGGTCGGTTGTGGGGCTTGAACTCTGAGCCTGGGCATTGTCCCTCAGCTATTCAGCTTAAGGCCAGCACTCTACCACTTGATCCACAGTGACACTTCTGGTTTTCTGGTGGTTTATTGGAGATAAGAGTCTCATGGGGGCTGGAAAGATGACTCAATGGTAGAGCGCTTGCTTTGCCTGCATGAGGCCCTGGGTTCAATTCCTCAGCACCACATAAGCAGAAAAAGTCAGAAGTGGCACTGTGGCTCAAGCCTTGAGCTGAAGAGCTGAGGGACAGCACCCAGGCCCAGAGTTCAGGCCCCACGACTGGCAAAAAAAAAAAAAAATTCTCTTGGACTTTTCTGCCTGGGCTGGCTTTAAACTGCAATCCTCAGATCTCAGCCTCCTGAGTAGCTAAGATTATAGGGGTGAGCCATTAGCACCCCACTTGTTTCTGGATTTTTGGTGGCCTCTGGCTGATGGGATAGTAAGTCCAGGTGCCCCTGGACTGAGCCATTGCTGTCCTATAGAAGAAACATGATTTCCTTTACGACAATGAAGAAGAACCTTTCGATCATTTCTCTACTAGATCATTTTCCTACTACTTGTATAGGGAGTAATGGGAGAAAAATCTATAGAGACCTTTTGCAGGGAAATGAGTGCTGATAGTAAGGCGATGGTCCAGAGAAAGGGGAGAGTAGATTTGTCTTGAAGTGCTTCAAAGGAAGTAGTTTGTTAAGATGCTCTGTAAGCTACAAGGTACCATCCAGTAGAAGCTATTATTATTATCATTGTCATCATGATATGAGCTATGAATTTGTCTACCTTGAACATTCTAAATCAATTTGAGTTTAGGCTTCAAAACTCTGATATATCCTGGAATGCTAACGAAGGCTAGCTTTTCGGGCTGACTTGAAGACAACTTTTATATCCTTGAACACTAGTTATTCAGATTCTTAAGATGCTGAATGTATCAAACAACAGTGGGCAAGTTTTGTATGACAAAAGGGTGCTTTTTACTTTAGGAAAGGATCCACAGGGGTGTGTCTTTTCATGGACTGTTTCTCCAGCTCATTAAACGTTTACAGGTCGTTAACTACTCTATGAAAGAACTTTGGTAGGGAAAAGGAAGGCTGCAGGAAATAGACACTCAGCTCTAGATTATGAGATGCTGCTCAAAGAGAATTAGAATGGGTAGCCAACAGGTGTCTGCTGAATACTTGGGGTGCACTCAGTGCTGGGATCAGAGAGAGCCCTCCCTTCCAACTGGGAACCACAGCTCCTTTGGAATCTAAACTTACTATAAAGTAATTCGAGAGCTAGACATCAGGAGTTCCGTTGTGTTCTCTCATGTCTCGTAATCATTGAAAAGAAAGTGGGTCCCACTTCACAGAAACTCAGTCTGCATACTGTTTTCAGGAGCACCACTGTTGCATATAGGAAGTGCTCCTCTTGGGATCACCAAGTGGGTTCAAGATGATACTTGTAAGAGGAAGAGCTAATGGTTGGCTGTCCTGGAATGTGGTGTGTGGTCAGTGCTCCAGCTAAGGTCATGTTATATGGGACAGGAACGATATACTTACTGGCTCTTCTAGAAGGGGTAATTGGCTCAATTCTGGGTCTCACGGAAGAGGATCCTCTCTTCCTCTCTTCCTGCTCTCTGTCAGCCATGTGGTCAGAACTGGCCAAAGGACAGTGGTAGACCTACTGTCAGTACTAGCCTAGCATTGTATCTCTGCCCTGGACCCCTGACTCAGGGAAGGTTACTACCTCTGGATAGTCAGTTCTTGCCCTGTCCCCTAATTCCACAGTTCCCTAATCTATTCTAGTCTCCTAATCTATTCTCTTCTACCATTCTTGCATTGTCCATGTATAGCTTTCAGTCTTCTCTGTTGGTTACCCAAAAAGCCTTCATCATCAAGGAACATTTGCCACCTTCTCTTTGGTTTGCTCCCTCCTTTTTGGCAATCTTTCCCAACCTCTGTTACGTTTCTTAGGGATGTAAAAAAGTAATCGAAGAAGAAAATGTCTCTGTAGTTTAGAGCTTCTGAGCATCTTAGCATGGTCAATTAGCATTTGCTGCAGAATGTGCCCTCTCTTCCCTGGGCTCTGGTGGTGGCAGGGCTGTGGGTTTGAGAGGGCATGAAAGTACTTGTGACTGAGCAGTAGGAAATTCAGGGTTTATTAGATATCTTTTATTTTAGATGCAGATCCAGGGTCTCTTTCATTTTAGGAAGTTCACAAACCATAGGAGACCACATGCAACATACATCACAATAAAGTATACATCACAATAATGTCTGCATCCCAAGCCCCAGAAACAACTTGTCTGGGCCTACTTGATGAGCCCACATGCCATCCCTGTGATAAGGAAACTAGGCAGGGACCTGGAGACTAGTGATATGGTTGCAGGGAGTCAACAGGGCTAATCTCTGCCCAGGTATACAGGAGGAAGAACAAGTAGTTGATTCAAGTGCAAAGTCCCAGTGGTCCTGGTGATAATCTTGACCAGAAAAGACCTCATCCACTCTTAGACATACTGTACCAGGAACAACATAACTGAAGCTCCTCTAGCTGACAGTTGCTTTTATCACAGGCCCCAAGAAAGGGTTTGGCCTTTGATTGGAGGCATACGAGGAGTGTACATCTCTAAGTCTGTTGTCATTTAGGTGGTCTCTTTCAGAAGACCACTTGCTGGGTGAAGAATTAGATTTTGTTTCTCAATGGTAAAAAAATATTTGTTTTTTTTTTTTGGGGGGGGGTCCGGTCATGGGGCCTGAACTCTGGGCCTGGACACTGTCCCTCAGCTCTTCAGCTCAAGGCTAGCACTTGAGCCACAGCGCCATTTCTGGCTTTTTTTTTTCTTTTGGCTTATGTGGTGCTGAGGAATCGAACCCAGGGCCTCAGGCATGCAAGGCAAGTGCTCTACCACTGAGCCACCTCCCCAGCCGCGGTAAAAATTATTTGTATGCCCACTGGATGGCCTACATCATTTCTCTCAAGATTGTAAAGAAGTTGTGTGTACTTTATCCACTATCTAGTCACTATCCATTCTTCATCTGTCTGTCTGTCCATCTGTCTGTTATATGTAGGCACTTTATGGGGTAAACTTCTTTGCTAGAATCTGTATTACCAGTGGACCTTTTTCTTCTAAGCTTTCTATTTCTCTTTTTCCTCTTCTTCCCTTTCATACCAACCCAAACTTGTTCTTAGGAAAGGGGTGAATAACCTCATTTCTTCTTAGGTGTAACTAATATAAATACCCAGAAGCATATATTTTATTTTAAAAGCACAAATCACTTACTCTGCTCTAAGCACTTTACAAATATGTATTCATTTTATTTTCTAACAATCCTATGAAGAAGATAATTGTTATTATTCTACTTACTTTAAAGATGATTTTTTTCCCCCTTAAATTCCAGCAGAAGAAATCGGGTTTGGTCCAGGAGTGAGCCTGGAATCATTGTCATCACAGGACCAGTCTATATTTCTCTAAGTCTGGCTTTGCCAATTGGAAATTAGGCAGATGGAACAAATGCTTTTCTTCCACTTCCTTGTCTCAGCTCCTCTGGACCATGACCTTTCTCCTTTCCCTACTTTCCCATCTCTGTAAAGTTATAAGCTTTTCTTGCTTGCAGGGGGCTGAGGTCCTTAGCAGTAAGATGGCCATGGTCACTCGGCTGCTCAGAGGCAATGGATAGATGAGAAGCCAAGCCGCTTGGCTCCCAGCCCATAGTTCCAGTGCTTCTAGAGGGTTGTCAGCCCCATCATCTCCTTTCCTCTTGCCTCCTCAGTCTATTTAGCTCAATCATCTTTTGCCCTATGTGTCTTAAGTAATGAAGGTTTGTCTCACCCCTGGGGCTTTAACATTCTCTGTTCTGCAGGTAGGGCTCTTCATATTGGTTTCTTCAGCTTTTTCCCCTTGAGTTGTTTATTTCTGCTTAACATGATGCCTCCCCCCCCTTTTCTATTATCCACGTTCCCTCCACTCCGCATACATTTCCTTAATTTGCTTCTGCTATTGCTAGTCCCCAGGCCCTTCAGGACCCAGCTGTGTCCTGGCTGATGCAGGACACAGGGTGAATCAAGTTCCTGCATCATTCTTTGCTCTTCATTGCACTGGGCAGCAGCTGGCGCCCCTGGGGTGTTGTCTGACACTTTGAGGATATCTTTTAAGACCTTTTGGCAAGGTGGAAGTCATCTCCAGGACTCTCTGATACTGTTCAGCCCTCCTACTAACAGGGAAGTCTCTCTTACTCAACTCTGGCCTGGTGGGGCCTGTTAGGGCTCTCAATACAATGTGATATCTCTGGCCCAGAAGGGGTCTCAGTCTAAACAGTGTCCACTGTAAGATGTTTTGGGGTCTCTTCTTATCATTTTCTTTGTGTAATAGAGAGGTTTCTGCGGTAAATAAGGTGGCATTTGGTTGTTGAGGTAAACAGATGGCAAGAACACAGGTTTTGGAGTTGAACTCCTTAGGGAATGGAATGGATGGCAGAGGATGACAAAACAGAGCTCCCTGACTCACAGGTTCCTTCGCTGTTTTCTCAACACACCTTTGGTATCTATGTAATAAAAACGAGGAGATACATGCCTGCAAACCTCATTGTAGCATTGTCCACTGTCAAAAATGATAACTCAAATGTTAATCAGTGGATAGTTGAATCAACAGCCCTACAATGAAAGATATCTCAATACTTTAAAAAAATGAAATAGTAATACACAACACTATGGATGAATCTTGAAGTGAGTCTGCTTAGTGAAAAAGAAATTGACCACATAAGGTGATATTCTGTATGATTCTGCTTATACAAAATTGTAAAAGACTCAAAACTGTATTGTCAGGAAGTACCTCAGTGACTCTTAACGGGGACAAAGGGAAGGGATCCACAGTGGGGTCATAAGAAAACTTGAGAGTGATGGAAATTTTTTTGTCTCTTGGATTTTTGTGTTGGTTGCATGACTGTATAGCAAAATTCATCACACTATACACTTAAATCTCTTATATGTAAATTATGACTCAATAAAGCTAAAAAGACAAAATACAACACTATTTGAGTTAGATTAGCAAGGAAGACTGTTAGTGTTTAGCCAGTCATTATTGTCATCTTCTTATGACTCAGGGACCCTTGAGTACATCATGACTGAGGGACCCCAAAGTACATTTCAGGGAAATGAGAATGCTCTTTGAGTTCTTAGCCGGCTTCTTGGGAAATTAGTTACCATATAGGAGAGTAACAGAGGTGAGCTTGGGATGAACTTGTTGCTGGGAACAGAGTGCATGTGTTTGTGAAAAATGAGTGTGCATTTGTAAGTGTATGTGAGAAAGACAAGAAAGAGAATTCATATAATGTCATTAGGCTTCAAAACATTAAGAAGAGGAGTGAGTACCCATTCACTGATGTATTCTTGATATGTATCTTCTCTTTGGGTAAAAATCCCAACTGTGTAGTCGTTGTTTGTTTTTAACACCAATTTTCCTCCCTGAATTCTCTTATGTAGCGTTTCCAACATAGTCAGTGTAAATGTGGAATCTGAGCTTCATTCATTGGCAAATTTGTATGGAGTACATTTTCAGAATATGGTTGTGTGCTAACCACTGTGCATAGGTAATGTTGGGTTCTATCTGTTCACCTTCCTGATTCCAGATCATTCTCACAAAGTGTAATGAGGATGTCCATAGTGCTTATGGATGTGGACAGCCAGCCCAATCTGGAGGATTTCAGTTATATAACATTTCAAATAATAGCTACATTATTGACTATTACCTTAGCTTTGGTAGCCAGTAGGACCTAAGAATGTCTAAGGCTGCTGTTCTTTGCCATCAACATGACATCTTTTTTAGTGATGCCAAGTTCAAAAGAGTATTCCAAGCAGATTTTTAGAATTTAGCGTTTGGTTTTCAAGGTGTGCTCATATTGAGCCCAACTTCTTTGCAGATAACTGTGGTTGAAATACAGCTATGGGGTTTATAACCCTGAAGCTGGGTTTCACATATAGAAGGTGTTGACCTTTAGTTTACTCTAACAGTCAGACTTCATTGACCTGGTATAGGGTCTGCTTGGCCCTTGAACTTCACATTTGTTCTCCAGGGTGTGGAGTGGCTGTTTAAAGAGGGTGGGTATTAATGCTAATCTTTGTGTAGCATAACATGCTACTGCTACTTGCCTTTTTTATCTGAAGTTCAAGCAGACATCAGAAGGGAACTGTTTGTGGGTGCTGAGAAGGTTCAAATTACCATTTTGGACAGAAATGATATTTGTAAAAGTAACTTTTGGGAAGGAACATCAGAGTTTTGCTGAATTTATTAAATGTATGGATATATTATATGTGATGTATTTTGTCTTACTTGTAATAAAATATAAACAAGGAGAAGATAGAATGGCTGCACATAACAAGCACATTGGGAAGACACAGAATTAACCAGAGGCAGAGAAGTCAGTGCAACAGAAGGCCTGGCCTGGCTATGAGTGAAGGAATGAAGCACAGCCTGAGTGCTCTAGCTGTGGGGGTTTGCGGGTTGGAGAACGACAAGGTTGTTTCTTCGTGCTAGGGTCATTGGGTAGATGTTCAGTCGGCCTTGTACAAACAGCAGTCTAAGAAGTTAGAGCAAAAGAAGAAAAGCCAGAAAGGAAGTGAGGATGGAATGGATTTTCACTTGAGCACAACATTGTCACTAGTGGGTAGAGGGAGTTAAGACCAGAATAGAGATTTGGAGATGGGTTACAGAGCTCTGGAATGGAGCTTCAGGAGTTGGTCCACATCCTGTAGATCATGGGAGGCTGCTGAAATGTTCTGAGCAGGGAACAAAGGCAGCATTCCAGGAGATGCACACAGAGGACTCTGTGCAGGGTGTTGGGTGGGTTGTTGAAATCCTCTGTTCTCATGCTGAGTTCTCTCTAGTTGACTTGTATGCTCTAGACGATGGAGTTGGTTGACTGCAGTGTTTCCTTTCCCAAGTGGAATGGAGCCAAGCCCTGTAGGAGACTAGCACTTTTCAATCTGAGAAAGTTTTCACTTCGCCCCTGGTGTGGATGGGGAGTGGGCAGGAATGAAATTTAGAAGCAAAAACCCATCAAGCTTCTCGTTGGCTCCTTGTCCTTCTCCTCCAGTTCATTATGTTGGGGACTTGTTCAGGGCCGGGATAGTTTTCTGTGATGGTGATTATTCTTCAGATGATGCGTTATGAAACAAGGCAAGCTTCAAAATCTGCATGCTTATGAACTCTGGTAGTAGCATCCTCCTACTGCGGGTTATCAGGGTGGCTTAAATTGGAACTAGCTTTTTTGGATGGGGTTTAAAAAAGGCTTAAAAAAAGGAAAGGGGGCAGTTCCTGAGAACTCAGGTGATTAGCCAGTGAATAAGGAAAGCAGAAAACTTAAACGACCCAAAATGTTTTGGAGAACTTCTCTTTAGCCTCCTTTATCATAGTTCCTCTTCTAGCCAGAATTTTCTTTTGAGACAGGTGTTGAGCAAATGAGCTTCGTTTGTGCTTGATCACTTGGTGTGAAGTATGGACTTTGTCCAGACAATGAGGAAGTTGTTTCAATGTCACATAGATAGCTATGTATTCACTACAAAGGAATAGTGGTTTCTAGAAGACTTGGTGGCTTGGGGAAAAACTGAGTGGCAGAATTTAGATAATAGAGTACTAGGTTCCAAAGGCTGGTAGCCGATGGATGTGTGGTGGGTAAAATGGCATCAAGGAAATGAGAAATAGTGTGGCTAGCAAGGTGGCAGGTAGGCTTGGTAGCCAATTGCTTCAACATAAATCTAGACAGGTGTCTTTACTTTGTCTTCTGAAAACTCTCTGAAGTAGCTGTTTCACTGAGGGCTAAAATAGTTGCAGGAACTCTTTTGGCTACCTATTGTCTGTGACTGATAGGAATATTTTTCTTCTTTCTTTGCAAATAAATTCATTTGGAATGATAGTGATTTAGGCCATTAAAAGTATTTGAGTATTGATTTGAGATCTTTCTGTTATTATTTTCACAACAACATAAAGCTAGGAACTTTCACTAAATCCCACTGCAGTGTAATAACTGTTTCTTTTCATGGGGGAACCAAACTATTTACAGCTCTAACAGAGTTTACAATGAATTGTATAAGTGATACTGACTTCTGTGTCAGCAAAAAATGAAACAAAAACTGATCATAGATGACATTACCTAAATGACAGTACCTACGTGTGTCCTTTCTTTCACATTTGCTGTAATCCTGTTATGGCATTGTCCTATTACCTCAAGTACTGTCATTTTTAAATGCTGTCAAATCATAACTGGATTTCCAAGGACAGAGGAGAAGAATGAGGGAGAATACAATGGCATTACCCAACACACCACAGAGATGGTCTTTCCCCTCTCATAGGCTAAATTCTTGGAGAAGTTCTCCAATTAAAATCGTGACTCAAATATCTTTTCCAGGCTTTGATGAAATGGCTACATTAACTCCTTGCATTCCTAGAAGAAAAGAAACACTCTCAAGACAGCCAATAAGAATGAATTTTGTATATTATTATTGTGTTTTTAAAACCAAAGACAAAAATAATAGCAAAAAGCTGGGAACCACATGGCTCATGCCTGTAATCATAGCTACTCAGGAGACTGATATCTGAACATCAAGGTTCGAAGCTAGCCCAGGCCAAAGTCTGTGAGATTCTTATCTATCACTAACTAACAAAAAACTGGAAGTAGAGGTATAGTTCAAGTGGTATAGAGTGCCAGCCTAGAGCAAAAGAGTTAAACAAGAGTGTTAGACTCTGAGAACAGGCTCTAGTACTGGCAAACACACACACACACACACACACACACACACACACACACATATGTAATAGCAAAGAGAAGGATCTAAGATTTTAATATCTAGTTGTTTTCCATAGACTTGGTTAGGGACTCCATTCTAGAGATGGGGGATAACTGAGTCAGGAGTTGGCCTTGAGAAGCAGATATGCAGAAGCTGGAGTTGTTCCATATGACCCTCCTCCTCTTCCTTCTCCTCTTCTTCCTCCCCTTCCTTATGTATGTAGACCAACTTCTTATTCAGCTCTCTCTGAAAGCTTCCTAAGTTCCCAGCTTCACCTCTCCACAGTTTTCTTAGACAGAATGGTTGATGGGAATATCATTGCATTAACATGAAACCTCTTGCTTTCTACATTCCACTGCTCATAAATAAGGGAGTGAGAAACTGTTTGTTCAGAAGACCTCCTTAAAGGTTGGGTTGGTTGCCAGACAGTAGGGGAACAAGTTAAGACCCCCTTTTTTTTTTTTTGCATGCCCTTTTTACATTTGATTTTATTTACAAGGACATCATCTAGTTCTTCTAATTCCATGTTAATTTTTACAATATTTAATGTTGATTAGTATATTCTATTATGTATAGCCTCCCAGAAGGATCCCAGGGAAAGATCATCTCTACTTGAGATTTTTATACAGATGACAAAAAATGTAATTGCCCACTGCACTGTTGCTTTTCCCCACCCCTCCTGGAGTTTTCTTCCTATACTCTTGATGTGAGGCGTCATGGGGCACAGAGATCCCAAAGACTGGCTGGAGGAACAGTATGGTTGTGCTGACATTCACACGAGGAACTTAACTAATTGACTTGCAAAATATAGGTTAGGGAGTTTTGTGGGATATCAAATTATCTTACACTTCCTCTGATTAAAGACAAAATATTATATTAAGTAGATCATTACTACATGGGTAAAAGGTTAGAAGTTTGCGCACTTAGGAGTGTCAGATTGTCTCTCCCCCTTCTGCCTTGTGGCAGATAACGGTTTGAAGGCAGGCAAAGTGTTCATCCAGCTTTGAATGTCTAAATACCCAAGTTAGCTTTGTAGGAAGGCTGTTTGCCTCAGCCTTGAATTTCCTGAGTCTTTTTCATTCTGATAGAATATTCATCTTGAAATTAAATATTAATTGGCCCTGCTTCCATATATATTAGCAGGGAAAGAGGCTAATTCTGGTAGGAGCAGAATGGGGGCAGGTTTGAGAGACATAGTGATGCATCTTATGCTGCTGATAAGTAGCATTCACAGGATACTGCTGAAGTGTCATTTGGGAAAGGAAGGGTCTGACCGTTCAGACTGGGCTACTTCTTTGTTATACTCTTATGCCTTGGTCAACTGCTGCTACTAAGATCTTCCTGAAAGAAGGTCCAGGCTCAATCCTGATGTTGGATTGGAGTTTCTATGTGTCATGGTTAATCTACTAGCTAATCTAACATGCTGCCAATTTCTGTGTGTATGTGAAGTCTGAGGCTCTCATGTCCACCACCGGGCCATACACTGGGGACAGTGGTAATATCAAGATTTTTTTTTGAGCCCAGTGCTCATTTCCCCTCCCTCCCTCCCTTCCTCCCTCCTTTCCTCCCTCCCTCCCTTCCTCCCTCCCTTCCTTCCTTCCTTCCTTCCTTCCCTCCTTCTTTGCTTTTCTGATACCAGAGCTTGAACTAAAGGGTTTCAAACTTGGGCCTCATGCTTTTTCAACCTATTTGCTTACAGTTGGTACTCTACCACTTGAGCCATGCCTCTAGCCAGACCTTTTGTTGATTATTTTGGAGATGAAATCTCATACTTTTCTTCCAGGGCTGGCATTGAATCATGATTCATTCAATCTCAGCCTCCTGAGTAGCTAGTATTATAGGTATGAGATATCAGTGGTCAGTTCCCAATTTCTTTAACACCTTAGATGGATAGATCTTTAGAAATTATTTCTTAGATATGTATTGTGTGTATGCATATGTGTGTATGTATTTGTCTAATAATAGTTTCTTGTTCAGTGTTTGACTATATATGTGAATAAAATGGGCTCTAGAATTAGGCTTCTCCTCCCTTGTGTGAACTACTACATTTTTTTTGTTGTTGTTGGTCATGGGGCCTGAACTCTGGGCCTGGGTGCTGTCCCTCAGCTCTTCAGCTCAAAGCTAGCGCTCTACCTCTTCCTCTCCCTTGTATGAAAAGGCTCAGTTGTCAGCTGGAGGCAGGGAAAGGTGGAGTAGTAGAACTGTGATAGGTTTCAATATGATGTTTGGGAGAGAGAACAAATCACAAGGTCTACCCAACAGAACAAGGATCCAGAGAGCCCCATGACAGCCCCTGCAGAACTTCCTGCTTCCAACAGTCATTCAGCCCAAACCCATCTCAGAATATTGATGAGCTTGTCTCTTTTATTCTTGGCTTGATGATAAAACAAAGGTCTTTAAGTAGATACAGAAATAGTTCCCTGAATATACTAAACAGATCTACTTCTTTTGCTCATGAGAGGAGAACCAGAGCCGAAAGTTGGAGAAAAAAAGCCCAGAGTGGGAGGGAGGGGGGGACGCAGGTGGGAGAGGAAACACTCAAATGAGCAATCTCAGTCCTTATCTTCATGTTGAAAATGAGATTCAAATGTAAGTTTCATGTATTTCCAAGAGGACAAAAGGCTATCTCTTTGGTAAAGGGTATTTCCGGAGGATGTGTAATTGCTGTGTGGCTTTAGGGAGACACTTGCCTTCTCTAGGTTGAGCTCAGCCCATTGTTCACAAGGGGCATGGCTGGTATTTATAGACTATGTGTGACAGTCCCCAGTGAAAGGCAACTTCACTTCTCACCTCAGAATAGCAAGAGTTGTTTCTCATATCTAGGTTGCTGGGACAGCTTCCTAGGAACCTAATATTCAGCAGCTCTGTGACGTTGGATGGACAGTTTTTCTTAAATGAATTGATGAGGGTTTGCTACTGGATCTAGGTTTATTTTTCTTTCATAGTCAGGTCTAAAAGATGAGTGATCTGCCCTAATATACAATTATGTTTGTTGGTTTGTATTTTCATTAGCTTAAAGGCACCGAGGGCTTTTCTGGGACTAGAGCCTAGAAGTAGATGGCCAAGCTGGCAGCACAGAATGTCCAAGGAGGCATAGCTGTGCTAGGGTTCGAGGCCCACAGTGGCAGCTCGGAGAGTGTCTATACCATTCTTCTTTCACCTTGCACACACCTATGACACAGCAAATTCAGGGCTTGTGTGAATGCATAGAGGAGGCTGTGAAACTTCTAACCATGCTCCCCTCTCCTCCTTATCATTGCATATCCAAAACCAGCTTTTGCCAGCCTGGAGTCCTTTTGGTTTGCTAAGACCTCAAGAAGGAAAGACCTGGCTAGGGAACTTGGCTTTGGTGTGGTGACTCTACTTCAGAGCTCTGACCACAAGCACTGGTTTGTTTTGTTGGTAGTGGTAGAATAGGCTTTTTGAGGTGGGTGAGTGGAAGGGTCTTGAACTAAGGACCTGGGTGTTGTCCCTTAGCGTTTTCATTCAGGGCTGGCATTCTACCACTTGAGCCATAGCTCACTTCTGGTTTTTTTTTTTTTTTTTTGGGTCCGGTTGTAGGGCCTGAACTCTGGGCCTGGGCGCTGTCCCTCAGCTCTTCAGCTCAAGGCTAGCACTCTACCACTTGAGCCATAGCACCACTTCCAGTTTTTTCTGCATATGCGGTGCTGAGGAATCAAACACAGGGCCTCATGTATGCAAGTCAAGCACTCTACCACTGAGCCACCTTCCCAGCCCACTTCTGGTTTTTTTAGTAGTTAATTGGAGATGAATCTCATGAATCCTGCCCTGACTGGCTTGGAACTATGATCCTCAGATCTCAACTGAGTAGCTAGGATTATAGGTGTGAACATTGGCACCTGGCTTAGACCCCATTCTGAACCAATGCCATAGAGGATTTCTTTGGGGATTGACCTTGATTAAATTGCGAAGTTTATACACATGTGGTTGTAGACATATCACTCCTTCCCCTAGCACATCATCTTACACTAAAGCTACTACCAAGTAAGGATTTGCTAATTTTAAAGCTTTAGGTTGATCTGGTGATGAGGACACGAGACCTCAGGCCTAGGTACATGTTTTGCTTGGTTTGTTTTATCTCTCCTTCCTCTCTTCCCTTTATCCTGTCCCTCCAAGGCTTTCTTCCCTTAAGAAAGAAATTTGTGTGAGACATGCTGGCAGAAGATACTCGACCTTAACCTTATCAGGTGCAGCTCTGACCACCGCAAAGAAAAAAAAAAGAGGAAAGTAATAATATTTTAAAAGGATGTAGGAGGACAGTTTCTGTTCCACAATCACTGTTGCTTCAATAAAAGCAGCCTGGCTTATCTGTAAAACTAACTTCCCTTTCTGACGAATGTGTTCATTTCTCATAGCAAAGTACCCTTGGTTGTTTTTGTTTTGTTTATTTTTGGTGGGGGGGGAGGGGAGTGGAAGTGAGAACAGGTTGATGGTAGGAAGAGAGTACAGGAAAAAGGAGAAGAGGGGAGAGTGAAAAGGCAGAGGGAGGGAGAGCATAAGAATATGAGCTATTTTCAGCCGAACGTGAGGGCTGACTTCATCAGGCTTCATGGCTGTGGGGAAACAGACTGTGGGACCTTCTTGTAACTTCCTGTGAAACGGCCGTGGCAACTGAGTTCTCTGACACTGTCAGAGTCTGGACAACCCTGCCAGCTCCTGGAAGGGCGACCCAACAACTGTCACAGGCGAAGCATCAAAAGCATGAGCTGTCGATAGTGACCTGCATTTGCAGAAAATCTGAGGGCTTCCTAATTAACGAAGGAGCTCTAAATGAGAGTAACTCGGCTCGACAAGCCCCCTCACACACGGTAAGTGTCAGGATGCAGATAATCATTACATCTAACAAGCTTCTGATTTTCAGCAGAAGCTACCAGACCAACTCACTTATAATGCAGTTCAGTGGCAAGGGGGATGGGAGGGGGGGAGAACAGAACCAACCAAGACAGAAAAAGAAGGGAGGGGAAAAGAAAGAACAAAAAGAAAAGAAATAGGCAGGAAGCAAGAAAAGCAATTGTACTCTAGTGCTTGAGGTGAATGTTGAGAGCCCTTCCCTGAATTCTTTCCTTTGTTGCTAGCCGAAGCATTCTGATACCTCTTCTGTTTTAGATTTTTTTTTTTTTACTGTAATCTACATCGTCTAATATACCAGCTCATTCATGTGATGTTTCCTGGAGACGAGCATCCTCTGTGAGTTATTTCTGACCACTGTAACATTCCACAAGGTCTGAATGGTTGAGCATAGTGTGCCAACTTAAATATTACAATCAGAACACATGAGACAGACAACAATTGATTTTGGTTTTACTTAGAGTGGAGAACTAGACTGGGTCTAAAATGAAGAGATGCTGTACCTCAGGACTTGGCTGAAAGCATTCGGGACTTGCCTGGATTCAGGCTTTGTCACCCTGGTTGAGGCTGTTTTACCAAGCAGGGGTATTTGAGTCCTGGTTTAATTAAGGCATGATTTAACTAGTTTCTGAAGGCCTGAATGGAGCGGATCAATTGTGTGTCATCTTTTTCTGGGCATTGTCCCCCCATCAATAGAGACCATTTCTCGGCTATAGGTTATACATTAAGGGGTAAAAAGCTGAGAGCCCTGATTACTGTCCAGCATTGGCAGGGAATGTAGCATTAAGGAGCAATCTTCTGGTGTTGCTTCTTTCTGTACACCCCACTCTGTTCTTATAATTATTCATGGAAAATAAAATAATATAAATCACACTGCCTGATTCTTCTCAAGCATCTCACAAAGTAATCACAGCTGAAGTGCAGGTTTTGTTTTTTTTTTGCGGTGCCTTTATCAGTAAATCAGATTTCAAGCATTTATCAGCAAAAGTTAGATTTAAGCATCATTCCTGTAAGGTTTGAAAGAAAGAAGATTTGTTTTGGTGGGGACTCTGCCAATCAATGATCTTCCAGCTTGACTCTGCTATCAATTATTGCTGCAATTATTTGTCTAGTTGGATATTTAAAATGTCATCAGAAAGAGATGATTACATATTCCAGAAAGCTAGGCACTGTATAATCAGATGAACTGAATCCAGTTAAATGTAGTGTGGGACCAACCTGTCCTTCAAAGTAGAATTCTTGAGCTACCACAGAAGCAGCAGCCTTCTGCCCTGCTTTCAGGAAGCTGATCTTAACCTTGGGATGGAGTGTGCTGTTGGGGTCGGGCAGGACTCAATTATGGGAACTTTCCAAGTCTGAAAATGGAATTGCTCCTTCAGAGACATGAGAAGTGCATTTTGGTTATCTCGTTCAATTCATCTGCAAATCTATAAATAAGCTGTCCCTCTATTCTTCTTGCTTCCTGTGGATTTAAATGCCAAACCTTGATTTGTGGCAAACTTGTCACATGCCCCTTTCCCACTCTATGCCTGGTGCCCAGGAACTAAGCAGTGGCGTGGAAATTACAACTGTTTGGAAGCCAAGAAAAAGCTCCATTTCTCACTTTTCTCCAGTTCCGGATATTCTCGGCCCTGCTCCATCTCTCAGCCTCCTCCCCACACACCTCCTCCACTGCACACCCTCCTTCTGTCCGCTCCATGAACAGGAAACAAAAATGCAGTTCCAACTTTTTATTTTTATTTTTTTTAAATGGAGGAAGAGAAACCACAACCGGAACAAACAACAACAACAACAAAATCTCCAAACCACTCAGATAACATGGCCCTAATTGGACTGAGCATGTGAAAATCCCCCTTTACTAAGTCTGTCTCTTTCTGTGAGTCCCAAGTGTCCCTGAAGCTGGATGTCAGATTCAGAGGTGACAACCATGTCCTCAGCTGAGGATCATCAGTTCACTCCCATCTTTCTGATCAAGGTTAGAACTGACCAGATGTTGCCTGGAAGGTCTCTAGATCTCAGTGTTTTCCCTCAAGAATCTTCTGTGGGAGCTGTCTGTCTGTGGCATTTCTCAGTTCGTTAGCCACAGAGCTCACTCTTATCACACCAGGGCACGCTGGTGGTCCCAAGTTTCCCCCCACTATTTTACAAAATGTATTAGGAGTCTATTAATCTCATCTCGGGGGAGGAAGAGAAGAAGAGGAAGGCTTTGAACATACTTGAGACCTGGGTTGTGTGTGTCAAAGAATATGGCAGAGAGAAAAATAAGGGTCGAGTGCCAAAAAGAAATGACTTGACAAACCATGAGCCATCAAAATGGAGAAAACACACTTGTGAGGGACCAGTAATGGTCAGGCTTGCCACCTGTCTCGTTTCCTGTTTTACTAGCTGTGTTTTGAGACATCCTCCCTTCCCCAGCTTATGGCTTGGGTGGCCTCAGTTGCAGCCCCAGGGACCACGGGGCCAGCTTGATCTCATACCCTATTTGGGGCAGAAATTACTTTGACCCTTGAAGGTATGTTTATATGGTTGTGGTGAGTGAGATATAGTGTGTGGAAACTACAAGACAGAGGTGTGAAAGGCTCGGCTTAGCTCTTAGGAGACAGAGGTAAGGCATTAGATTCTGAATGTTTTTACTTTTTCTGGGATTCTTGCTCTGCTTTGGCTTTTACAAAAGTAGATGCACATGTTTTTCTGTTCATATGTTCTAGCATGTCCAGAGCAGAGGTGTGGCTGGCGTGGCATTGGTGTGGGCCTGGGGAGAAAGGAATCTTGCCAAAGGGGTCTCCCATGACAGAGCAGTGTTTTCCATTCCAGGCCCCTTGGCAGTCATTTAACTGGGCAGCCCCGACCTCCCAGCGCATACCCTGGCTTTGTGTGTTTTCTTTCCGAGGCTGGCTGTACTTTGTCACCACCAGGCTATGCCAGGATCTGGAGCAACTTGAGTGACAAGGTGTAGGCTTCTGCAGGTGTTCTACCTGCATCTGAGGCAGGGTGAGGGCATCCAGCCAGCCTTTAATGCACTTTCCACGGTCAGCTTCCTGCCCTTATTTTTAAAAAAGCTCCTTTAGTGGAGTGAAACTATTTAGTCTTATTTAGTCCAAACAGGACTGTTTGATTGTGCATGGTTTAGACTGTGCATGGTTTCAACTTTGGGGGCAAAAAGGTGGGGGTGCAGATGGGAGATGAGAATAGAAAAAAAAAAAAAGACATATGGAGGATTGCTTTAAAAAATGAGAGGGGGAGAGGAAAGTGACCCAGACTAGTAATTGGGAGGAATCTATCAAAGACTTAAGGAAATTTGACATCGATTGGGCTCTTCTGTGTAATTATACAGCATTTGAAAAGTGAATTATTAACCTGATTGTCCATAACAACCACTGAGTAAATATACAATTACAGATTGCCAAAATCGTACAGTGAACTGAGGGGGCAGCAGCCACTTCCAAGGGGCTGTAATCATTTCCTGGTTCAAGGCTGACCTGGAGGCTCCTTGGTGAGTGAATCATTGACTAGGGAGACCTCTCTGCCTTCAGGGAAGAAAGGTTTCCCCTCTGTCAACTGCTTATTCTGTGTCTGGGTCAGTCTAGATGCTGGTTTAGAATACCTTGCCAAATGGAAGAGAAGTCCATAGCATAGTGCTGGATTTCTAAGTGTTTACCTCTGGCCATCAGAGGTAGACAGTATAGTTGTGGTTATCAGAAGTCTTGAACTTTTGCTTGGGAACCAATAGTAGACCCTAGCTGATGACACCTTGATCTAAGAGACATGTGGGAGCAAGGGGTGGGGGGTCAGAACTAAAAAAAAGCAAATCCTTTACAGTTCCTTAAATTGTCTAACCATTGGCCTTCATTGTCTCCAGCTCCAGGACTTTGGGTAGGCTCCCACTCTGGGTTTGGAGGTGGGGGCAGGAGTGGGAGTGGGGCCTCTCCTGGGGAAGTCCACACACAGCCCGTTCCTCGCTGGAGGAGCCGCCAGAGTGAGCCAAGAGCCGCAGGCCATAAATGCAAAGTCTGATTTAACAAAAGCGGCTTTTGAGTGAGAAAGCTGAGTGGAGTTGTCCCAACCTGTCAACTTCACATTTCTTTCCTCCTCTCCATAAATCAAAAAACGGTTGGTGGAAGGGAAGGGATAGAAGCATTTCATTTTCAGATTTTTTTTTGTAAGAAAATAAAATCAAATCAAAAGAACCTGTCCCACGCTGATACCTTACATGCCAGGTTTGAGCCTGAGGCAAATTTTTGTGGCCATGTAATAAGCCTTTTTAAAATGGTGACAGACCCTTGACTCTTTGCCTTGAATTACATTGATAAAAGACATTTTATTGCGTTAGAGCTGGGGCAGGAGTACAGGACGGTTCTTGCCTGGTCGGCCTCTTTGAAACCGCTGTCCACACTCCCCACTGGCTGACAGGGATTGAGCGCCATGGCGGCAGAGATCTGTGGACTGGTGACAGATCTAGGGGCTTTCTACCCAGCAGTTGAACGCTGAGGCTCTGGAAGCAAAAGGATTTCATCCCAAGGGGCTTGTTAAGGGAGAGTGGAGTCTTTGACATTCCTAGTAAACCTGAGAGATCTTGACATAGGTGGCCTCAAGTCAGACTCCCGGTTAGGACTACATGGGATTTGAGGGTTTCTGGAATGCTAGACCTCTCAGGCCATATTCCTCTACCAGACTCAGAGATGATTTTAAAAGAAGAAGAAGAAGAAGAAGAAGACTCTTTGATGCTTGTTGAGTATAGTCCCATTGCCCCAAGAGGTCAGGTCTCCACCAAGGAAACCCAGAATGGACCTATCTCATGGATAGAAAAGAGTTGACCATGCTGCATCCCTGACTTGAGAGTTTGGAGTCATCTGGGACCCTGGGATGCTACTTCCCATTGTACTGGCAGAGTTTATAAGTCCTAGAACAGTCATAGCACCCACATGTGGATTGGGACTAAAAATGCTTGCAGATTGTATCTATGGACATGTCTTTCTTGTTCCAGGAACTCTGTCCAGATTGGTGGGTGATATAAATGAAGGATTTGAAATTGGACAAAAAGCCAGGGAACTAAGCACAAAGCCAAGAAACTATGCCTGTCTGTTGTTCTGTTGAACTCTGTCACAGAGATGAGGGCTGCTGAGTGCCTGGGAGGCGAGAAGGTGCTCAGGGACTGGAGATGTAGCAGTTGCTGCCTATCCCTGTCAGAGGCCTGTTTCGGAAAGAAGGACTCTGTCAAGGGACAAGGTCTGGCCTCGAAGCATCAGAACCTCCTTGATTCAACCTCACCTCAGGCGAGAGGGCAGCCTAGTTTTGTTCCTGAAGAAATGTCAGAGCCTGACCTGCTAGACCTTTTTTTTTTTTTTTGAGCTTTGAAGCCTTAAATTAGTTCTCATAATTCCCTAGTAGTTCTGTGTTAACCATAGAACATAATAGGTTTTTAATTCTGGAGAATGGCCAGTTCTAATTCTAAGAATCCCCTGGCCAAGAAGGTCACTGAGTAGTAAAACCATTGTCCGTGTTTCCCCATTTTCTCTGAACTACACACACACACACACACACACACACACACCACATTATAGTCTCAGAAGATCAAGTGATTGCTATTGGCCATGATAGCAGTCTTCTCTGGCCCTTCTTGGGAGCTAAGGTGATGAGGAGTGAAAGAGGTCTCTGAGTAGTTGGGTTGAGCTCTGCCATCCAGCCTTGCTCTTACCACTTGCAGCAGGACAATTCTAAGGACTACCATCTCCTCCCTGGCAAGGGGAAAGGATATAAAGCCTCCCATAAAGGCCAGGAGATGGGCTTTGAGAAGGGCAAGCCTTGGGAGCAGGATTCTTTGGACCTGTTGGCAGTGGAAGAAATCTGCTTGGGACTTCTTAGGGCTGCTCATTCTTCTGGCCCTCATTATCCATTGAAGGATTGCCCAGATTGTGAATGGAAACTCCGCAGCTATATGGGCTACCTGTCTGCCCCTGTTCTTATCTCCTATCCATATTTCCCTCAGCTTCAGTAAGTGTCCAAAATCGTAAGGGTCATCCTTCTTGTAAGTTTAGTTTTTCTCTTAGCTTATTTCATATTTTCCTGAAGATTGTTCAAAATGGTGATACAGAAGTATAAATAGCATTTGTTATGAGTTAATACAGATAAAAAGGCTAGGGTTGGCCCCTTCAATTTGGGAGTTGTGTTTCTGCTGGCTTTGATTGACAAACTCTTCATTGCCCTGGCAGGTGTTATCAGAAAATAACGTTTGTTAAGCAAATGGTCATTCATTCTTCATGGATTCATCTTCACAGCCCAGACTTCTCTTCCTCCCCTCTTCCTCAGTGGAAAGTGTACATTCCACCTTTTTTTGGCATCTACTACTTACCTGGGCGATTTCCTATTCCCCCCTTTTTAATTTCTTGGGGAGAGTGTCTTCGAACTTGTTTGCGTGAGACCGGATGATGTGGGTGTCCTAAACATGTTCAAGGCAAATTCTTTTACTATTCACCTCTTTTTGTACTCACAGAGACACTGCCTTCAGTTGTACCCTACTTTCAGAAAGCCCAATAAACACCAAAACTTCATCAATAGACACTGATAAATTAGAGGGTGCTTTTTCACATTACAGAAAGATTGTTAACTTTTCAAAAGGTTTCACCACAGGGTTCCTTTAATAGTGAGTTCCCCCACTGAATTTAAAGTGTTTGTTTACAGATCATTAACTGCTTGACAGTGAGGATGTTGGGGGAGGGGAGGGACAGACTTAAAAGGTAACCTGTTAGAAGCCTTGCCAATTTTCGGTGAGCCAGGGAGGATGACGAAACCTCTCTGAAGTTATGTCAGCTAGCAAATGTGTTTCAGTTAACAGAAATTTGTTTTACACCATGGGCTTTTCAGGAATGCTCCAAGCTGGTTGAAGGCAGGGACTACAGTTTCTTGGGGTTTGCCACCTAGGTTAGAAGATGTAGCTGGGGAGAAAACTCGGGTTTCTTAGAGTCCTGTATGTGCTTTCGTGGGCAGTGGTGCCAGTCTCTGACAGAAGGCTGAGCTTTGCCACTGGCCTTCTGGCAAGAGCTGCAAAGACCTTTTCCCTTGACATTTAGCCTGGGTGTGTGGGAAGTTTCTTCCTGGTTCTCTGACCTTCAGTCTCATTGGCTTAGGACTTACCTGGATTTCCTTCTTGAAACTCAGGCAGGTGAACTTTATAGATCTAGGTCCTAAGAAGTTGAAATCCACCATCAAGCTCATTGTCACAGACTACAATTGGTACAGCTATCAATCCTGGCCTGGCATCCCTTGTAATCTGCCCATCCCCAACAGCTTCTAGCATGGGCCAAGGAGGTTTGGCCTGGCCTAGGAACTGGGGAGAGGTCACCCACTTAACCCAGCTTTCTCTTTTAAAGTAGAACAGACTTAAGGCCAGAAAGGGCATGAGATTTACTAACACTGAGACTAGCTGGTCTGGCAGAGCTGGTTGGGACTGAAAACCCAAAGTTCTTGTCTTTGCTTCAGGAAGGAAAGAATCTGAGGAGGGGGAGTGATGAGATTTATTGCATGGGCAATGGTATCATTAAAACTGGTTTCCAAGTTTCCCCAAACAAGATGAAAAATAGCTCCGAAATACACACACACACACACACACACACACACACAGACACACACACACACACACACACACTTCAAATAAAGGTTCAGAACTAAGTAAGGTTCCCCACCATTCCTACCACCTCCCTTGGCTTTGAAGAGAAGAAAGGGGGAAATTTGGAGGGAAGGTCAAGCTGATGATAGAAAAGACAAAGCAGTGTAGGAAAATCTCAACATTTCTCACCCAGTCATTTGTTGAAAATGTTTTAGCAAGAACAAGCCCATCTTAAACTGGCAGTGATACATCTGAAATAGATTATTTAAGTCAGGGAGGCAGTATTGCAAAGAAGAACATGGCTATCAACACTTGTTTGTCTGACTCAGAGGAATAAAACAGTGGATTCTGCCTTAGCAGACCACCCACCACACAACAGGGGAAGGAAAATTCAAGGGGGGGGTGGGCAAAAAAAAAACAGGACAGATGATTTTTGCAATAGTCCACATGGCTGTGTTGCTTATTTTAAGAAATGTGGTATTTGAAAATATGAACTTGTAAAAGCTAAAGACTTCGTAAAAATCCCCAGAGGACTTACTTAGATGACCACAGTCACTGCTTTCAACTGGCTAGATGTCTGTACAATACTTGATTTGAATATAATTGCTTGTTGAGACCCCTTTACTCTGATCTCTGGGCTTTGCTTCTCTCTGAGAAGCATCCATACTGCTTTTTCTTTCTGTCTAGAAAGCTTTCCTCTTAGCTCTCCAAGTTTAGCTCATTAGTGACCTTCCTGAGGTCTCTGTCCTCCCTTCAAAAGGTGAGCGTAGCCAATTCTGTATTCAGGATTCAACCAACCTTGAATTGAAAATACTTCTCAAATATTTCTGAAACATGTACAGACATTTTCTTGTCATTATTTCCTGAACAATACAATGGTTTACTTACTTAAATATTTGCCTTGCTTTATATACTGTGAGTCATGATGTAGAGATGATTCAAGAATATACTGCTGCGCATTGAGGACTTGAGCATCTGTAGACTTGGGTATCTGAGGGGGGTCCTGAAACTCCCCACAGATATCAAGGACTCACTATAATTGTTTTTCCTTTGGATTTCCACAGTGCCTTTCTTACAACACATTTTCTGTGCTGGAATAGGGTAATTTCTGTCCAGCCTTATCTGTCCAGCCTTATGCACAATGACTGGACCATTGTTTTGGATACTGTAGGTTTTCAGTAAATGTTTGTTGAATGAATGCATGGAAGAAATTGAATGAAGGGAATTTGTCCTGGGAGAACACACACACATACACACACACACACACACACACACACACACACACACACACACTTTTTTTAAAGACTTTTTTTTAATTGTGAAAATACTGTACAGAGGGGTTACAATTACTTGGGCAAGATAATGAGTACATTTCTTATCAAGCATTGTAGCCTCCTCCTTTGTTTCCCCTTCCCATTCCTTCCCATCCTCCCCCGCCCCCCAATCCTCCCCCATCCCACACCAAAGTTCATTTTCGACATAACGACTTATATATCTCATTGTTGCAATGGGTCCACCTGTATCCCTATTTAAACGATTTGTTTTTCCCCTTCCCCTCCACAAATTATACCGACATCAAATAAAGTGAAAGCAGGGGTTATACCGTGGGGGAGGGACATACAAAGCAACAAAGAAATAATCTTATAAATGTGTTAGAAACAATCGCATGAAAGAAAAAAAATATTTGAATACATATCTTAGGGTTCATTTCCCTAACATCACCTTATCTGACCTTTTTTGCTTGACTCAGACATATACTAGATATTGCAAATAAGGGAAACCATGGGACCTATGTTTCTTTGGGCCTGGCTTACTTCACTTAATATAATTTTTTCCAAGCCTTTCCATTTCCTAATAAATGGGGCAATGTCATTCTTTCTGATAGAGGCATAGAATTCTATTGTGTATATATACTACATTTTCTTAATCCATTCATCTACTGAGGGGCATCTGGGTTGGTTCCATATCTTAGTTATAGTAAATAATGCTTCAATAAACATAGTTGTGCTGGTAGCTTTAGTGTGGTCTTGTTTGTGATCATTTGGGTAAATGCCCAAAAGTGGGATTGCTGGGTCATAGGGGAGCTCTATGTGGAGTCTTTTGAGGAACCTCCATACTGCTTTCCAAAGACACACACACATTTTTGAATAGCAAGGTACATGGTTAAACAGAAAACAACCACAAAAATTGGCCAAAGACAATTTATCTTGTTGTGCAGCTGCCATTCTAGTCTACACGATAAGTCCTCACCATTCTAAGGCAAACGCTTAAAGTGTAATAAAAATTTATCTAATTCACAATCAAGTAAAAATACTTTGGGCCCAGAGCCAAAAAATATTATTGGAGTGAACTTTTTTCAACACCCTAAATTTAACCAGCTGGAATTCTTTTTTTAAGTACCATCCTATTCAACCTTTTGAAATGAAGGATTTGCCTTTTAGTGGGAAATCTGCATTTCAACACAAGATGGAACACAATGTCTTTGGTTTAGTTATTCTTCAGAAAAGCAAGCTTTTCTTTCTTTCTTTTTTTTGAATTATATGCTTTGCTTATGTTAAAGACACAGATTGCACAAAATTTTGTTTAGGCCTGACAGATTGGTGGCTTGTAATTTTTGCATTTTTATAGATAAAGGGGCATGAAAGATGTCATTACTCCCCCTTCCCTTGTCAAGAGAAGCCCTAGAATGAGAACTCTTAAAAGGTGAACTTAGTATCCTGTTTGAATAATCATAGTTCTGAGAGATATGTGCATATACGTGTGTGTGTATGTGTGTGTATGTGCGTGTGTGTGTGGCAGGCACTTAAATGAGTGACTGAAATAATTAAAATCACTGGTAAACTACCAAGAAATATAAAGATAGTGAGCAAGTTTCAGCAAAGAAATGCTGGAATATGGTGGTATGGTATCTAGAATCCTTGCTTCTGTTTTTGAAGAAAATTTTCTTTCCTTCCTTCCTTCCCTCCTTCCCTCCTTCCTTCCTTCCTTCCTTCCTTCCTTCCTTCCTTCCTTCCTTCCTTCCTTCTTTTTCTTTTTTTTTCATTATTGGTGATCAAATCTAGGTCTTTGTGTATGATAGGCAAGCTGTCATGGAGCTATATCCTCAGCTTTTGTTTTCTGAGACAGACCTTGTTGTATAGCTCAAGCTGGCCTTGAACTTGAGATCCTTCCCATCCCTCCCTTCCTGAGTGCTGAGATTTCTGGTATGTGCCACCACATAAGGCTAGAATGTATTTTTTAAAATAGCATTTCTATTTGACAAAATAGGTAGGGTAAAAAAAAAAGCAAAGAAGGAAAAAAATGGACATATAAATGCTCATTTCTAGAACAAAAGAGAATGTGATTTTGACAATTATCAGAAGGTTAATTAGGAATTCTATTCTCATTGACAAAACTGGCACATTTTTCAGTCCGGATTGACATAACTCAAGACACAGGCATGGCTAATGTTTGCTCTAGAATACTCTGAGATAAGTCAGAAGCTCTCAGAGGAGTGCTGGTAGCCAAGGAAGCCAAGGTAAACGCAGGGTCAAGGGCTCAAAGTGGCTGACCACAAAGGACATTTCAGAGGATTTGCTTTCCAGTTAGATAAAAAAGCTTCTAGACTAGCTGCACTGTTGTTATTTGGGTGGCTTGAATCCAGTGACTGGATTTGGAGCTGGGATTGGTTCCTTTAAGGAACTTCACATGCAGGAAACATTTTTAAATGTAGTCTAGAAGGTGCCTAATTGGAAGAGGAGGGTGGTAGTTTGAAAACTATGGAGCTGGAAGGGACTGTATATACCCTTCATTTGTCCTGTCACCAAAAGACCCTTCTTGGTCCTGGTGACTTACCATCCATTCTCTTCTTTAAGGTCCAAAATGAGGACAAGGCTAAAGATTCACAAGATAATACCATTTGTGGACACATAATCTAAACATGTACATTTATATATGTATGTATATGTATATTTAACATATGTAAGTAGATATATCTGTGTGCATCACAGATTTATGCTTAAGATTTTAGTGAGCAGTAAACTATATATGCCTATGGAAAGGCCCAGGTTTTGTTTATTTATTTTTGATGGTAGGGATCAAATCCCAGGTCTCAGAAATGCCAGGCAAGTACTTTTCCACTGAGCTACATCCTCAGCCCATTGCTCTAGGATTTTTATACTTGATTAAAAACTGAGCTTCAAAGCAGTCATTAGTGTGTTGGCAACAACGCTTTGTGCCTCATTGTTTCGGCACACTGGGAGACAAGCAGTATCACTTGTTGCCTATTAGACACTCATGTGGCTGTATTAGACAACTAATGATTAGTTGCAGAAACAGCAGGTTAACCGTTAAGGAATCTTTGAGGTGTTCTTGTGGAAGCCAAAAACTTGATTTAATGATCTTAAATTCTGGGATATCCCACTGTGTCCAAAGTTTTGGTACCCAATGTTTATAGAAATGTAAAGTAACCCATGTATAACATGAACTCAAACCCCTTCCTGATTCGGTGCAGAGCTTTCATGAGATCTGAAAAGTAAGAGTCGCTCTTTTATTATGCAGCCATAAAGAAAGTTTGCAAGTTAATAATGCATAAGGCTTTTCTGACACCCCCACGTGCACTTATGTCTAAAGAGATCTTTCTGAAACAGGGCAGGTGGAATTACCTTCAGTTGAGGAAGCATAGGCATTTGGAAGGACTGATTCAGATGTTGGCAACATGTTACATTTGAGAGCCCAATTTATACTCTCTACAGCATGCTACAGCTGCAGGCGTCAACCTTTTAGCTTGTAGAGAAGCAGTGACTGTATGCCTGCCTGACATTAGCTAGTTTGGATGTTGTCTGTAGTCCATGAGTCTGAATTGCTAATTGTGAAACCTTTCTTTCTCTAATTGTTTGCTCATTCTCCTGCCTTGGGTGTGCACTCTTTTTCAGGGGTGTAAAGGTTCAATCTTTCAAGCCATAATCAATCTCCAAAGAGACACTGTATTCCTCATTCTCCCAATAGTAATTGGTGCTAAGAGGGCTTCCTGTTTGATCATGAGTCTGCACCTGTTCCCTGTCTGTGTCAGTGATGGGCAGATGGAGGGCAGAAGATGGAATGTGGCAGGGAGGGAGCTGAGCCTTGTTATCCCAGTCCTCAAGGAAGTGGGTCCTGGCAGAGGGCTGGCAGCCTCATCACCCATGACTCTCTGCCCAGGGAACATCAAAGTTTCCAGCTTTCTTACCTACCCTTACTTGATTGTATATCATACTACCTACAAGATGTATTTAAGACAGACTGCTACTCCCTGACCTACCGGCAGTTTTTGACTCATTATCTAAAGTAGGGCCTAAGATTTTGTGTTTCCATCCAACTCCCAGATGATGCTGGTCTTGGCCTGGGTCCATCTTTTGGGAACCACTTCTCTGAGAGTACCAACAAAGAAATAAAGAATCCGTACAGCTGTAGAGACCACCACTTCTCAGCCAGTGATTGAACCTATCTCTTCCTTTCTGTTTCTCTCTTTCTCTCTCCTTCCCTCTCTCTCATTCTGTGTCAGTGTTAGGACTTGAACTCAGGGCCTGGGCACTGTCCTAAAGGCTTCTACCACTTGAGCCACAACTCCACTTCCAACTTTTTTGGTGGTTAATGGGAGATAAGAGTCACATGGACTTTCTTGCCCTGGCTGGCTATGAACTGCAATCCTTAGATCTCCACCTCCTCAGTAGTTAGGATTACAGAGTGAGCCATAGCACCTGGATCTGAGCCACTCTCTGCAGAGAGAACAGAAGCAATAGGAAGAAAAGCAGCCCTTATCCACAACCACTTTTTCCCCTCTCAGCTCAGAAAAGTAGAGCTGCTCCTCGAGTTTGATGCTCAGAAGCATTAATTGTGATACTTTGCCTAAGCTGTGATGAGATAATTGAAGGCATCATAGCAAGAAGTTAAACCCTAGGGAAACTATTAACAATTTAGCATTTCTAGTTATTGTGGGAATGTCGATTCTTCTTAGCAAGGAGAATATTAAGGATATGTTTAGTAGAAGAAGTGACAGAATCAGTCGGGTTCCCAATTGGCTGGGCTTTGACCCTTTTCCTGGAGGAAGAGAAATGCAGTCTTCCCCTCTCCCTCCTCCCCTCCTCCCCCCCCCCCAACTCTCCCCAATCTTTGTCACAAAGATCAAGTGTACTTTTTTTTTTTTAAGCAATTGATAGCAGTTCTGCTCAGCTCAGGAAGTATAGATAGAGGACAAAACCATGAAACTGAAGCCAGGAGGTTTTGGATGCAGAGTTGGCTCTGTTTTCTAGTTGTTGAGTGGGAACTTTTGAAATCCTCCCTCCATGTGGCTGCACTGGACTGGACTCTTCCCTAGAAGGTTGTGTGCCTAGTAGGTGGGTAGGAAGAGAACCCTCTTTATTGGCACTTCTTGGGCAGTAAAGACCACAGAAGGAATAGCAGAGAGGAGGAGTCAGGTGTCCAAGGGAAGAACATAGAGTTGAGAAACTAACTCTGGTCTTCCCTTTGTGATTCATCATCTACTTGGCCATGGACAAATCATTCATTTCAAGGCCCCACTTTTCCTATCTGTAAAATTAAGATATAAACTTGGTAATCCCTAAGGATTTTTACAACTCAAAAGGAAAACCCCAAATAAACTATGATGCTAGATATGCAGATGTTCTGGTCAATGAAACTTCACCATTGTCTTGTGGATCTGGGCTGCTGTTTTGAGCTGTTTGTTTTGTGGTAACAGGTCAGTAAATTAGTTTACCAACAGCACATAATGAAAGTGGATAAGACAGAATCCAGCTAGCAGTTCCCTCCTTCTTGTTGCAGTCCTCTTCCATTTCTGAAAGCACCCCAGGGTCTCTTCTCAGAGTAAGTGGAAGGGGCAAGGAGTTTGAAATTAGACTCCCCCCAAGCAAGTATACAAGGGCCTTGTTGCTTGTTGCGGGGGGGTCCCAGGAATACCTGAGTTGTGTGGCTTCTCGTAGAAAAGAATTTCAGTCTTGGCAACAAATAAACTTGCTGAGATAGGAACAAGTATAGAAGTCGACTCTCAGGTTTCTCCTTAAAAACTAGGACTAAACCTGTAGTTGATTTTTATCCCCAGCCCTGAATTCATTTAATATAAGCCATCAAAAGCAGACATACTTAATTTTTGAGGCCAGTCTTCTTACTTCTGTTGGTTCATTCAGTGGTTTTATATTTTTCTGGGGTCAGAGAGAAGGAAATATCTCCATAACTGGTCTCAGGCTGGGTTGAACCTCCTTTTTTTTTTTTTTCTTTCCTGCTTCCCCTGATTAATACAAACTCCAAACCTCTAGAACACATGGGATGTTTTCTACTCCATCTGTCCTCTGTTCCATCCCAGGGGTGATGTCTCCCTGGTTAGTTAGCTGATGGTGAATTTGGAAAAACAAGACACATACCACAGAAACCAAACAATTCTCCAGTTACACAAACCAAATTTCCTTTCTTACAAAAATCCCAATGCTAGAAGTGGTTGATTAACTGACTGCTGGATTTATTTACTGAGAGAAGTCTTATTACCTCTCCAGGTGTGCAGTAGAATGAGGAAAATAGGCTCTGGTTCTGGGTACTGCTGTTGTCAATTAATGGTATGATTCTTCATGCTCAAGGGTAGGACTTAGCCAAAGTTATTTTAATTCCAGAGTCTAATCTTCATTTTTTACTGCATTGTATTTTAAGTAGGCATTCTTATACTGGGTACCCATTAATAGAATTTTTTTCTTTTTCCTTTTCTTTTCTTTTCTTTTTATTTTGTCAGTGTGGGGCTTGAACTCAGGGCCTGGGCACTGTCCTTGAGCTGTTTTGGTCAAGGCTAGTGCTGTATCACTTTGAGCCACAGCGTCACTTCCTGTTTCCTGGTGGTTAAACTCTGTACAGTATCTTTACAATAAAAAATATATATTAAGAAAGAAGAAAAAATTTTTAAAAAGAATCTTATGGACTTTCCTGCCCCGGGCTGGCTTTGAACCTTAGTCCTCAAATCTCAGTTTCCTGAGTAGCTAGGATTATAGGTGTGAGCCACTGGTGCCCGGCCATTGATAGAATTCTTGATAATCTTATGGAAGAAAGATGTAGGAGGGAGAAAGCAGAGCTGGAGTGTCCTGTAAAAAAATGGTTCACAAACCCATTTATTTCCTAGTAATCTTTTTCTTTCTTTCTTTCTTCTTTTTTTAATATTCTTTTGGCTTGGGCTTGCACACACACACACACACACACACACACACACACACACACACACTCCAACATACACACTCATATATGTATGTATATAGTTGTAAACCAGCCTTGCAGATAATACCATTTCATAATATTACTAATTTCCTCCTTGATATTTTTACATCACCTATAATAAGACAATAATCAAGTAACAACAAATAAATAAAAAATGAAGAACAACCCCCTACAAGAGACCCCTTCACTTTTGTCCAAAAAGACCAACATTAAAAACAAAACAAAAACTGTGGGAAACAACTCACCACTGTTCTTTTGTTTCAGGCCTTGGGCCTGTTAACTATCTGCAAGGCTGTTGTAATGATGTTCATCTATTTTAATGGAATTGAAATGTGATGTCCTGTGGTTTATGATGCACGTTGTTTATGGCTGTAGTACTTGATTTTGGGTTTCTTTCACAGATAAACTTCTGCACTGGAGGGGCCTGTCCTCCCCTCGATCTGCACACGGAGCTCTAATCCCCACGCCTGGGATGAGTGCAGAATACGCCCCGCAGGGTATTTGTAAGTTGAACATTCTTTCTTCTACAAATGTCCATGTGTTTAGAGATGAGAGTTTCTGGAAATTACCTTAACTTTTTAAGTACTGAAGGGAGTTACTTCCAAAATAGATTGGCACCACATCAGTATTATTCCATCGTTCTCTTGGCACCCAATTCCCAGGCCCATTCAGCCCTGAGAATGACTTTTCCTTTCCTTTTTCATTTTCTTTCCTCATTGGAGGCCTGGAGCTAATGGCACCATCATCCCTGAGGATCTTCTCCTTAAAATCTTTTCTGGCTCCATGGCTGATGACTGGATATACCAATATAGGCTGCCACTTTTTAGTGCTGATAGTAGTGCTTGAGCTCAGAGCCTGGGTGCTGTTCCTTAGCTTTTTCAGTCAAGACTGGGCTCCTAACATTTGACCAATAGCTTCACTTCCAGTTTTTTGGTAGCAGAGATATGAGTCTCATGGACTTTCCTGCCCCGGGCTGGCTTTGAACCATAATCCTCAAATCTCAACTTCCTGAGTAGCTAGGATTACAGGCGGGCATGAGCTACTGATGCCCAGCAATGAATGACATACATCTTTAGTAGAGGCCAGAATTACAAGGAGTCAGTATATAATTACTCTGGAGTTATTCTAATGCATGTTGTATATGCATTCACATGTGTATATTTTTATATACACATGGAGCATTATATATGTGCATATATATGCATATATACACCCATACACACAATCTCTGCTTGCTTTTCTTCTAGTTTTGGGGTAAAAAGCAGAGCATCGAAGTTGAAGTGTAAAAATTCCACTCCCACACCATTATCTATTTACTTATTCATGCCAAATTCTAAGGGGGACCTTTTTATGAAATTTAGATTTGTTTGTTTATAAGAATGTCTTCTGCAAGATATTGTTTTAGAAAGTAACTCAGTGGGCTGTTCTCTGTTGAAACACATGGTATGAATCACACATAGCTAATATGTTAGAGGGAGGGACTCTTTCTACCCCAAACACAAAAAAAGCAGGTTCAAGATAAAAGGATGTGTGACATCTAGTTTTGATTTTTGAAAGTAAATGAAAAATAACCTGCCATGGGAAGGGGAAGAGTAATAGAAAGCTGGAAGAGTTAAGCTATGAAAGGGGCCTTAAAAAAATACGGGAGGGAAAGTAGCCTTATTCATATTGTGGACTGTTGTTTTCAGGGCAGGTGGTGCACCCTGAAACCAAATTCAAAACCAGTTGTTTATTTTCATTAACTCCTAGGTAATCCTAGGTAACAAAGAGTTATTGTAGGAGTTTCACAAGCCCTTGGGTCCTGAGGGCTGGGTGGTGCAGGGGTTAAAGCACCTCATCTGCCCCCTCTTCCTGGTTGGGACTGAGCCTAGGTTAGGTCACAGACTGCAGAGTTTAGGGAGTTGGCCTCACAGATTCCAGTCCCTACTTGCTGTTTGGGTGGGGGAGTACTCACCTCCTTTTGTTGGGGGTGCCTGGGGCCTGCATTTGGCTGTGGGAACTGAGCTACAGAGCTACACAGGAGGGAAGGGAGATGAGGGAGTGAGGCACTGGAGAGGAGGGTGGAGCTGAGGAGCCCAGATCTATGGATCAGGCAAACAGTTTTGCCTTCTCTCTTGGGCTTAGTTTTCCTGAGGACAAGGAGTTGATAGGATGGGTGGGAAAGTGGGACCCTGATAGAGAACTCCTATTCTTTCCTCCCTATCCACATAGTACATAATTTGCTGATGTCCAGGCTGGCAAGACCAGTTTAGGAGTGACCAGAGGAAGGTATGTGGAAATGAGCAGTAGGATTCCAGAAAGCTCTAGGACAAAGCCAATCTCCACCTGCCCTCCCTCTTCAGCTGCATTGACCAGCTGCTCTAGGCTTTCAGAGCCCTTAGCTTAGGGAGCCCCTGGATAGTGAAACTGAGAACAATGACTTAATATCTCCTCCCTTTCCATTCTACCTTCTCTAACCAGAGCCTGGGGTGAGTCCTGCCTTGGACCTTCTCTCCAAGCCTTGCTGGGCATGTGATGTGGTTAGTGATGACCCTCAGTAATTAATCACGCCTGGTAGTAATGAAAATGCACATGTGTGTTGGACCTAATAGTTTATGCAGGGTTTTTATATGCATCTGTCACCTGACCCTCACAATTCTTTGAAGGTGCTGTTTTTATGCTTATTTTACAGATAGGAATCCTAAGGTTTAGGGAAATTAAATGACAATCTCAGAGTCACAAGCTAGTAAACTACAGAGCTGGGATTTCCAGCCTTAGACCTCCTTGTTCTTCCATATTTGGAGGTACTAGTCACATGACTTTTTTTTTACATTGGTGACACACTAGGTATGGAAGTCATTTCCTCTCATAAGAGAAAATGAAATAAGACAAATCCCAGTAAGGTGGGCAACAACTGCTTTTAACCCTTCTAGTGCCTCCGATTCCTTATGCTTGAGGCCCAGGTCTCAGATTATTGCTTTAAATCAGAACAATCCTGGTGAATGCCCAATGAGGCTCTCAAATTGAGAAGTTGATTTTCATCAGAGTAAATGAAGAATATTATTATATTTTACATGTCAATAAATCAATGTAGCCCTAATTTTGCCACCCAGGAAATCAATTCTGGTCTTTCTAAACCATCCAAGATGTTATGAACAAAGTAATTTCACCAATTATGGCAAGTAACACATTTATTGATGAGTGCAGTTTAGGAATTTCCAATCTGTGAGCACTGTAATATAATATGGTGCACCGGCATGAGCCAAGTGAAATACAGATTATATGGTGAAATTGTAATGCATCATTTGCTATTAGTGGACTGGTAATAATTACCAGTTTCAAAGCAGCTCTTTCCATGTAATCTTTAGTCTCAATCGTAACAGCCCTTCTCATTGACATTATGATTACACTAGCTGCCCTCATGATCTAGAATATTTAGTTGACGGGAATACTAAAATGCGATAGTGAGAACTGTATGTTGTGTGCTCATTATAAGATAAAATGCCATTTTCCCTGACCTGATGTATGAAGGGGGACAGATACCATCAGAGTGTTAACATACTGTAGCATAATCACATAACTGCCTCTGAGAAAAATTTTTTTTAGGAGGCTCGGGCAGCAAAATAAAATGGACTTATCTTGTTTAAGCTTTGTGGAAAGGAAGCAAATGGGATTCTTGATGCAGTCTCATGTGCCACAGATTTCGGCATTTATCAGTGGCCGAATCGTGGCACAAGAGAAGCCAGAGTCGCTAATTGTGGCTACAGTCCTGAGTTTCCAGAAAAGATTATAAGGGTAAAATATTATTTTAAGGCATTTGGAATGATGAAAGTGTTGAGGATTGGCCTCAGCTGACAAATTTCCTTTTTACTCATCTAATTCTGATTGTCAGGCAAAATATATGGTGATAACCTAGGAAGGCAAAGGAAAAAAGCCACAGAGGGTCATGACATGGAAGCATGGAAGCAGGCCTATTTTGGACCCAAGTTATTGTTCAACAACAACAACAACAAAATTATGAAAATACTCTCAATGAAGCTTTTTATTTCCCTTTGAAGAGGGAGGGGAGGAAAACAAAAATAGGCAGATAATGTGATCATAATGTCGATGTCAGTGTTTTCCTTCAAAAATCTTTGTCTTTTCATCCCCCCCTCCCCTTTCCACCTTAGACAAATGTTTCAAACCTAATTTTGGTATCTTATCATCTAATCGTGTTAAAGAGATTTACCCAGGAGTGGGGTGTATTGAGTGAGATTATGAATGCTTTGTAAAATACAAGGTCAGAACAGGAGTCCATAATTTAGACTAGTACTGCAGTGAGGCTGGCTTATTTTGGAGTGTGAGTGTAAAGGGCTTCTGAGAAGCCCCTGCCAGCTTCTCTTTCTGACATGCTCAATGGAGGAATCATACAATTGATTCCACATTCCCACTCTTTAGCTCCCTGGTGAATTTTGTCATTTTAAACCACTTACTGACAAAGCTAGCTGGGGGCTTGAGCAACACCGCCAGCCCCTCTTAAAGGAGGGAGAAAGTTTATTTCTCAGTTACATTTTAAGCCTTTTCTTTTCTTTTAACCTTAGGGCCATTATCTTTTCGCATCCTTGTCCCTGGGCTACTATCACTTGTGCCCTTTTAAAGGCTCGAGTTTGACTAGTAAACTGTTGGTTAGTGACTTCATGTAGATGGAGTAAATATATGTATATAAAACATATATGTTGCAATTTAGCTATCTTCAGAAATGAATGATTTCGTAAAGTCAAGCTGGCCCCCTCTTTGCCAACGTGGCATTTTACCACTCTCGGGTTCTTTTCAGCAAGAGAGAAATAATGTGACTTAAGCAGGGCCCCTCTCCAGACGGCTTGGCTACTGGCCAAAGAGTCGACTAGCTGAACTGTATCTTTCTGTTTCTTTCTCAACTGGAGCCGAGTCTCAGCCGAGGGCGCAGGATGTTGTATAATTTGGTTCACGTTGTTAGCCTCTCAAAATAATGAGGAGGAGGCTAGGGTAGCATTGCTCAGCCTGCTGCCTGTCATGGTGCTTGCTGGCTGCCTTAACTGTTCCTGCAGCCCGAATACTGTGTCTGCTGAAGTTGGCACCACCCACTCCTAACTAACTTCTCTAGGCTTGTGTTTGTTGCACTGGGGGACAGTTCCTCGGGATTTCATACGGCCTTTTGGTTAACTCTGAATTCCATTTTCTTTTTGAGATGTTTCACAACATCCTTTGAGATTAGACATGGGTGTCCTTGTAAGTTGTTATGGACTCCAAATTTAGAACTCATGCATGTGGCAGGATATGAGAATTTTGCTAGTCTCTCTCCCACTGAAGAATGTTTTTGGTCCCTTCTCATTTTAATGATTTCCACATTTAGTGTTTTCAGGTTAAGCCTCTGTAGATTCATGGCGAATTGTAGTTGAGTTGATCTCCTTATTCTTAATTTTTGATGTTTCTGTGGAATGATTGTCTAGTTAGGAAGTTCACCTCCCACCTCAGGAAGAAGAGAGTGGGTCGATAGGATTTAGAAAGTGAGTTTGCCTGTCCAGGTCCCTTAGCTAACAGATGAGGAATGGCCTGCAGGGATGAAGTGGTTTGTCCCGATTCACAACGGATGAACTCAAAATGTTCAGAAGACTCAGGTCCCAAGTACGAAGTTTCTCTCTCATCCCAGAGCTTGAAATGGCCAGGATGTTTTCTGGTTGGGGCTTGGATACAGAATCCTCAGAACCGAGTTTAATGGCAGGAAAACTAGTCTGACACATACTCATTGGGTAGCAACCACCAGAGGTGCCAGGTAGCTACGTGAGAAGTTGATGGGTGGGGGAGGGGGGGCGGGGAAAGCTGGAAGTAGAACATGAATAAGCAGCTGCTGATGTCCACCTGCGTGATTAAACATTGATGTTGGTGTTGTATTATTTTGCAGGTAAGGATGAGCCCAGCAGCTACACATGTACAACTTGCAAACAGCCATTCACCAGTGCATGGTTTCTCTTGCAACACGCACAGAACACTCATGGATTAAGAATCTACTTAGAAAGCGAACACGGAAGTCCCCTGACCCCGCGGGTTGGTATCCCTTCAGGACTAGGTGCAGAATGTCCTTCCCAGCCACCTCTCCATGGGATTCATATTGCAGACAATAACCCCTTTAACCTGCTAAGAATACCAGGATCAGTATCGAGAGAGGCTTCCGGCCTGGCCGAAGGGCGCTTTCCACCCACTCCCCCCCTGTTTAGTCCACCACCGAGACATCACTTGGACCCCCACCGCATAGAGCGCCTGGGGGCGGAAGAGATGGCCCTGGCCACCCATCACCCGAGTGCCTTTGACAGGGTGCTGCGGTTGAATCCAATGGCTATGGAGCCTCCCGCCATGGATTTCTCTAGGAGACTTAGAGAGCTGGCAGGGAACACGTCTAGCCCACCGCTGTCCCCAGGCCGGCCCAGCCCTATGCAAAGGTTACTGCAACCATTCCAGCCAGGTAGCAAGCCGCCCTTCCTGGCGACGCCCCCCCTCCCTCCTCTACAATCTGCCCCTCCTCCCTCCCAGCCCCCGGTCAAGTCCAAGTCCTGTGAGTTCTGCGGCAAGACGTTCAAATTTCAGAGCAACCTGGTGGTGCACCGGCGCAGCCACACGGGCGAGAAGCCCTACAAGTGCAACCTGTGCGACCACGCGTGCACGCAGGCCAGCAAGCTGAAGCGCCACATGAAGACGCACATGCACAAGTCGTCCCCCATGACGGTCAAGTCTGACGATGGCCTCTCCACCGCCAGCTCCCCGGAACCCGGCACCAGCGACCTGGTGGGCAGCGCCAGCAGCGCGCTCAAGTCCGTGGTGGCCAAGTTCAAGAGCGAGAACGACCCCAACCTGATCCCGGAGAACGGGGACGAGGAGGAAGAGGAGGACGACGAGGAAGAGGAAGAAGAGGAGGAAGAGGAGGAGGAGGAGCTGACGGAGAGCGAGAGGGTGGACTACGGCTTCGGGCTGAGCCTGGAGGCGGCGCGCCACCACGAGAACAGCTCGCGGGGCGCCGTGGTGGGCGTGGTGGGCGACGAGGGCCGCGCCCTGCCCGACGTCATGCAGGGCATGGTGCTCAGCTCCATGCAGCACTTCAGCGAGGCCTTCCACCAGGTCCTGGGCGAGAAGCATAAGCGCGGCCACCTGGCCGAGGCCGAGAGCCACAGGGACACTTGCGACGAAGACTCGGTGGCCGGCGAGTCGGACCGCATAGACGATGGCACTGTTAACGGCCGTGGCTGCTCCCCGGGCGAGTCGGCCTCGGGGGGCCTGTCCAAAAAGCTGCTGCTGGGCAGCCCCAGCTCGCTGAGCCCCTTCTCCAAGCGCATCAAGCTGGAGAAGGAGTTCGATCTGCCCCCCGCCGCGATGCCCAACACGGAGAACGTGTACTCCCAGTGGCTCGCGGGCTACGCGGCCTCCAGGCAGCTCAAGGATCCCTTCCTTAGCTTTGGAGACTCCAGACAATCGCCTTTTGCCTCCTCGTCGGAGCATTCCTCGGAGAATGGGAGCTTGCGCTTCTCCACGCCGCCCGGGGAGCTGGACGGAGGGATCTCGGGGCGCAGCGGCACGGGAAGTGGAGGGAGCACGCCCCATATTAGTGGTCCGGGCCCGGGCAGGCCCAGCTCAAAAGAGGGCAGACGCAGCGACACTTGTGAGTACTGTGGGAAAGTCTTCAAGAACTGTAGCAATCTCACTGTCCACAGGAGAAGCCACACGGGCGAAAGGCCTTATAAATGCGAGCTGTGCAACTATGCCTGTGCCCAGAGTAGCAAGCTCACCAGGCACATGAAAACGCATGGCCAGGTGGGGAAGGACGTTTACAAATGTGAAATTTGTAAGATGCCTTTTAGCGTGTACAGTACCCTGGAGAAACACATGAAAAAATGGCACAGTGATCGAGTGTTGAATAATGATATAAAAACGGAATAGAGGTATATTAATATTCCTCCCCCTCGGCCCCACCTGACAAGCCCCCTTTCACCCCTCCTTCCCCATAGTCCTCCAACCCCACTCCCTGTAGGATTTTTTTCTAGTCCCATGTGATTTAAACAAACAAACAAACAACAAACAGAAGTAAGGAAAGCTAAGATTATGAGAGTGCTTGTCACCAGCACACCTGTTTTTTTTTTCTTTTTCTTCTTTTTCTTTTTCCTTTTCCTTTTTCTTTCCCCCCTCCCCCCCTTTATGTTCTCACCATTTGAATGCATGATCTGTATGGGGCAATACTATTGCATTTTACGCAAACTTTGAGCCTTTCTCTTGTGCAATAATTTACATGTTGTGTATGTTTTTTTTTTTAAGCTTAGACAGCATGTATGGTATGTTATGGCTATTTTAAATTGTCCCTAATTCATTGCTGAGCAAACATGTTGCTGTTTCCAGTTCCGTTCTGAGAGAAAAGAGAGAGAGAGAGAGAGAGAGGGAAAAAAAACCATGCTGCATACATTCTGTAATACATATCATGTACAGTTTTATTTTATAACGTGAGGAGGAAAAACAGTCTTTGGATTAATCCTCTATAGACAGAATATATAGCACTGAAAAAGAAAACTCTATGAGCTAAATGTCTGTCTCTAAAGGGTTAAATGTATCAATTGGAAAGGGAAAAAAAGGCCTTGAATTGACATATTAACAGAAACAAAAAACAGAACAAGTTTATTCTATCATTTGGTTTTAAAATATGAGTGCCTTGGATCTATTAAAACCACACTGATGGTTCTTTCTACTTGTTATAAACTCGTAGCTGAATTCAGCATTGGGTGAGGTAATAAACCTTAGGACTTAGCATATAATAATTCTATATTGTATTTCTCACAACAATGGCTACCTAAAAATATGATCTATTAAGTCCTAGTTAATCATCATTTTCCCTTTAGTTTAACTTTGTGAACAAAAACTGATTATACCAGTATAAAAGCTACTTTGCTCCTGGTGAGAGCTTAAAAGAAATGGGCTGTTTTGCCCAAAGTTTTATTTTTTTTTAATGATGATTAAATTGAATGTGTAATGTGCAAAAGCCCTGGAATATGATGAAATACATTAGTAGGGAGTTAATTTTATGAAGATATTTGTTTTAAATAATATCTTTTAAATATTTTGGCACTAAAAGAAATAGATCCAGATTCACTTGGTTGTCAAGAGGACAATCGAATGATAAGCGTAAGACCTTGTATACCATATTAAAAAGAAGAGGCTGACAGGAAGGTTTGACAGAGGGGAACAGAGGAAAAAAAGTGATTTCTTAGCACAAGGTGGTACTCTTTGCCATTTTAAAACTAGAACAGGTGTATAAGCTAATACTGATACAATGATGATTAACTATGAATTCTTAAGACTTGCATTTAAATGTGACATTCTTTAAAAAAAAAAAAAAAACAAAAGAAGAGAAAGAGTAGCAGTATATATGTCTGTGTTCCCTAAAAGTTGTACTTCATTTCTTTTCCATACACTGTGTGCTATTTGTGTTAACATGGAAGAAGATTCATTGTTTTTATTTTATTTTATTTTTTATTTTTTTATTTTTTAAAAATGAAGCTAGCATCTGCCCCAGTTGGTGTTCAAATAGCACTTGACTCTGCCTGTGATACCTGTATCTTTTCTCTAATCAGAGATACAGAGGTTGAGTATAAAATAACCTTGCTCAGATAGGACAATGAAGTGCACTGTACAATTTTCCCAGTTTACAGGTCTATACTTAAGGGAAAAGTTGCAAGAATGCTGGAAAAAAATTGAACACAATCTCATTGATGAGCATAAAAAAATAATTTACAAAACGCTGCCAGCCATTTACTTGACTAATGAGCTTACTTACTTGGACGCAACATTGCAAAGCGCTGTGAATGGAAACAGAATACACTTAACATAGAAATGAATGATTGCTTTCGCTTCTACAGTGCAAGGATTTTTTTTTGTACAAAACTTTTTTAAGTATAAATGTTAAGAAAAAATTTTTTTTAAAAAACACTTCATTATGTTTAGGGGGGAAACTACATTTTAGGGTTCCATTGTCTTGGTGGTGTTACAAGACTTGTTATCCATTTAAAAATGGTAGTGGAAATTCTATGCCTTGGATTACACACCGCTCTTCAGGTTGTAAAAAAAAAAAAAAAATAACCATACACCGGGGAAAGGTTTAAGATTATATAGTACTTAAATATAGGAAAATGCACACTCATGTTGATTCCTATGCTAAAACACATTTATGGTCTTTTTTCTGTATTTCTAGAATGGTATTTGAATTAAATGTTCATCTAGTGTTAGGCACTATAGTATTTATATTGAAGCTTGTATTTTTAACTGTTGCTTGTTCTCTTAAAAGGTATCAATGTACCTTTTTTTTGGTAGTGGAAAAAAAAAAGACAGGCTGCCACAGTATATTTTTTTAATTTGGCAGGATAATATAGTGCAAATTATTTGTATGCTTAAAAAAAAAGAGAAACAAAAAAGTGTGACATTGTACAGATGAGAAGCCATATAATGGCAGTTTGGGGGAGCCTGCTAGAATGTCACACGGATGGCTGTCATAGAGGTTGTACATATCCTTTTTGTTCCTTTTTCCTGCTGCCATACTGTATGCAGTACTGCAAGCTAATAACGTTGGTTTGTTCTGTAGTGTGCTTCTTGCCCCTTTTCCTTCTATCCCCCCTACATTCCAGCATCTTATCTTCATATGCAGTAAACGAAAGAAAGAAAAAAAAAAAGGAAAAAAAATAAAACCAATGTTTTGCAGTTTTTTTCATTGCCAAAAACTAAATGGTGCTTTATATTTAGATTGGAAAGAATTTCATATGCAAAGCATATTAAAGAGAAAAGCCCGCTTTAGTCAATACTTTTTTGTAAATGGCAATGCAGAATATTTTGTTATTGGCCTTTTCTATTCCTGTAATGAAAGCTGTTTGTCGTAACTTGAAATTTTATCTTTTACTATGGGAGTCACTATTTATTATTGCTTAGGTGCCCTGTTCAAAACAGAGGCACTTAATTTGATCTTTTATTTTTCTCTGTTTTTATTATTTTTTTTTATTTGGATGACCAAAGGTCATTACAACCTGGCTTTTTATTGTATTTGTTTCTGGTCTTTGTTAAGTTCTATTGGAAAAACCACTGTCTGTGTTTTTTTGGCAGTTGTCTGCATTAACCTGTTCATACACCCATTTTGTCCCTTTATTGAAAAAAATAAAAAAAATTAAAGTACACAACGTAAGCTTCCTGTGTCCTCATTTGACACACTCTGTAAATTACTTCCAAGAAAATAGCAGGTTTTAATAGAAGGCCAGTCAGTCTTTTTCAGAGTGATTTGTATGGGTATTTTGATGTGTGTATTATACCCTAAAGGAACATAAAGTACTTACTATATTAAAATAGGCATACCTCAAACCACGGAACTAGCTTATAATCTTTACAGTTCTAAAATAATTTTCATCAGATATTCAAAACTTTCTCTTCATCTCTTAACAGAAATCCATTCAGATATAAGGGAAAGACTTGCTGGTGATAGCATCTTAAACTTTTATTTCCTTTAGAATTGTTGCTGTTCTTACTGTCTAAAAGTTCTTTTCAGTTCTCCCATCATTACCCTATCTTAGCATGTAATGTAAAAGCATTTTTTTTAAAAAAACAAAATCAGCTCTTTAGTTTCTGTACCTCAGCTTTTCCTCAAAACAAAAACAACACACCTCTCACCTCTAAAACTCCAGAAACAAAGGCATCTGATTAAACAGAAAGAAAGAAAGAAAGAAAGGAAAGAAAGAAAACAACAACAGAAAAGGAGGGATGGAAAAAGGAGACAAACAAAATCAACCAACCAACCAAAACCCAGAAAGTAGCAATCAGGGGTAGCCAGACATAGCCAAGTCTCTGGAATCTAGAACTGATTCCCTGAGATGCATCATAGTTTACCTGTGGAAATTCTCTGGATGTAGATGCTACAGATTGTTTTTATAGAGTTTACCTGACTGACAAAAAATGAGGCTGGAGATATCCTTCAATTATCTTTTGACCAACCAACAGATTTATGAAATGCCTTGAAAAGCAAGTTAGTTCTATTTTATAAAGCCCTCCTTAGAACTCTGTGTTGTCAGTTTTATAAATTCTGCATGTTACAGCATCAATTTGCTTTATTACAGCACATGCCTCTGTGATACTGTCTCCCTGTGCCCAGTGTAGATGAATGGATCCGACATTGTTCTTAGTTTTGTAAAAAAACAAAACAAAAACTGTTCGTTGTCTTCTTGTAGTAGCATTTTGTCGCTCAATTCTTAGGCTTTACTGCCTGTGAGGTGGCCTTTTCATGTAATGCTTTTTATCTGATGCAAGGAGAGTTATTATCTTTTGAAAATATAGAGAAAGTAGGTGTTTTACTTTACTTTTTTTTTTTAAGCCAAGTTGGGTGGGGAACAGAGGAATTCACTAAGAGAGGAATTTGGAGAACATTGCATAGGAGCTGAGATATGGGGCATGGTGTACTTAATGTTTGTGAGTGAATGGAGAAAAGCTATCTGTGTTTTAGATTAGATTACTTCAAACCTGAATTCAATATGCTGTTTGAGGTGGATCCCAATATTACCCGGGGCCATGTTGGTCTTAGAAATGGTGACTTGTGCTACACTATATTAAATGTCTGTAGCCTTTCTACGTGCCCCTATTGCCCATTTATTAGGAGCTCTGATTATAGCTGTGTAGGTTTTATAGACAGTATTCATTTTAATTTCTCACTATATGATGCTCTTAGTGTAATTAGGTTTTGCATCCTGTCAGACGGAATTAATGGGGGATACGGTATACTTATATGTTCAGATTTCTTAAATCAAATGGGGAATGGGGAGGGGTGCAACCATCTGGTGATAAATCATAGATTATGTTTGATTTACATGGTGCAAAGTTAAATAAATTTATTGGGAGACAGGTTCTTCAGGTTACTTTGTCTCCTGACTTATTGAAGCCTGCTGATAAAATATCTCTGAGCTGAGTGAACAATAGAACCATGGAAACTTAGCCCGCCAGAATATGACTTATAAGTGATATTATATATCCTGAACCCTGAAGTTTAATCTGAGTATAAAATAATATGGAAACATTTCCCATATTAAGATGAATTCCTGATACATTTTTAAGTGAGGAAATGACTAAAAAACAGTATTTCTCCAAATTTTTCAGTTAAGTTTTATTAACAGTCTAGAATGTTCTCTATGTACTTGAACTTATTGATGCTTAAGAGGTTCACTTTTATCTTTATTTTGAGATCTTAATACACATGAATATAGCAAATGCTATCACAGATTTTAACCCATAAACTCTCCCAGCAAAAATGTCCTGCCTCCTTCTCGAGCCCATTTGTTAACTCTTTTTGTTTAGGGGCCACAGAAGGATGGAAATGAACATGTTTTAAATGTTGCTAAGAAGTGGGGTAAATGTGGTTCTTTAAGTGTACCAGCCATGGCAGGAATTATGAAGTAGTTGAGAGTTTTTCCCAGGACATTCTGCGGATAGAACTGTTTGTTTAAATACCATTTTTTGTATATGCAATAAGTCCATATGCTTGAAGAGAGCATTTGAAAGAAAGGGACAGGAGGAGGGGTGAATTAGCTAGCATTTCAACTGGAGAAATCAGGAAATGAAGTGGTTTATTCACAGACACTGAAAGTTTGCCGAAAGGTACTGGGCTTATTTGGGGCCATCCTGAAAAGGATCTGGGAAGCTGCAGGGTCTGTCTTGTCCGGCTTTAAACACTTTTCTCACATAGTGAGGGAGGAAACAGAATAACCTCTTCTCCCTCTCTCTCTCTCTCTCTCTCTCTCTCTCTCTCTCTCACACACACACACACACACACACACACACACACACACACACTTGTTGATGACTGTTGCTTGTTCTTCACTAAGAATGACACCCCATAGCCCCTCGGCCTAGCCTATTTACGAATATAGCCTTCCAATTTGGTTTTTAAAGACAACTTCCTTAAAAAACACAACAAACAAACTGGGGATTTTGCTGATAAGAGGATGGGGTTGGCAGTGTTCTTTCAACCTGCTTGGGAATACTGTTTTTGAAAAAATTGCTTTTAAAAGGCATGAGCCACTTAGCAAATTTTCCTAAGTGCCTCCTGAGGCCCAGGGGCCTTCCCAGTGGAGAATAAATGAGGCCATTTTTGGAGAAATGGACACTAGAACACAGACACATTTACTCCAGGGCTGCTACAGCTACAAACTATAGACACGGTGGTTGACTGCGCACTTCTACTTGCTGGCACCTTGTTCCCCCATTAGCCCCGCTGTTCCATTTACTGCAGCACATGGCCAGGGAATCAGCCTTCAGGGGGACAGGCCTGCTTCCCTCTCTCTCTCTCTCTCTCTCTCTCTCTCTCTCTCTTTCCCAGTGTCATCGCCGGTGATCATGGGATCCAGTTAATTCCTCCCAAGTGGGAAAGGAGACCAATAACGGGTCATGAGAATCACTGAACTTAAGAATTTAAACTTGGCCAAACACAATGATTGATTCAAATACTGTTTTTCCTTTCTGTAACGTGGCAAAAACTGTTTGAGGGACGCACATATATCTATTAGATCTTTCACAGAGACAGCAGAAAAGGCAAATTAAATAATTTCCCTAAAGGGTTTTCTTAAAGCAGGTACCCCCAGACTCCTAGGGGACTGTGCTTTAAAATAACCACAGATGTGATACATGTCCATGCTATACTTTGTTATGGCTTTACATATCCATAGTGATACAGACAAAGGGGTTTGGTGGTGGTTGGGTTATCAGTTAAGGGAACTCAAGGACAGTTAGAGCTGTACTGGGAATAGGATTTCCCAGAGCCCACCTGGATACAGCAGGTCCCTCAGTCCAGGTCTCCACTGCTCAGTGGGGGGGAGGGGAAGAATTCATGAGAGCAGCTGAGCTCCAGACCCCAAGCCTCCTGCCCCATGGAGTCAGGGGAGAGGAGGCCCCAGGCCCTTGCTTTGGGTCGCCATGGCAACAAGGCCTGGAATGCCACTGTGTAGCCCTCCTGGACACATCCGGACTCGCAGTTGTGCTGCTTCAAGTCACTGTCCACACACGGCAAGGGAGGAAACCCAGAGGAAAATAACCTCCCTTCTTTCCTTCGCCATTGCCTTCCCCCCTGACAGACAAAAAAGAAAGAAAAGAAAGAAAAGAAAAGAAAAAACAAACAAATCCTGCATGCTTGAAAGAAACTACAGGCAGTTTGGGGTGCAATTTGAGAGCAACTACTTTGGGTTCTGATTTTCTCTTCTGAGATTTGTTCGCCTTTTGTAAATCGTTGGCTGCTTTGACGTTGAACCTTGATGACATTTCATGTTTTTGTTGTGCTGCTTTTACATCAATTTTGATTTTTTTGTTCCTTTATAATTTTATTATTATTTTAAGAAAATGTCCCCCTTCCCTCCTCCCTTTCCCGCTCTCCTCAACCAAAGGATTGTTTCCTACTAAGTTTTCTCAGTCATAAGGAAAAGTGTTTCCTTCCAGGTGTGTCCCAAGTTTCTAGGACTATCATATAATGGGGTGTTGGGGGGTGGTCTCCTGGGGAATGAATATAAGGTGGGGGTGGCATGGGGAAGCCACTCAGAAGGCAGATATCTGGGGAGGGGAGATGGTTTTTGTAATCATGCCAGTGGCTCAATCTGTGGTTGATTTGTCATAATTTTAATAAAAGCTAGGGAGAGAACAGAAAAAAACAAATCACTGGGCCAAGTCACACCTGTACTTTTTCTCCCCCCCTCCTTCTTTTTCTATCTCCAACCTCTTTCTAGGTTCTTCACACACCCCCATTCGGCGTAGTACCCAGAGAGCTCAAGATGTGTGGCAGTTTTCGGATGGAAGCTCGAGAGCCCTTAAGTTCTGAGAAAATTTGAAGCCCTCCCCCCACCCCCCACCCCCGGGGCGGGGTGGACACATGCCGCCCAGCCGACCTCAGCGTGGTTTGTCATCCTGCTAGTTTGTGATGTTTTCTGACAGTAGCCTCCAAGAAGCCGTTGTGCGAAGACAAGAATCCTGCCGAGTCCTTCCAGCCTGGGCCTGCAGTGCCATTTTATTTATATTTTTTAATAAAAAGTAAAAACAAAAAAAACAGATCCACCTTGGAACAGTGAATCAATCCCATACAGAGGGTCCTCGGACCATTGCTGTCCCGAGCGATGTCCTGCCCTTTTAAAACCAGCTAACCTAATTACTCGTATTGTGGAAATGAGCATGAGCCCCCCTCCTGACCCCTTGTTTCTATACATTCTATGTTGTCTTTTAAAAAGTGTGCTTAACATTGACACAATAAATGTTGGAGCTTTAGGTGGTGTTTGCTTGTTCTTTAATTTTTAATGTTCCTAAGACAATGCGGCTGCTTAGGACAGTATTTCTATACCCATTTCCTGCAGATGCCCATTGGGAGGGTACAAGAGAGACCCATTTGAGGAATGAGTAGGCTGTGTCAGAGGGAAGCTAGGTTATTGCTTATCAGATGGCATACATTTTCAAGGAGAATCAACATGCAAAACTTGAGAATAAATCATAGTGATATCATAATTAATGCAGTAGTAGTATTGCTGTTTATTAACGCTGAAGTGTGGGTTTCCTAACTGTCTGACTTATAATTTGCATACCATTAAATAATGCATAATATGGCACTCTGAGTCCCGTTTTTCAAATATATGCTTTTGGTAGCTACCAGGCAGGATTTGAATTTGTCTTTTAATTTAGTTCAAAAAAGATAACATCACTGTCTGAGTGGTAAATCCTACAGGAAGTGATAAATGTCAGTAGTTGCTTATTAAAGATTCGAATTTTAGGTTCTTAAACCTTCAGCAAATACATCTTAATGCAGACAAGCAAACAGACATAAAACTTCTTTAGAGCTTATATTTGGGGCAGATTTTACAAATGGGTAAAATGATAGGAAGAAAGAGGTTCACATCCACTAGGCCATTGTAATCATAGTATTACCCTGTACCTTACAAATTAGGGACACAAGTAAGTAAATGAGGTCCACAAACAGGTGATTAAAAATTCCTTTTGGCCTAGTTAATTTGCCAACAACTTTTCTCAATTTGTTTTTCTTCTGCTGAGGGATCCAGAAGAGAATTGGAAACAAAATAGCATATAAAAATAGTCTTATAAATAATAGAACCCAGACACCTGTGTGTCATAGATTTACATATTGGCTGTGAACCTAAGTGGGGAAAATTTTACCATTCACCCTCTGGCTAGATTACTCAACCTATTGAAAAGATAGCAAGTAATTGGCATCTGGACTCCATCCTGCTTATTCATCATAAATAATAGCGTTCTACCTTATTTGTACACTGCTTTCATGTGCATTGTGTCATCCAACCCTTACTGGGACAAATCTCACGACTGTCACTGTACAGGTGAGGAAACCAAGGCTCACTGAGGCCACATGTCAGTAAGAAGAAAAGCAGAGAATCCAAGTTTTCTGATTTCAAATCCAAAGCTAATCCCATGGAACCCTGCTTAACTGATCAAAAAGGTTTCTCTTAAGAATGCTTCTTCATCTGTTAGCACATAAGCTGTACATGTTCACAAACACACATGGTTTATGTACATAAAGACCCAAGGAGGTCCATTGGTAGAGCCACAGAGTTGTCCCCAACAGCTGTGTGAACTGCACAAGGGACTATGAATCAAGCGCCACCCCCTCCCCCCATTCCCCGCCTTTTCCTTCTTTGTGGCTTTTGATAACAAATAAATAACCCCGATTGTACAGATCTTTGTTAGAGGTTCTTGAGAGTTCCTAGGTAAGACAAGAAATTGTTTAAAAAAGAAACCCTCTCCCTGCCCTGGGCTCTGTATTGTGGAAACGTAAGTCCATTAGAAATTATTTGATAGCATTCTCTTTAAATGTGTTCAGCTCCTTACTGATACAGAGAAAGAGTAGATCCATATCCACAAGGAGACCTGAACAAGGAGACAGTTTCAGGCTTGAAAAATACATTTGATATTCTCTATGGTTTCAAATTTAGTCTGCGTTTCCACTCCTACCTCATATTTCTTCTTAGGGTCAGTTTATAACTAAATGGGTATCTCTAGAAGTGGTTTTATTGGAGGAGAGGGAAGAGTACAAAGGATATCCTTTTATTTTCTTTTACTCTTTTGGAGAAGAAAGAGCCTTCACCACCACTCAAACAAGCAAAACACTCTCCTGTCTTCACTAATACCATTTTTACTGGAAAGAAAAACCAAAGTTCATTGATAAGATTCATTAGGAAATGGCATTATACTAGGGCTGTCATTTCCAAAACCCCACAAAAGATTGGTGATTTGGGAAGTCATCTTTCTGTGTAATACGTCAAGGTCATGGTTATTTAAGAACAGTGCAAAGGAACTGGCCAATCGAACTGGGGTTCTCACAATGCCTTCTGTAGAGAAAGGAACTTCAAATTGCAGAAAGATGAATGAGTTGCCTGGTATGCACTGAGTACAGATTAGAGGACAGTGCTGGCTACTAGGCTGGTGACATTGGAGACCAAATATGAGCATTATCCTTACCCTTACCCTATCAACCCTGGTCTACATAATTTTGTGACCTGCCCAGATGTCACACTAGCAGATCTGTAGGTTTTGGGGTCTATGATGGTAGAGAGTGCCTCAGATTCCCTATAACCCCTACCTACATACGCAGCCTATTGAATGTCAGCAGTGCTTTCAAAGAAAAGCCCTCAAACCCCAGTAATTTATTTAAAGAAAAATCTTAGGCAAGGAGAGCAAGGCTGGATTCTGCTGAGGTCTGAGTATTCTGAACCCTGGCAGAATATTTCCTGGATACTTTAGCGTGGAGTTTTCAAGAGTACTTGAATTTAAACCAAGCTCTTCAAGTGGTCAGGAATATCAGCTATTGTATTTATCAATATTTTGGTTTGCTTTTGTTTTGATTTATGCTGGTATTGAGGCTTGAACTCAGGATCTGGGTGCTGTTTCCTAGAGTTTTCTGCTCAAAGTTGGTTCTCTGTTATTTGAGCCATCTTTTTTTTTTTTTTTTTTTTGCTAGTGAATTAGAGATAAGAGTCTCATGGACTTTCTTGCCCAGGCTGGATTTCAACCTTGATCTTTAGCTCTTAGCCTTCTGAGTAGTTAGGATTTCAGGTGTGAGCCACTAGCATTTGGCTTTAGGTTTATTTATTTTTTGATAGCTAGAGAATGACTTTGAGGATCACCATTAATATTAATATAGAATTTAAAAACCATTAGTATTATGTTTATTTCTATTTTAAAAATCCTATTTTTCTAAATCAATGTCTTGAAAGTAGTGGCAGAGGTTAGAATTGAGGGTATTTTGAATATTGTTTGTTCTTTTCCTGCAGTATATCACATAGTTCCAGCTCCTTATTGGGTATAATTTGAGGGGGAAAACAAGGAATTTCAAGTTTGGTGAAAGTTCAGAATAAGAAAAAAACACTTTTCAAAGAATACCTTTATTCCTTCAAAAATTCATCCTGTCGGAGGAAAACACTAGCATTACATTCCCTACCCACCCCCTTGGATTCCTCAGTGGAAATACTCTTGAGTTTGTACTTTTTTGGGCTTACATCATGCCAAAAACTCACTTCTGGCAAAATCCAGAAGCAGTGATTGTTTTCCTCCCTATCTTACTGTAAAAGAAGATGTCTCATTGCTAGCCTGGTGCCAGTGACTCATGTCTATAATCCTAACTACTTAGGGGGCTGAGATCTGAGAGTCATGGCTCAAAGCCAGCCTGGGAGAGAAAGTCCATGAGATCAATTAAGCACCAAAAACTGGAAGTGGAGTTGTGGTTCAAATGGTAGAGCGTGTAGAGTCCTAGCCTTGAGCAAAAAAGCTGAAGGATAGCACCTAGGCCCTAGGTTCAAGCCCCAGGTCCAGTCCCCCCCAACCCCCCCAAATCTCATTGCTAAACTACAGAAAATACCTAAAGGTCATAAAAACACTTTCATATACATGATACAACCAACTTTTCTTGTGATTCTATAAATTAGGTAGGCAAAGAATAGACTAAAACTGAAAGGAGTCATGGCAAACATTCATTTTACATATTGGGCAGCAGAGGCCCAGAGATAAGGAAATATCCAAGTACATGTTATAAAAAAGTTAGGACCAAGATGGAAACCCAGCTCCTTAGGGCTGAGCAGAGCTGGAACCCAAAGCCTCCTACTTCGTGGGCAGAAAAATTTAGGTGGTAAATCTTTTCCTATTGACTCGTTAAATTCAGAAATTGTCATGGCAGAAAACTGTGCACCTTGGAAGGAGTTAAGAGCAAAATCAAAGGCTAGTTTGATTTTGTCAGTCCTAGATGGTGGCATGAATGCCAGTCCCACATTTCAAGAGTTTTTAAGTAAGATTCTGAAGACAGAGAATACTTAGGTCACTTCCCGGAAGAATTCTTCTTTAATTTGTTCCTCCAATGGTAGAAATAAACTTATGGACCAAGAATTGCTGAGAGATGGCTTTTAAAGCTAAAAGGGCATAAAAAAGCTACTCATCAAGCCAAATTCATCTCCCATGACTTAACTAGATCTCACAATCTGTTCCATTCTCTAGACAGGATTTAGGAGAAACACTCACTTAATTTGAATTTCGAGGCCACATTGCATCCTCTCAGGGGTGTAGCACAACCTGAATGTTGTTACTGGGAATATTCAATTTTGAATTTGGAAGTGGTGAAGTTGCAATGATCTAGGCTGAGAGGCTGATGGAGACGGCCTACATGCAACTCTGGGTTCCAAGAATCGGTCCATCTCATGTACTATTTATCTCAAGTTCTTTCTCTGCAAGACAAAACCTTCCTCATTTTTCCTTTGAATTGGGTTCCTGGCTGTTTAGAGATGAAGGAATTCTGCTCACTCTTTTCTTTCATCTCCTGTGTTCAGCTCTTCTGCTGTCATTTCTTTTGCTGCCAGTCACTCCTTGATTCACACTTACTTCTTGGATAGAACGTGGGTGGACTCTATTTTAGAGCCTAATGGGGCTGCAAGCTACGTACTGCGGTTGATTAGAGCAAGCAAACATCCATGGAATGGCATGTAGATCATGGGCAGCCTTTCTAGACCCTTGCAAGAAGTCAAATGTTTCTGCTGAAGATTCTGAAAGTAGTTAGTTTGTCCAATCTCCCTTCATCCATAAACACTTTACACTCTCCATGACTCTTTTTTTTGAAGAATATGTACTTCTGGTTGCTCTTTCTGACCCTTCAGACCCTCTCTCCTTGCGTCCTCTCTTTTCTGAGAGACATGTTGTGTGCCAACTGCAAGTTTGCAGAGCTCATCTTCCTTCCTTTTAGCTGAGGATTTGCAGTTGCTCCTGCCTTTATGTCAGAATGATGGATTCTGCCTGTTGTATAGGGGAAACTAAACACAAAGGGGAAACCAAAATGCAAATACTCCTCTTTAGAAACAACCCCAATGCTCAGAACTCAGGAACACAAGAGCTATCCCTTTAAAGTGGTCCCCATTGTGTGGGTTTGCCTGTAGCCACTATGGTTCTAGTTTCCATCATCTCTAAATGTATGCTTTCTTTCTGCTCTGACACAGGCTGATGGCCCAATGACCTCAGACTTTTCCGTCTAGGCTGAACTCTTGGTGCTGGTCTCCGAGCCCATAGCTGAGGACTGCAATCCTGGAGTCATCACTGCCCCTTTCTAAACTTCACCCCATTCAAGGACTGGGCCATTCCCTCCCACTTCCTAGTAGCACCCAGCAGGGACAACTAATGACCCACAGTATGGGTCATTTAGTGTTGAGATTGGGAGTACTGATATGCAGTTTCCCTCCCCTCCCCTTTCTTTTTCTCCCCTCCCTTTTCCTTCCCTTCTCTTTCCTTTGCAGTACTGGTACTTATACTTAAGACTCATGCATGCTAACCAGGCACTCTACCCCTTGAATCATACCTTGAGTCCCTGATCTCCAGTCTTGAGGGCTGTGGGGACATGGGTTGTGGACTATCATTCTAGAAGGTAAATTTTCCTTTGCTTTTGGATAGTAAACCCATATTCTTATTTATTTATTTATTTATTTACTTATTTATTTATTTATTGTTGGCCATGGGGCTTGAATTCTGTCTGGGCCTGGGTGCTGTCCCTCAGCTTTTCAGCTCAAGGCTAGTGTTCTATCACTTAAGCCACAGCGTCACTTCTAGTTTTTCTGGCGGTTTATTGGAGATAAGAGTCCCACAGACTTTCCTTCCCTGGGCTGGCTTTGAACTGTGATGTTCAGATCTCAGCCTCCTGAGTAGTTAGGATTATAGGTGTGAGCCACAAGTGCCTGGGTCATATTCTTTTTGAGTTTTTGTCTTAGGGAAAAAAGTGGAGATGATTTTTGCTTAAAAAGTAAATCTATCATCACATTCTCATCTTTTAAATGGCTACTTACTGCTCTGCTCAGGGTGTGCTGTGGCTGTTGTAGAAGGTTGGAGGTCTTCCTTTAGTCCTTGCTCTGTTGGAGGGTAGTAGTGAAAGACAGCTTTCTCTCAAGGTCTTAGGACTCTCCTGCCAAGGGGCAAAGTACCACCTATCTTCTGCTGTGTGGATCAAAGGTTAGGGTGTATCTGAAGTGCCATCTCTGATTGAGAGCCTAACCCTTCTCATATTTGGCAACTGCCTGGAGCTTGGTATAGGGGCAACTCTAGGCTTCAGGTGAAATAATAGCTAGTGTTGATAAAGAATTTACTATATTCCAGGAAACAAGGTTTTTCCCATGCATATTAATATATCTTCTTCATAACTATTGTGTGAGATAGCCACTATTATTTTCCCCATTCTACAGAAGCTTAGAAAGACTAAACAACCTGCCCAAGAAGATATTCCAGTACTGTCACTATAATATGACTCCAGATCTTCCATTTTGGTCTCTGAATATTGGCTTCTAATTTCAATCTCATTCCACAATTATGTTCACATTTGTAGTGCCAAGGGTATGGACTATATTAAAAAATAACAGTGCTAATTAAACTCATTAGGAAGCTTATGCAAAATTGCTTTACTTTGCGGGGTTTGGTCCTGTTGACTACTGAGCAAGGCTGGTGTCCTTATTGCCTGTAGTCCTTGCGTTCCGGTCCATCTGCACACTGGCAGAACCAGTTTGCTTTTGTAAGACATAGCTAAGGATCCACTCATGAATCTCTCTATCTGCAGCAATGCTTATTCATTTGTTCAATCGACAAATATTTATTAGATCGCTGCTATACACAGCCTACTGAGTTAAGTGCAGGGGAAAGGCTGCAAAGAGGTAAAAGACACAGTCATTGCCCATCAGAAATTGCCACCAGTGGAGAACTAAATTAATTAGAATCCTACTAAATAACTGGTCTCAGTTAAGTTGATGTGGTGAGAACAGTGGGCCTTTTAAAATGCTAATATATAATTCACTTTGCCAATGTAGATGCAATCCTAGGCCAGGGACTCCAGCCTCTGAAATGAGTAAGAATATGATTCTTTATATATTATCAGTAGGATGCACACTTAGAAGTTGTTGTTCAAATGGCTGGGATAAGTGTACATTGATGTATTTGTCTTAGTCTTGCTTGTAAATAAAACCAGATGTTTTAGAAAGAGAGAAGGGACAAAGTCCTAATAATACAATTAAGTGACCTATACAGGGTAAGTTTACTGATTTTAGCCCTCCAAGATGACTGTAACTGATTACGGAGTGCATTCCTTTAGAATGAATCTCTTCAGAAGTCTGTTTCTCCTCTGAGACTGAACAAATGATTGAGCTTTGCTGCAGATAGAGAAGATTCATGAATGAATCCTTAGCTAAGTCTCACAAAGCAAACTGGTCCTCCCAGTGTGCAGATGGAGTCTCTCTCCCGGCCCCCCTGAGCCTAGAGTTTTCACCCACCCTGCAATGTGTACAGTGGTATCGTAGGCACTGTGGGAACTACTGGAAAATATATGACCAGTCACTGTCTTTGGTAGTGGAGAAGTGCAATATGATCAGTTCATAAATGGGAGTTGCCAAGTGGTGGAGTGTAGAGGAAGATCATTCTCTGTGGCCTACAGAGAAGCTGGGCTTTTAACTGGTTTCCTAAAGCAGAATTAGGATTTGATGATGATGAGAAGGATGAGGGCAACCTGTGCTGAGTAAGTACTATGGTGCTGAGGGATGGGGGAGGGGGCAGTGGCTATGGAGTAGAAAAGGTTTAGGATGAATGTAGCAGACATAGAGTGGATTAAAGGAGAACTCAAAGGAAGCCAAGAGTCTGGGGACAAGGGAAATCCTTGAAGGCATTGCCCATTCAGAGAGGAGAAGCTCTGCTATTAGTATAGCACTGGGCTTAAATTAGTCATCCTTGGCACAGTCAAAGAGATGGTGACCCCACTGTTTCCAATCTAGATCCATTCCAGGCTGCCCTTAGAAGCCAACCCAAACTTTTTCATACTGGTTGACCATTGGTAGAAGCCTACACAAAGAAGAGACTAAGGACACACACCTAGAGGCCCAAACCAGTTAATTAGCTCTTAGAGAGCAAATTTTTTTTTTTAGCAGTTCAGAAGACATCATGTCTTAAAGCTAATCAAATAAATCTAAATAGAAAAAGAACAGAAAGCTATAAGATTTTTGTAGGTCAGCCAGCATCAAAGGCTTCCAAGGAGAAGATTTAAGAAGTTTTTGATTTTCTTATTTGTAAAAATGTCATGACATTGCCTTTTCTGTGCAATATGCTTGCTGATGCCAGCCATGTCCTGTCATAGCATTATTTTATCATCATTTGGCCCTAACATGAGTTTCACAATGAAGACATGGATTAGAAGCAAGCAAACATGCTCCCACGTTATCAGAGAAGTATTCGCTGTACAAAGCAACACAGAAGAGGCTGAGGCTTTGCTCTTTGAGAGCTTGTGTTTCAAATATAAAGACCTCGTATTTTTGTGTTGCAATCATGCCTTATATCATTTGGCACCCCTTCTATACCTCCCTTCCTTACCTAGTGCCCTGTTCTTCTTGGATGCAGGCCTGTTCTGCAACTGTCAAAAATAATTAAGTCATGATGGTTAAGGCACACAAATGGTCTTGGTGTTGAGTTGCAAACTATACATTTCATCCTGGAGTTTCTTCAGAGCCTCTTCATTCCTGAAGCCCATCCATTGCCACATGTCCCAGCAATGATCCCACCCTCTGGATGACTAGCAGCACTCGTACTTATGAAGAATCAGTTAAACAGTGACATCAGTACCTGCTGTGAGAAGCAGTTATGAGTGAATGGCTGAGCGTCACCTGAGTGGTTCAACACAAGTGGAAGTATTACTGGAGGTGGGAAAACACTTAGATACCACCAGGACGTCCCAAACCTCCCCTCTCACAGAAACATAGTAAAGCATGACTGAGGGAAGTAGGCCTCTGTCACACAAATTCTGTGAGGAAAAGACACAGCTCTCTTTCTTAAGCGTCCACCCCCCTTTTTGGCAGTGTTGGGGTTTGAAGTTAGGCGTGGTGCTTGCTAGGGAGGTGCTCTTATCACTGACTCACACCAGCCCTAAACACACCAGCACAGGGCTGAGATGGAATCAGCAACACGATAGTCACACGAAGTCAAGTGTATAGTGTATTCCAAGGGCCTGTTTGCATACATCTTCCCTTACCATTTTCCCAATGAGTCATAGCTATGGTATACAGACGGGAAGAGTATATAGGTGCAATTGTACAAAATAGCTCCTTATACCACCCACTCACACAAATCTGAACAGGAAAATACCTGTGTCATACACCTACAATGACTGTGATGATCTCATAACATTATCGGGCCTTGATTTTTTTTTTTTTTTTTGCCAGTCCTGGGGCTTGAACTCAAAGCCTAGGCACTGTCCCTGAGCCTCTGTGTACTCAAGGCTAGGGCTCTACCACTTGTGCAACAGCACCACTTCCAACTTTTTCTGAGTAGTTTATTGGAGATAAGAGTCTCATGGACTTTCCTGCTCTGGCTGGCTTTGAACTGTGATCCTCAGATCTCAGCCTCCTGAATGGCTGGGATTACAGGCATGAGTCACTGGCACTCAGCAAGGGCCTTGATTTTTGTCTCACTCGATCACCACCCCTTTACTTCTACAGTCTTGCCCTCAGATACTATACTTTCTCTCTGAGGTCCCAGTTTTCTTCTCCTGGGGGTAAAAGTTAAGGCCAAGGAGCCAGGCTGGAGGTTAGCTTAACTTCTCTCAGCTGAGGAGTCACTGTGTCTACAGAACATATGTATGATGGGCAATTGCACCATAAACCTATCCTCTTTCCTACTGGAAATCACATTTCATGCTGACCTGAGGGGCCTCCATACCATAAATGGAGAGGTAATTAAGCTGCTGGACTCAGAGCCTTGAGGGGAAGGGGAGGGGCTTAGTTTTTCTGCATCCAGTATATTTTTTTGAAGAGTTGGGGTGGGGTGAGGGCATGGATAGAGGTCAGAGAGACATGGGAACCTTTATAGAGAATAGAAACAAGATGACAGGTGTTAGGTGTAGGGCTGCTAGGTGACATGGATCAACAGAAAGCATATTTAAAAATTAATTTGACTTTTAAAAAGCCCTAAGAATTAGACCAGCATTGTTTATAGTAAGGACAGAAGCATGGGGTCACTGAGCGCCTGGTGGGAGGCGCCCCCTCCCCCACCCCGGGGGAAGAACTGTGGGTTGGTGTGCTCCTTTTGCTTCCATTTCTTATTATTTTACCAAAGCTGATACACATGGAAAAGTTTCACCTGCAGAGATCTGGAGTGAGACCTCGAAGGACACAGGCTGCAGTGGGTTAATGACACTGGGTCGTTAACCAACACAGCCAAGGACAGAGCCCAGTACCCAGAGGAAGGTAGGTGGCTGAGGAAACCCAATCCCCAGGTGCTGTCCCTGAGGCCTTGTGGTCCCATTTCAGCCACTGCTAGCAAGGAACATTCCACTTGCTGCTACTCCATGTGGATTCAAATGGTCCCTTCTGGGTGTGTGGCTGTGGTAGAGCTTGGAAAATCTGAAGCTAGTGAGCCGACTTGAGATTTCCTTTAGGAAAGGTGACGCCTTCTGATGTATAGAAGCCACAGGGTCTGCAGGTGAGTACACGCATGTGCACTGGGCCTGTGTGAAGGCTCGAAGCTGTCCCTTCACCAGCTGTGTTAGGCCTGGAGACATGGAGGTGTTCCCTGTGTTTTGCTCACCCTCTCTCCCATCACCCTTTGGAACCAAGCTAAGAGAACACTTTAGCATGGGCACCCTTGTTTTTTTTTTTTTTTTTGATGGGCCAAGCTTACAGTTTTCAAAGTGCTATGACAGGATGGTTACAAAAATAAAAAGCTAGTGAAAGCTAAGTCACAATATTTCTATAGCTGGCAATCAAAAGATCATATTGCATGCAACTGGCAAAATCATCATAGGGAAATTATGCATTTTCCAGAATACCTTATTCCCTTCTGTGTATTAAACATTACTTTAATATTCTGGTGACAATGTTTTATAATTAATCTAAATGTAACGGAATGAACACACCAGAGATTATGTCTCAGTACAGAGAGGTGAGAAAGGCTGCTTTGCGGTGGCAGACGGGATTACTGACTCCACTCCTCTCACTTAAAAGCAACTGTGGAGATCACAGAGGGCTCGTAGCCCACCACAAGCTCAGTAAACATAAATGCTCTGTACACTTTGGGGAGTTAAACCCCTTTCACTCATAAGGGTGTTAATGTTAACACAGAAGAAAAGTGTTTCAAAAATTGCATTAGTTCGTAGACTTATATTGAATTCATGAGGGGGAATCTAACCCTAGAGAGATAAAAACTAAAGAGCTGAGCCATAAACCAGTATGATAACATCCTTATTATAAGATGCAAATTGAGGAACCCAATTCACTAAAACACATGTTACTGGTATTTAATTTTGCTTGTGGGAATATATCAGAAGTTGGCCTATGCCTTATGCACAATGTACTTAAAATGAGGGCAAGTAACTTTAGCTATAAAAAAAAAAGTGATAAAGAAGCACAGGGCAAGCCAGGATTGAGAGATAATTGCAAGGATCTAATTTAAGTGTCAGTGTACACAGCTTGCTTTCCTGGCTTTGGCTTTGGCTTGAAGGCACAGCGTTGGTGTGTTAAATACAAGTGGGGCTGAACTCTGGATGGAGAGGCTGGGGTCTCGAGACCAGGCAGGGAGCCTTGTCAGTTCCAGGGTGGGAAGCCCTATGGGCAGGGCTGTAGGAGGCAGGCCTGTATCCAGTGGTCATTGCAGTAACTTCACTCTAGCTTATACCCTTATGAGCCTGTGGTTTCTAGAACAGAAGATGTACTTCCCCATGAGAAACAGATCGGTTCCTCTTTCCTGCATGGCACAAACAGCCTGTGGGGGGTATTTGGACTTCCTGCCACCGTCCACCCGGAGCAGGTGAGTTATGCTTCCCTTTCAGGGCATTATTGAAAGGCTGTCCCCCGTGTGTCTCTCCAGGTGGTTGACCCTATGGTGCTTAACGGAAACTGTCCCTTGGTCCTCCCCTCATCTGAGAAGCCTTCTTCACTCACAGGCTTTGGGATTTGCCCTCTTGAGACTTGAAGTGTGATCCAGGGACCACAGAGCCACAGAGTCTCCCCTGGGAGCTTACCAGACATGCAAAATCGGTACCCTCTACCCAGAGCAACTGAGGCACACTCGGTGTTTTAATAAGACATGTCAAAAACTCAGAAATATAGCTAGCTTTCTGACCTATTGCATGAGTCCCCCTCATCTGGCATGTATCATTGAAGGTTGGGTGCAGAATGTGAATTTTGAAGTCTTTACTCCTGGCTATGAGTCAGGCCTAGTTTACTTTGTGCCTGGCAGGAGGAAAGGAAACATCTAAACATGTATTTTTGTCTCACAGCTGCAAAGGCCACAGCTTAACTTTGCATTATTCAGTATAGGTTTTTGTTTGTGTTTTTAAGCTTGGGTTATTTCATCCACAGGGGTGTGTCTCCTAGGGCCTTTTGAATTGGAGCATTACATTTAAATGTCTTATCACTCCACCTGGTCTGTCTCATGCCTTGTGGCTTCGCACAGGTAGCCTAGCTACCTGCACATAATTCCGAGTGATTAGTAAACTCTTTACAGATACCCACATGGAAGGGGCCTTTGGAAGGACAGACAAAAACTGTGGGATAATTTCTTTCTCTTTCAGGATGGATTTTACTTCTGTAAAATCTAGATATCACATGCACCTAGATCTCTGAAGTAACATTTTTTTTTTCCTTTCCTCTTTTTTTTTTTTTTTAAACTGGAGTTTGAACTTGTGGTCTTACTTTTGGTAGGCAGGCGCTCTACTGCTGAGCCAAACTTCTAGCCCCATTTTTTTTTGCTGGTTATTATTAGATAGGTATTCATCTATTTTAGCCTTCCCAAGATTACAGGAATAATAGGTGTGTGACTGCAGCCAGCTTTTCTCCATTGAGAATGGAGCCTCAAGAAGTTTTCTTCCAAGGATGGCCTGAAGCTGCAATCCTCCCAATTTCAGCATCTCAAATAGTTTAGGATGTCATGTACATACCACTTTGCCCAGATACAGGTTGAGAAGGGGTGTCACAAACTTTTCTGCCCAATGAACTACAATCTTCCTGATGTCAGTCTACGAGATAGCTAGAGTTACAGGTACAGCCACCAGTGCCCATTTTTTTTCTTTTATAAATCCAAAATGGACATGTTTTTTTGATCAAAATGGTCACAGATGAGGATGGGCAGTGTGTGATAGCTAACTAATGCTTTCAAATGTGTGGATTACAATGCTCATGCTTTTTTCCCCCCATAGGTTAGATTCAGAATCTGACTTAGTTTCTCATGAGGTCTTTGAGGAGTCATCTCTCCAGGTACTTCCTTGGGGCTGGAAAGCCCTGGTGGGCCTCTTTCTGAATGTGGGCTTGAGTCTGATCAGAAGGAATACTGAGTGAGAAATGCTTGAGCAGCAGTGCTTGGGGAGAAGGCCTGGGAAGAAGTTCATGGCTTGCTTTGGTTCCTAAAGCATGGTTCCTATGTTTTCCAGCTATTTCAGTTCTCCATATTTGTATAACCACCTCCTAGTCTACAAAACTTCGTGAGCATTCTTTCATTGGGTATTCACTAACTAAAGCACGGTGGTGGGACACAAGCAGGACAGGTGCTATGCTTCCATTTCACTGACGGTGAAGCTAAGGCTTACAGTGGTTTGGGGACTCTCCCAAGGTCACAGCTGGCTGGAAATGAGATCATAGTCCCCAGGGCAGATATTTCAGTGCAGTGTGAAGGTAGCATTAAAGTGAGGTTTTCTCTGACAAGTTCAATGCTTTGTCTTGCTCTTCAGTCAAGAGCAAGTTGGTTCACACCTTGAGCCAGGAGCTACTTTGCCTTTCCTGGGTCACACTTTGAGAGCATCTCATTAGTTCTGGGCAGGAGTTTCCTTGAGATTCTGAGAATGCAGATGGCTCAGGACTAATTCTGTCCCATTCTCCAGCCTCCATGCAAACACCACACTCACTAGGATGGTTATTAAAAACAGAGACAATGGGATTCCATCAGTGTTAGTGACATTTGGAAAACTTGGAATCCTTGTGCATTGCCAGGGGAATGGAAAATGGTGAAGCCAGCCTCAGTAGGGAAGGCCATGAGATTTCTCCCCAGTTAACCACCAAAAAGCAAGAAGAGAAGGTATGGCTCAAATCGTAAAAGGTCTGCCTGCCAGCCATGAGCAAAAAAGTTGAGTGAGAGAGCTTGAAGCCCCGAGTTCAAGCCCCAGTAGTAGACACACACACACACACACACACACACACACACACACACACACACACACACACACACACACACTTTCTACCCCACACAAGTTAAATAGGACTCACTATAAAATTCAGAAATTCCACTCTCAGGTATATATACGAAAGAACTGAAAGCAGGCAGTTGAACAGATGTATGTAGCAGTCATGTTCAAAGCAGTATTATTCTCAATAGCTGAAAAGTGAGAACAACCCAAGCATCCATCAACAGATGAATGGATAAACAAAATGTAGGATATACACACAATAGAATAATATTCAGCCATAGAAAGAAATGAAATTTTGACATATGTCACAACATAGATGGACCTCAAAAATATTATGCTAAGTGAAATAAGCCAAATATAGAAAAACCAATATTGTGTGATTCTACTTATATGAGAGTCCCAGCGTGGGCAAATTCATAGACAGGAGAACAATAACTAGGAGTTAGGAAATCGGGGAAAGTGACCTAACGAGTACAGAATTTATATTAGGGATAATGAAAAAGTTCTAGAGATGGCTAACTGGCTATATATATTTGAAATTACAATGAGAAATTGGTAAAAATAAAAATAAAAATAAATAAGTAGAATCCAGGCACCAATGGCTCACACCTGTAATCCTAGCTACTCAGGAGGCTGAGATCTGAGGATCATGGTTCAAAGCCAGCCAGGGTACAATCCCTGTGAGACTCTTATCTTCAATTAACCATTCAAAAACTCAAAGTGGCACTGTGGTTCAAAGTGGTAGAGTACCAACCTTGAGCAAAAAGAACTCAAGGAGAGTGCCCATGCCCCGTGTTCAAGGCCTATGACCAACCAAAAAAGAAAGAAAGAAAGAAAGGAAGGAAGAAAGAAAGGAAAAAGGGAAGAAAGAAAATAAAAAGCCTCAAGTAAGAAACAAGCACATACAAACAATGATACCACCACAAGTAAAACCAAGAAGGCAAAGAAAGAAAAGAGGGTGCAGGGTTAAGTATGGGGCCTGCTATTGTTGACATAGATCATGAGTAGAAAGAAGAGGAGAAGGGTGCTGGGTGTTGATGGCTCACACCACTCAAGAAGCTGAGATCTGAGGCACCAAGTTCAAAGCCAGCCAGGTCAGACAAATCTTCAAGGTTCTTAACTCCAATGAACCAGCAAAAAATTAGACTGGAAGCAGGACTCAAGTAGAACACTAGCCATGAGCCAAAAGCTGAGCAAGAGCATGAGGTCCTGAGTTATGAGAAAGGAAGGAATGAAGAAAGAAAGACAGAGAAAGAAAGAAAGAAAGGATGGAAAGAAAGAGGGAGGGGGAGGGGAAAGGGTGGCTCTAGGCAGGGTCCAGGAAGGGATCTCCGTGTCTGGGTGTTGGGACGCAGGGGAACAAGGACCCTCACTTCAGGTTGAGGCTCTTACAGGGAAACTCTCCATGTCAGCCAGACAAGGGCTAAATTCTTTGCTTTGTGGCAGAGTGCCTGAGCCCTGGGCAGGATCATATCCCTGGGGCAAGAGAAGTGTCCATTTCCAGTTTATTTATGTGTTTTATCCCCAGAGCGGGATACAGGACTGTGAAACTGACCTGATATTTATATCTACTTTAAGGCTGGGCTTTGATATGAGTGTTTTCTCCATGAACTGCGCCCTCAGAACCATTTACTTTTGTGAAATGTTTCTGTGGAGACACAGATTGGGAAAAGCCATCAGATTTCGGGCTTACAGCTTCTTCTAATTATACTCTCTCGTTTTTGAATAATTTCCAAGCTCTTCGAAGGTGCAAGAAATGTAATACCTTAAAATTAGGGGAGTTTTCCAAAGATAGATAACGGCTTTGCTGTCCCATGACTGGCTCTTCTACTTATACTTTGTGAAATCTACATTTATCATTCTAAAGGTTTCATGTTGTTTTCACTGCTTGTAAGGGGAAGATGGAAGATTTGTCTTTCAACCATAGCCTCATGCTGGATCAGAGAAGATAGACATTCTAAATGTGCCTACACTAATTTGTATGGTGGTCCTTGTTCCACTGAAGAGGGAAAGTAGTTTTTCTGATAGTCTTTCTTCTTTCTTGAAAGGGAAGGTGGTGGAATCCAGTTCTGGTGGGCTTCTATTTTGCTATCCAACCTGAAGTGGAGTGTCTCCAGATAAAAGATGTGAACAGGCCAGATGCTGGTGGCCTATGTCTACTCAGGAAGCTGAGATCTGAGGATGGAGGTTTGAAGCTTGCCTCTTATCTCCAATTAACTACCAAAACACCACAAGTGGAAGTGGAGGTGTGGCTCAAGTAGTAGATTGCTAGACTTGAGCAAAAAAGCTCAGGGACACTGAGTTCAAGTTCCAGGTTGGCACAAAAGAAAAACAAATATGTGGATAGGATAAAAAACACAGGCAAATGTTCTGTTTAGTCTCCATTGGGCTTTAGAACAAGATCAAGGCCTGGCCTCAAAAGCAAAAGGAACTATAGGAGTGAAATTATACATGAAATGAGTGCAAAAACACAAAGCATCTGGCACTGAATTGTGCTCCAGCAAAATTTAAGCATGTGACAATGACAGAGGCAGGCAATTAAAACATATTCCTTCTACCAAATAATTGTATTTCTGAGTCCTGAGATATGACCTAGCCAAGTCTTCCCTTGTACTCTTACTCAAAAACATCAGTTGGTACAGGCTGGGATTAATTGATGTGGGAAGAGAAGCTAATTCTTGCCAGATATTTGGTAAATCTGGGGAGATCTTGGAAGGGATTCTTAGGTAAGGTCTGTGAAGAAGTGATTATATTATTAGGAATAATATAATGTCATGCCTTTGACAAAGAATTTTAACTCTGTTGGAGAGTTATTTTCTCATTTTGTTTCCATATCACCAGGTATCACCAATACTCTCATTTCTTTGTGAGTAAACTGAGGCCCAGAACAGTCTGGCAGTGTTTGGAAGCCACAGAACTAACTGGAAGGAGGCAGAGATGATGGTCCAGGTATTGTCATTCCTCCTGCTCTTGCCTGGGACAGAGGGTGTTAAAATTGTCCTTTCTGGTTGTTCCCATTCCTGGGTTTGGCTTCATACTGTGTGCTCCATGGGTATTGGGGTATTAGATATATCCAGGTAAGTGTGTGGGTGTGGGTGTGGGTATGAAGAGGTCTTGACAGTGTTCAGTTTTGAGCTGGCCCCAGCCTACCGTGGAAGAGTGGATGGGAATTGAGGATAGACCCTTTTCTGAGAGGGAATATTAGTGTTGAGTTCTTGGTACTGGTCCTTGCTGATTCTATTCAGCTGCAAAAGCAGATGGATCTGCTGACCTTGGGTCCTACCTGAGCCCGGTTTGGCTATGTCTTACTCTTAGAAGGGAAGCTCTCCCATCATTCTCTGACTTCAAATGCCCTCTTTTAAAGTCACTGCTGTGGTGGGGAAAGCAATGGTATACCCTTCAGAAGGCTGTTTTAGTGTTTTAAAACTATCTGGAAGCAGTCTGTAGTCTCTTCCTCCCTGATGGATTAGTTTGTCAGAACTGTACCCTGACTGTCTCAGAAGCCAGGAGTCTGATCTTAAGAGGCCCAATTGCAGGGATGTCAGAGAAGATGGGGTGGAGCTGGGAGGTGGTGGAGGGGGAGGGGAGTTTGGTTGCTGTGGGATTCTATCCAGGGAGACATCCCATGGACTAAACTTGGGGCCCTGATGAAAACTCTTCCATTTCCCACATGATCTGATGGAAGTGTGTGCCAGGGGAGCACTCTTCTGAGGTCAGCTGCCAGCCATATGCCTGATCGGCATGGCACTCCATTCACAGCCATTTTACCAGCTCTTTGGGTTCATTATCTTCTCTGGGACTAAGCTTATATAGTGGTAAAATGAATAGATGAGTTCTACCCAGGATCATTCTACATAAGAGTCTGTGATTCTCCCTGGAAGGAAAAAGCCAAGTGATGACTGCTAACCTACTTCTCTGGGGTGGTTGGGTAGGAAACCGCCAGACAGAGCCACAGGAGACCCTGGCTCAGTGAGGAGTCGCTGGTACAGGAGCAGTCTGTGATGAGAGACATAGGTTCAGGACAGCTAGGGGAGGAAGATGACCACTACAAATACCAAGGAAATTTACAAGATTTTGCCTGAGTGACAAGCAAGTAGGTGCCGATAACAAGCAAGCCAGTCCAGGGTTTCAACATCGTCAGGAATGGAATGCTTTTTTTTTTTTTAAAGGAAATAAATCCACTCAGGCCTTTTATCTTGTTTATAAATCATAAATTTAACATATATTGAGGTTAGTAGACCAGTTCAGAGGCTGTTTGGGGGCATGGCTTCATTAGGCCTGAAGTATTTATGAGGCAGGGTTTAAAGGATGCCATTTAACAATCCACAGGCTGGGGCTTTTGTGGCTATAGCTCTGGAGTCTTTGGAGTTCTGGTTTAGAATTTGTTAAAATACAGTTTAGAACACCAAATCCTGAATTCCTTTTCAAAACATTTTTCTCCTATCCTTAATGGATAAATTTCCAATACTTTGTGATGTGTGTGTTTGTGTGTGTGTGTGTGTGTGTGTGTGTGTGTGTGCACACACACACATGTGCAAGTGTGTGCCAGTACTGGGGCTTGAACTCAGGGCTTGGATGTTGTCTCTGAGCTTTTTCACTAAGGCTGGTGCTCTACTACTTGAGCCGTAGCTCCACTTACGGATTTTTGGTAGTTAATTGGAAATAAGAGTTTCATGGACTTTCCTGCCCAGACTTACTTTGAACTGCAATCCTTAGATGTCAGCCTCCTGAGTAGCTAGGATTATAGGTGTGAGCCACTGGCACCTGGCTAAAAAACTCCCATTACTTTTGAATCATGGCCACAATTAAGTTTACAAAGACAAAAGGAGTGCCCACTATGTCTTACAATCTACAACACTCCGATGTTTTGAGGGAAACAAGGAAGGATGCTAGGGCCATAGATGGTGACTTTCTGAATTGTAATATGTTTTGGGAATTCTCCTTTTCAGATAAGAAGGCACAGCAACACATATCGCACATTGACCTCTACCTGTCTCTTTTTGTTGTCAGAATAGGTTCTTGGAAAGTATTTTACAATAGGTCAAACGTTGTCCAAATCAAAATGGGGGAAGCATGTCCCAGAATGAACACTGTTTAAAATAAAGATACTATGGAATACAAACTGGATTAGATATTGGGTATGTGGCAAGAGGAAAGGACTCATACTCTATTTTTGAGAATCTATGAAGTATATTTTATATATTCCTCTGATCCATATGCGATTATTACTGGATTTTTTTCAGATGAACCAAAAAACCCCAGCTACTAAGGCTTAAGTTAGTTAAGTGACTTGACAAAGGTCATTTAGACATTAACAGGCAAAGTCAGGTCTTTTTTAATTGAAAGTCCATGTTGTTGTTCATTCATTCATTTGTTCATGCCACAAATATTACTTGAGTATTCCCCATCAAACCTACTGTACCCATGTCGTTTTGGTAGCTAAAGGGAGGCAAATGCAGCAGTCACAAGATGCTTAGGGACTATGCAGATGGTCAGGAGAGGTTGGGAGTTGAGTTTGGAGTTCCAGAAGAAGGTGGCAACTCACAGTGGTGGCGTGGTGTGGTGTGTGTAGCCTTGTTGGCATGCACCGCACTATCTCCCCACAGGGACTGCTGCCATCATCCTCTCCTCTGCCAATGGTGGTGACTATTGGGGATGTTTCTCCTGGGATTTGGGATGGATGTCCAGGTTTATCTCTTGGGGCCCATTAATCTGGTTGCTTGGGCACTTTAGTGATGATTCATGCAGTGTGGTGCAAAGAGCTTTAGATTAGAAAAGAGGCCGAGGCACAGACGTGTCTGCTGCTGTGTGGGCTTAAGCCTTTTCTTTAAGGTTTCCCCATCTCATTTTCCTTATTTGCTATAAGGACTGTTGCATTAGTAGATAATCTCCAAGCTCCCTTCCAAGTCTGTGACCAGAGGCCAAAGTTGTAAATTCTGTGCCCCTTGGGGACAAAATGTTGTTTTGTGTCCGAGTCACAGACAGTAGACCTAACCTGTCCTCATCTTGGCCCCTCTGGGTCAAACCAAATCCCTTATCATTTTGTGCAAAAATAGCTTCCAGTTGCTGCTGTCTGCAAGAGCGTGCAGACAAGATAGGAGTAGCAGCCATGCTGGTTTGATTAAGGGGATTTTGTCAGGTTTAAGACTGGCAAACTTCTGGCCAACTGGGAGGAGACAGACCCTTAAGAAGGATAGTGTTCAGTGATATGGTGCTAAGGTGCTACTCAGACAGTCTGTCACTAGGAGATGTAAAAACAGAAAGACTTCTTAAAAAATTCTCTCTTTCATGGTGGGGGCAATGAATTATTTCCCTAGAATGGAATTCTGTTTAGATCTTTGTTAGTCAAATGTAGAATTTTAGGTGATGAAATGTTTGCTGAGTGTCTTAGGATTCTCCCTGTCTCAGAGGCTGATGTGGATCTAGTCTAAGTGGTCCCATGCCAGGAACACTGGACCATCCTCCTCTTTACTTGGCCTCCTGTGCCAGCTCACCTGTCTCTGATGCTGAAGGTATAGAAAGAGTCAGGTGGTGTGGTGAGATTTCACTGCAGGGATCACATACCCACCCTTACCCTGGAAGATGAACACCTCTTTGAAAACATGTTCTGTCCTGTGACTGGTTTACTGAGTCATGTGAGATCCCAATAGGGCAGGAGCTTTATGAGGTGAGCATGGCTGTTTTGGGTCCAAGACTGAAAGATGTTCTGATTCAGGTGATTTTTAGTTCTTGAAAGAGGTTTCTGGGTGTAGAGTCTAAAAGATCCTATTTTGGCATAGCCTGTTCCCTTCGTAAAGATGTCTGTTCCTTACTGGGGCTTGTACTCATTCGCTCTCTCCTTTATGAAAACCTCTTGTGAGTTGGGGAGCAATGTAAATGCTTCTTCAAGTCTCTTCCCTTTAAGCTGATTCTTTCTATTCCTGGCTCTGTTGATGAGAGCGTTTCAATGTTCTTCAGGGGACAGAACCCAGAAGAGACCTTGTATATGGCTAAAAATCAATTTGAATCACTCTATTTGTATACACACATATTTTTATTGTAGAATTTTTTTTTAATGTGTCAACCTGCTAGGTGAGAATGGTATGGTCTTGGTTGAAAGCACATTAACCTGGGTCCCGTAATGGCTGCCTGGAACATACTCCTGTTAACTGGCTTTGGGCTGAAATAAGCTGAAAATAGTTGTGTTTATATTATCCACTGAGATTGGGGCTGTTTGTTACAGCAGTGGTCTAGTGTGACTGATGCAGAATATAGATATGTTTCGTAGCTTCTTTAAACCATACCACAAAGGTCCTGCCCAGTTTGGTTTACATGTCATGCCAACTTTGAATTCTTAAAAAAATGTTCTTTTTACTTTACAACTTTGGTGGAGGGGGGAGGAGGATGAGGGGGATGGGGGGAGGATGGGATGGGAAGGGGAAACAAAGGAGGAGGCTACAATGCTTGATAAGAAATGTACTCATTATCTTGCCCATGTAATTGTAACCCCTCTGTACAGTATTTTCACAATTAAAAAATCATAAAATAAAAAAAGTTCCCTTTATTATTATCTTTAATTTTTTTTTTTTGGGTCCGGTCGTGGGGCCTGAACTCTGGGCCTGGCGCTGTCCCTCAGCTCTTCAGCTCAAGGCTAGCGCTCTACCACTTGAGCCACAGCACCACTTCCGGCTTTTTTTCTTTTTGCTTATGTGGTGCTGAGGAATCGAACCCAGGGCCTCATGCATGCAAGGCAAGCACTCTACCACTGAGCCACCTTCCCAGCCCCTTTATTATCTTTAAGTAGTTGCACACAGGAATTGCCATTTATCAAAGCAGTTTACGAATGCAATATATCTTGATCAATTTCACCCTTTCCAAATTCTCACCCTTTCCTCCCCTACCCATCCCTTCCCTCACTCTTGTTAATTTTGTAGGGTGTACATTGGATTCTTGACTGCATTTCCCCCTCTTCTCCTCTTCATTGCTCTACCTCTTGTCCCGTGACTCCACCCACCCTTTTCAAGTACTAGCATCCTGGTGTTTTATTTTGCTGAACTTTAATTTTCCCTTCCTAAGGAAATTAAAGAGATCTTCCTTAAATTTACCTTATTTCAATTAATACATTTGCATATGCTTGCATATCATCCAACATATTTACTTATAAGTTTATAATCCAGCTTCTACATACAAGGGAAAACAGGTCTCTCTGGGCCTGACTTAGTTCACTTAACATAATATTTTCCCAATCTTTCCATTTCTTTACAAATGGTACAGCATAAAGTGTGCCAACTTTGATTTCTTCTTCCTAACCTGTGATTAGAAAACTCAAGTGACTAGAGAGAGGATTGAAATGGCCTCTTCTCTTTCCTCCATCATTTCATTCTCCTAGCCATACTTCCACTGTCTTTTTGAATATTCTTTTCCTTTCTCTTTTCAGTTTATATAGCAAAATGGAATTGTTTGAAAGTTAAAATAGCCCAGTAATTCTTTGGTTTTGTCAACATATAACAAATGGGGGGGGGGGGAATTTTAACAAAGCAAAATCATTCTGACTTTTCCTTCAGCCCTGTGTGCTCCCTAGCCTCACTGCCACCATGGAAGATTTTCTCCTCTATCTGGGTGACTAAATATTTGTGTGTTAGCTCCCTCTTTTGTGTGTGTGTGTGTGTGTGTGTGTGTATGTGTGTGTGTGTAGAAATAATCTCAGTACCATACCTTAAGATCTGACAGTGAAAAATATCCTTCTTCCCTTGGAGAAGGTCACCCAGTTCTGAAAAAGCTGCCTGGAGAAAGGACCATCTCTCTACACTTTTGTAAAAACATGATTATTAAGTTTCAGGTTTATTATCATGCAAATGCTTCTATTTCCCTTCATACCCCACCCAATCCCCTCCTACAACGGTGCTAAAATGACATTTGGGACATAGGGAATTGAACCAGCCAGTCAGAAAGGCAGAGCAGTGTTTCCTCAGTCAGTGGTTCACGAGGGTCCTCAGAGGGTCTTTGTGGGAACTTAGGAGTTGTTCCTTGAAACAAGGTGCTGGCTTATCTCACGTTTTTAAACTCCCTTTGCTTTCAAAGTTAAGTGTTTATCTCCTTGGAAATAGGAGTTGGCACAACCTTTCAGAGAAGCAATTTGGCAACATGCATCAGGAGCCTTAAAAATATGTTCACTTACATGACCCAACAGCCCCATTTCTAGTACTCTATCCTATGTAAAGAATCAAGAGATGTGATCATGGAGCTTTGTACAAGAATGCCTATAACTTTATAATTTATGGTAGCAAACTGCTGGGAAATAGCCCATATGCTAAATTGGGCAGGATAAATTTGCTCAATAGTGGAATATTATGTAGTCTTTAAAAATCTTTTCCAACAAATTATTTCATGATATAGGAAAATATTCATGATAAAGTTTTAAGTGGGGCAACAAACACTTGAATCTTACTAAAAGCAATTTATTTATAATGCCACACATTAAAGGCAAAAGCTATATAAATATGAGAAACAAGAGTTTAGTTCTAACCCCAACACTAACACATTCAGTTTGCCATGATCCAAATGCGGTTTTAAAGTGACTCAAACTCACTGAATTTTTCTTAAGGCTGTGGTGAGAATCTAAAAGAATGTTTGCAAACTTCTGAAACATAGTAGTTCCTCAATGATAGCAGCTGGTATTGTTACTATTCTTATAACCATTATTAGTGGCACAACAGAAGCCAGGTACAAATAGCTCCCTGGAGACAGGTTGCCTGTGACTGTCAGCTTACTTCTTTCTGTCTGTTGTCTGCCCACTGGCTTTGATGAGATGGTCCTGCCTATAATCTGAGGGCAACAAACTTAAGCTAGGGAGCAAACATCAAGACAGGGACACCATCTTCAGGGAAGTGTATGGACAGACAGACAGAGGCTCAGTTTATCCTTTAGGATAAAGCAATAGATAATGTACATCTGTATGGGGCATCACTCTTAAATTCTTTGACCTTATGGGAGAAAAACAACCCTGTGAAGTGGTTTGTAATGGCTTTGTCTCCTGAGTAAATAATAGGTAGTTATTACTCTATAAGAAATGACTCCCAAACTTCACATTTAGGCCAGCACCCATTGATGACGTCAGTTTCTCAGGGGTTGACACTGCTCATCTGGGCCAAGCTGCTTTTCACCAAGCTGCAGTGCAGGCTGCTCAGAGCTGCTAGTTATCATCTCTGAGTTCAGCTGGGCAGGGGCAACTCCAAGTTCACCCTGTGGCCACTGGCAGGATTCAGTTCCTTGTGGGTTGTTGGACTGAGGGGGGCCTCAGTTCCTCAGGAGCTGTTGTTCCTTCCTACGTGGTCAATGGAGAGCAGCTTACAACATGGTAGTTGGCTTTGTCTGAGCGAGGGGGGGAGAGGGAGACAGAAAGAGAGAGATATCAGTGTTTTGTAATCTGCATTTAAAATTGACATTGAATCTCTTTTCTTGTGTTCTTGTTAAAAGCAACCACTAGGTCCATCCTAAAAAGGAAAGGATTACACCAGGGTGTGGGGACCAAAATGGGGCCATCTTTAGAAAGCCTCCTACCACATCCCCTTCTTAGAGCAGAAGAAATCAAAGCTTAACAAAGACATGCGATTTTCCCCTGGATCTGTCACAGAAGAGACCTCACACTTGGCTCCTTACTCTCTGCCCTCCATCAGGCAAAACCTTCCATCTTTTCCAATGTCATCATCATGCACAAAAGGCATGTGTGGTGGAAATTGTTGAATGCTTGGGGATTTTTACACAATAAAGATTATCCTAAGGTATCAGAAACAAATTATGATGTTCTAGGAAGAGGGCTCACTATGGAGACAGATAGAAAAATGAAGCAATAATTAGAAAAATATACAGAGGCTCCATTACCTATAAATGCCTTCTCTAGTTTTCATAGAAGAGGTCCTGAAAAATAGTTCTTGGGCCATTCAGGATAACAGTGATGATTAATTCCAAGCTGTTAATGCATTTTATTATGCAAATACTCCAGCGATTCAGTCATGGAGAAAGTCCGGGCACCGCCTTCACCCCATTCACTCTGGACACTTGATTTGCATAGAAATGTGGCAGTTTCACTGGAGACAAGACAGTAGATTCTCCTTGGGGGAGAAAGGAGCTTGGGGCGTGAATGGGGGAGACGGCTGGGGCTGGAGGGAGATCCAGCTACCCATTAACGACATGCATCATTGTAGGCCATTTGTGGTTAGCAAAACAATGGCATTACCTTAATTTAGTAATTAAATTGCTGCAAGGAAGAGTGATAAGCAGAGCTGAGGGTCAGTGTAGGGCACACTGAGTTTTGGGCCTTCCAGGAATGAAAGATGGATCCTGTATCGCCAAAAAGAAGGCTCTTTGCACATGAGCCATGTTCAGTCTCAGTGGAGATGGAGGGTCTCCCTTCTGTGGGTGGAAAGTGGGAAGCAAAAGGATCAGGCCTCTGGGAACCTGTGTGTGTGTGTGTGTGTGTGTGTGTGTGTGTGTGTGTGAATTCTTAGGACATAATGCTGTGTGTCAAGGAATGATTACTAATGGCACTTATGGATTCTTAGGTGGGCTCAAGAATTACTTGTATTTACAAACAGCCTCAGCTTGAGCATACCAGGCTAGGGAAAATCACTTATGTGTGTTTAAGGTAACCATTGAGGAAGAAAATCATAATGCCAAGGAATACCTCTCTGGAAATGGACCAGGACATTGATGGACTGACCCATGGGATAGGAGATGGAGTGTTGCAAGTTTAGGATTTCAACAGCCCAGTTATCTGTGAGTGGGAAGGCCTTCCATGAACACAGCAAAGATGAGCATCTTTCTGGGAAGATCTCCCTTCTAGAAAGAGAGATAGATGCAGAGACACTGGTAGAGAATTGAATGTCTATTCATATATGCACACACACACACACACACACACACACACACACACACACACACACACACACACACACGGAATGAAAGGACTAGTCTTTTCTACCAGGAAGGAAGGTGTTCAACTGCTAGGAGAGAGTATGTCCTGTCCTCCTTTGTAACTTCTGCTTCTGACACTGAGGTTTCAATACAAGATTGTTTGTGGAATGGACCTTCAACCCCATGACTTCTGTGTGCTACCTCGTAGGTATTCGAGGGCTCCTCTGCTCTGTTTTCACTATGCTTCACAAGGCTTTAAGCAGTCAGGACAGTGTCACCAATCCCCTTTGGCAGAGAAGGAAAATGAAGGCTTGGAGAAGTTTTGGTGATCTGCTTGAGGAGTAAGGGGCAGGTGGGCCAGAGATCAAGTCTCCCCAGCCAAAGCCCCTCCCATTTTACTAGAATAGCCTGGAAGCCAAAGGTGCCTTTGAGCAAAGAGCAAGGAATGAAAGCCTCGTTATCATGAGGACTCTGATCAGAAGCCACAAAGCCTTTTGGAGGATGACTTATGCTGATGAATGGATAGAAGAGGGGAAACATCAGGAGAGACCTAAGACCAGCCTATTCTGGAAGAGCCATCTGATCAATTTCCATTCTGAGACGTAAAAATCTTTGCTGTCCAACAACATAGGACACACAGTGCCAAAGAAAGAGGCAAGGCAAGTGCTCTTTTTTTTTTTTTGCAGAAGGTCACAGGAGCCCAGTATTGCTTTCTAGTCCCAGTTGTTGTAATGATTTAGTACTTAACTCTGTGATCTCTCACCAAGTCTTGTTTTATTTATTTGTACAACATGGGCTAGATGATCTCAGAGCACTCTGTAGCTCATTCTAGAAGAATCCGAAGTGAGAAAGACATGAAATCAATTTCTTTTCCTTTCCTTGGTGACATTTCACCAGATCACAGGATCTGGGCACTCTTGGTGTCTCCTAAAATGTTTAAGTTCTAAGCATCTTAGAACTTTTTCTGATTGTGGAAGACAGTGACCTTAGCTATGAGGATAACTGACTTTTTCCCAATCACCACATTCCTGGCCCACTCGCAGGACATGATGCCTCCCCTGAGCTCCCCTCATTGTCCTCGTGTTCACATTGGACTCCTCACCATTTATTGCTTTTCTTCACTCGCATCCTCTCTCCCTTTGCCTCAGCCTCACGTCCCCAACCACAGCCACATTTCCACAGACAACCATGCATTTGACCATCATTCAGGAGCCATGGGAAATACATGATAGGCCCTGTCCTCTAGGAGCTTAAAAACATCATGAAGAAAAAGTGATCAATAGAGTCAATGCAAATTCAATCAAGAGTACTCAGGCATTTTGTTGACATTAGCAAACTTATTCTAAAATTTATATGGAAATGTGAATCAATTTTGGAAAAAAGATAACCAAAGTTGGAGGACTTACATTATCTGACTTCAGGAAAGACTTGTGAGGTTGGTGTACAGACAGACATGGGGGTCCAACAACCAAGAGTCCAGAAGGAGCCTTACATATAGATGATTAACTGAATCTTGAGAGAGATGCAAAGGCAGATCAAGGTGGAGCAACATAATGCTTTAATCCAATGGATGAGAATAATTAGAATTTATGTGCAAAAGGAAACTTTGCTCTGTATCTTGAACCATATTAATTCAAAATGAATCATAGACCTAAGTGTATAAACTAAAACTAGGAAAGAAAACATCTAGACTCTGTTTAACCATGGGTTAGGCAAATGTCAATTGAGATTGCTATCAATTGATGAATGGGTAAACAAATCGTGATATAGCCATACAGTAGAGTACTATTTAGTAATCAAAAGAATACTTTATTAATTATAGTCATAAAAAGGCATTGAAGTACCTCGTGTATGCAGCCGTATGGATGATTATGAAAGGTATTATTTTAAGTGAAAGGAACCAGCCATGAACAAATACAAATTCTGAAGGATTCCATGTAAGAGAAATTCTAGAATTGACAAAATAGTAGTGATAGAACACAGCTTGAATGCAAGAGTCAAGGGGGATGGCTAGAGGAATACTTTGAGGTTGATGGTAGTGACATTTGACAATACTCCTCAAATTGCACACTTGAAGGTGGTCAATTTTATTTACATAAACTACGTTTCAGGGCAAGAGAAAAAAAAAAGTATTTTCTTAAAACAAACAATACCAGGTATAATCAGCATATCCAAACTCAGGGAAGGTTGAGCACTACAGAAATGAAGAATGAGACCTGGATCCCCCAGCTTCATGCGGGATGATCCGGGACAGGTGAGAAGAACAGGGCTTGTGTGAATGGACACCCAGGGCTGGGTAAGGTTGGTGCAGGAGGAAGTGAAAGGCCGGGGCTCTGGCTGTGGACGGAACCCTGGGGAATGCCACCTCTGAAGCGGGTGGGAGGACGGTTCCCACCGCGGTGGTTTTGGTCAGCACCTTTACAGTAAGCTGCAGGGAAGTGTGGAGCTGCTCAAGTGTGGCAGGGCTTTGGGCCTTGCGCGCCACACTCGGGGTCACTTTCATCAGAACAGGAAAACGAAACAGGTTCCGCTGAGTGATTTATGGGAGGGCTTGCATTTTGGGGATGTGATACTGCAATTTGTGTTATAGGACCAGGACATCTGTTTCCAGGGAGGTGTGTTCTCTCTTACCATGACTGGTGTCACCCCACCCCCACCCCGGCCTCTTGCCCTGGGGACCATTTGGCCCCACAAAGCGTGGTCCATTTTATCTCCGTGGCTTGTTATCATAATGTAGCCTGCTGATGTCAAGTGGTCCCCTCAGTGAGCGAGTTTGTGAGAGCTAGGGCATGTTGGGGAGCAGGAGCTACGTGGATCTCCCAGCCTGGCCCTCAGATGGTGTCCCGTCTTGTTGGAGCCGTAGTTAGGGAGTGTGTCACTGGTCAGATGGCAGATGCAGACTCACACTTCACAATGATACTTTTAGCCATTCATTTGATTACACTTCAGTTATGCTAACTGTCCCTCTGTGGATTAGTGTCGCTTGCGAGTGAACTCTACTGCCAGAAGATACACCCTTGGCCCACAAGCCTTCTCACCTAGAAGTACATGCCCCTGAAGAGACCTAAACAAACACGTGTGGACCCATGGAGGGTCCTGGCTAGAGGACACTTGGATAGCCTCTTGTTGGACTCTTCAATCCTCAAGGTATCGCTGATGCTGGCTTCACCCAGTTAGACTGGAGGGAAGGGATTTGCCCAGTGTCGGCTTGTTAGGTGTTTAGCATCTAGTGTGTACCAATGGCCTACCTCTTCCTAGAAGGGGAATGCAGGAGGACCTTTGCTCCTGCCACCTCTGCCTGCCAGGCTGCTTGGGGGAAACAAAACCCTCATTAAGAATTTAATTGAGGCTGGGGCTGGAGGTATGGCTCAGAGATAGAGAGCCTGAAAGCCCAGTAGTTCAAGGCCCAATACCACCCACCCACCCACCCACCCACATCCACACCCACACCCACACCCACACCCACACCCACACCCACCCCCCCCCCACACACGCATGCACATACACACACACACACATACACACACCACACCGATTGGGGAACGAAGCTTATTATTAGTCATCTCCCCTCCCCTTCCTTCCTGTCCTCTCCTCTCTTCTCCTCCTCTCTTCTTTCTCCCCTCTTCTTTTTTCTCCTCCCCTTGTCTCTTTCTTCTCTCCTTTTCCCTCCTACCTGCCCCTTTTCTCTCTTTCTTGCTCTCGCCCCCTCTCTCCTCTCTTCTCTTTCCCCTCCCCTCCCTTCTCCTCTCTCCCACCCTCTCTCTTGCCCTTTCTTTTTTCCCATGGAGCATTGTTACCCCCTCCTTTGTTTTTCCCCTACCATCCCTTCCCTCCCTACCTCCCAACTCCTCCCTCCCCCACCCCCTCAAAGTTGTAAAGTTCCTTTTCAATATAGTGCCCTGTTACAGTGGGTCAACCTGTATCCTTGTTTCAGCATTAGAAAAATTAGAAAAATGTATATATAAGATGCAGGGTACCTGAATCAAATACAGTGAAAACAGGGTTATACCATGGGGAAAAAACATACGAGACACAAAAAAAATCGCATAGTACATTATAGGTACATTAAAAATAACAGCAACAAAGATAAAACCTGTCTCTATCTTGGGGTTCATTTTGCTTAGCATCATCTTATATGGTCATATATACAGAGCTTTTGACCTTTTCTGCTTGTCTGGTAAGATTATTCTAGATGTATATAAGTTATTGCAAATAAGGGAAACCATGGGACTTTGGGGTCTGGCTTACTTCACTGATGATTTTTTTCCAAGTCTTTCCATTTCTTAACAAATGGGGCAGTGTCATTCTTTCTGATGGAGGCATAGAATCCATATATATATATATATATATATATATATTCCATATATATAGAATCCATATATGTATATATCCCATTTTTTATCCATTTATCTACAAGGTCCTGCCCCTTTCTTTACCATACCTGCTTCTACTTTCAAAAAGAAATACAAATCTGAGGTCCTAGGAAAATTTTTGTCTGATTTAAAGGCAGAAGATTTTGGCAAAAGTGTGTTGGAGATTCTTGAGCCCTACCATGCCCTGTGTAGACACTGCCTACGAATTCCTTTCTGCCTCCAGGCCTGGTTCACATGGGTTCTGGTCTCCTAGCACATCTGGGCAGGTCCTGCTAGCTCCCACCTTGCCACTTCCTGCCAGGGATGACTCCCCCTTCCCCCCCCCCATATGTGATGCAAGAATGTGTGTAGATGCATGTCCCCACCCACATAGTCTGTGCCATCAAAGATTCATTGTATAAGTAAAATTAAAATGTATTCACTTGCCTTCCAGATGCCCCCTGATAGCAAGTTTAATTACTCTGGACATAATTAAATGAGTTTAAGAGATTAGAAATATAAGGGAGTAGTGAAGAGCATCCATTCATGGTGGAAAAGGGAAAAATTAATTCTGTAGTCCTTTGTCACTGTGTTGACAAAAAGCCTAGCAGTTCACTTGGAGAAGCTAGAATACCATGCATGGGGAGCAATGAAGAAATGCTTGGGGAAAGGTGTAGAAGGAAGACTTCAGGAGGGTTGAACCCATTTGGATGTGTAAGTTTCTAAGTCCACACAGGGAGCAGTGTGGCAGTTCCCACACTTGGACAGCTCTTCTGCTGGAGGACAGTAGCATGAACAGATACCCAGCTATGGGGACAGACAGCAGTGCCAGAATCTACCTTTTCCTCTCTTTCTGTTTGGGCAACAGCCCCAGTCCTCATCTCACCATAGATGATATTTCCTCTTTGTGTGGCCTTTCTCCCTTAGCATTTTCACTTAAGGCTGACACTTTCACTTGAGTTACACCTCCATTTCTAGCCTTTTGCTGGTTAATTGGAGATAAGAGTTTCATGGATTTTTCTTCTGGGTCTGGCTTCAAACTTCAGCCTTCAGATCTTAACCTCCTGAGTAGCTAGGATTACAGGCATGAGCCACCAGTGCCCACGTAGATGTTCCCTTGTAAGACTGGCTCTTCCTGGGACTTGGGGCAAACTCCACCAATGCTCAAATGTCTCCAACAGTACAGCTAGAAATCTTGAGTGCTGGCCCTAAGTTACCACACACGTACAGGTCACTCCTTTGGAAACTCTGACTTAAAAAACAGGGGTTAGATGGAAGCTTCTAGGAGGAGCTAAAACCTCTAACCCTTATGGCTCACCAGATGCTGTGTTTCTTCATTACCACACCCCCACCACCTTCACACAAAGGTGTGGTCTCACATGCATGCATGCACACATACTCTTTACTGTTATGCATCTGCATACTTACATGCACACATGTTTACATACTCATAAACTCACATGCATACATACACACTTTCACACACACTTGTCTGTCCTCCACGCACACATACATACACTTACTTGTATATCAAAGAACTCATGTACACACATGTTCACATGGACTCACAAATATATGCACACATATGTACACAACTATACACTTAAGAATCAAAGGCATTTTGGAAAATACCACTTGAACCACACCTCCACTTTTGGCTCTTTTCCTGATAACTGGAAATAAGAGCCTCACAGACTTTTCTGCCCAGGCTGGCTTGGAACTTTGAGTCTCACATCTCAGCCTCCTGAGTAGCTCGGATTGTGGGCATGAGCCACGAGGGCCACATTCAGCTGGAGGGGTGTCTTGCCTCTGAGTAAGAAAGGCTGTTGTAGTCTGTTCTATTTTTCAGCTGCAGGGCAGAGGGAAGCCTAGTCTTCCTTGTGGTTTAGAATTACACTGGAGAAAGTTGCAAGCAGATTTCCACACCACATTAAGATGTGTCTTCTCCTATACAGATCTTGTTGTTTTTTTTTTAAATTGACTCTAGATAGAGTCTGATTTATATTTTAATGAGAGCAAATATAAAGCACCAGGACACCAACACTAAATGAATTAAAGAAAAAAAAAGTGGCGGCTAAAGAAGCATGCAGAGATAAAGTGAAAATCCTCTTACATTTGCAACTTGGGTTGGGGTGGAGGGGGTTGGGAACTGCCAACTGCTATAATGGTGTTTAGAAATCGAGTCTGTGTTATGTCTAGGGGTCTTAGTATTTTGTGTTACTCTGACCCCAGCATTGTGTCACTTCAATGCAGTCGGGGTGTGCAAAAGCTCAGCTCTGGTCAGAGGAAAGTATTTTGTATGCAAGCCAAATCTACGTTTCAGATTTGAACGGGGTGGGGGAGCAGTTAGAAGAGGGGGTGGGACCAGGAGGGGCAAAGGTCAGAGTTCCCAGGTCTGTACCCATGTTTAATATCACATGACACCTTTGTCAAATAGTGTGTCACCCCTCCCTTCTGCCCCCTCATGCTGTCTGGGTTTCTGTACCTAAGGGACCTTAGTTCTGCCTTGCCTTCCACCCAAGCTTTTAGACTTGCTTTTTCTAAACTAGAGAAATGAATGAAATTTGACCTACTCCATTTTTTTTTAATGTGTTGGTATGAGAAGCCCTGGAAGGTCATGTTCTCCATCCTCTCCCTGGTCGGGCCTGTCTGCATCTCCTCCTGGGGTCCAGTGGCCTTGGGATGCAGGGGCTCTGTAGGGGAGGAAAGTGGTATTATATTTCAGACTGTGACCTTGAAGGTGATCATTGAGTATGCTGCCCTGGGATGGATCATCCTTGAAACCTCAAAGGAGATGAATGAAACCTACCTGTCAGGTACATTTGAAGTGGCTTCCAGCAGTTAAGGCTGCTGGGTTCCAGCCTTTTCCTGCCTTGTGGTGAGAGGCAGGAGCTGGGGGGCTTGTGCAGACAGCTGACCTTTCACCTGTGGACCAGACTGTCCCTCTGCTTTGGTCACCTGAGCTTGATGATCTGCACTTAAGCCCTAGAGGGCATCTGTCCCTGTCAGCATGGTTTTGCATAAGCCCCAGGCATCAGTAGGAGACTGTGACTCCTTTGGTGCAGTGACAAATTCCAAGGACATTTTATCAAAGGTCTGGAGCACCCTGTCACTATCTTCCCCTTCACCTCTCAGACACTGGCTATTTGCAGAGTGGCCAGGAGAGCCGTGAGAGAGGCCATGAGCTTCCCAGTAAGCAGCAGTTTCCTAGGCTTTGCTTCAGAAACCCAGAGACTATTCAGAGTTACGTAAGAGAGACACTTCCATAAATGAGTGGGAGGGCTTTGAAGACCTACGGACCTGCGTTCAAATGCTGACTATCACTGGAAGCTTCCCCTCACTCAGCTCTGTTCTTCCTCATCTCATAAATGGAAGTAATACTAATTCCACTGTGAGCTTATTGCAAGCACAGAATGAGCTACTGCATGCAAAGTGCCTGGCATGGAGTTAGCTCTCAAGATAGGTCATTATTCGCTGATGAAGGTACATTGTACATGCTGGGTATAGGTGGCTCACACCTGTAATCCTAGCTACTCAGGAGCCTGAGATCTGAGGATCAAGGTTTGAAGCTAGCTCAGGCAGAAAAATCCATGAGACACTTCTTTCCAATAAACCAGCCAAAAACTGGGAAGAGAGTTGTGGCTCAGGTGATAGAACTCAGGGATAGTGCCAAGACCCTGAGTTCAAAGTCCAGTACTGATACACACATGCACACACACACACATACACACACACACACAGATGCAGAATACTTATAAATAGATATTAAATTGAAATCCTTTTGTACAACTGTTTGAAAATAATAATTAAAACCCCCTTCATTTGGTAAATTCAAGGAGGTAGAGATAATTTGTACATATCTTTGGGGGTACAGGCAGAATTTTAAGGAGTGCATTCGGCAAAGGGAAAAGGAGTGAGCTCAGAAATGAGGTTTGAATCCCTCAATTAGCTAGTACTTCTGACCAAATCAAGGTTCTCTCATTTGAGGAACCTGTAAATTTCTCTGCTCTTCAGTTGCAGGGACAAGGAACCATGTTGTACCCCCAGGATGGGCATGAATGCTCATTGCCCTGTGTAGACCAGCTGCTGTTTTGCAAGGTGTCCTGAAATAGATCAAGGTCAATTATACCTGCTTAATGACCTGCTTGATTTAAAAAAACCCAAGAAGCCAGGAATGAGTTGGAAGACTGGACAGTGGCACTGTGCAGAAAAACCCCAGCCTGGGGCTGGTGAGTCAGGCTAGCAGCTTTGTTCCTGTACCAACTGCCTCAAGTCAGCTACCATACTGGGCAGCTCACTCTGTGAAACCAATAGTAATCTATTTTTATTCATTTATTCATTTGGTGCTGGGCGTAAACTCAGAGGCCTCTTAGCTTTTTCACTCAAATCTAGTGCTCTACCAATTGAGTTACAGCTCTACTTCTGGCTTTTTGCTGGGTAATTAGAAATATGAGTCTCATGGAATTTCCTGCCCAGGCTGGCCTCACACTACAATCCTTAGATCTCAGTCCTCCTGATTAGCTGGAATTACGGGCATGAGCTACCAGTGCTCAGTCTCCAGCAGTAATGTTTGCAATGTGGGGACACATCACTGATCACACACAGCAAACCCGTCATTGCCATATGTATGAGCCTCTTTATTCATATCATTTCCACTCAGTCCCTATCAGAGTGGGAGATGTCTCTACCTTGACACTTCACTGCATTTTTTTTTTTTTTTTGGTGCTGGTCCTGGGACTTGAGCTCAGAGTCTGGGCACTGTTTCTGAGCTTTTATACTCCAGGCTAGCACTCTACCACTTGAGCTACAGCTCCACTTTCAGCTTTCTACTAGCTAATTGAAGATAAGCATCTCATGGACTTGCCTGCCCAGGCAGGCTTTAAACTGCAACCTCAGATCTCAGCCTCTTGAGTAGTTAGGATTACAGGTGCAAGCCACCAGCACCTGGCCTTCACTGCCAATTATGAAAGCCCTGGAAATCAAAGAAAAAGCAGGAAAAACTGGCCAAGGGACTAAAAGAGAAAAGGACTTAATCACATTTTTGGTGCTGTCCCTAAGGAGCCATAAGTGGTTGGCAGGTAAGTCTCTTCATTCTCTGGCATCCTAGTTTTTATGTCTATAAAGCAGAGTAGTAGTGGCATTTGCTGTATTTCATTTGCTTTGATATGAGAAGAGACAATGGATAACAAACAAAGTTTTCTGTATTTTGCTTGTCCCTTAAACTTTCTTTCTGTGAGAAAGTCAGCCACGCTTCACTTGGCCAGATAGTCTAGGGTTGGGACCCAGCACATTGTCCTAGGTATTAGCAAGTATTACCAAAAGCCTCAGCAAAGGCTGACAACCTTAGTCCGGGAAAGTCTGGAGGTCCTGACAAATTATAGACATGTACAAGATTTAAGTATCCTTTGAGATTCCAGAGTGGAAGAGGTGTGATCTTTAGAAGAAGCTCTGTGATGATCAAGAAGAGTCATAAGATAGGAGTTGGAGGTATGGGATAGGATAAGCCATCTGCAGGCCAGGGGCCTGCTTTTGTAAATACTACTTTATTGAAACAGCCATGCTTGCTCCTACGTGGAGCTGTGCTGTGTGAGTGTACTGTTCCTTACCCTTGGTATAGAGTAGAAGTCAAAGTATGCTGCCATTCATGTCTTCTAAGAATGTGTGGTTTCTCCAGGTTTTTTTTAAAGCTTGTTTTACTTACTAATTCATATTACTGGTTCTGGGCTCAGTGGAGAAATAGTGAAGTTTTATTTATTTTTTACATTTTTCCTTTTTATTGGAGTTTCCTCCTTATAAGAGAAAGAAATTGATCATCTATTATGCCATTGCCTTTACTTATGATGATAAATCAGTGAGTAAAAATAGACTACATATGGAGAAACTAAACTGCAGAGAAGTTATGTAACTCAGTCAAGATCACACAACACTGGAAGAAGTCAGGATTTCAGTCAAATCTGCTTAATTAAAATACTAGGTTCTGGCTAATGAAGTGGCTCAAGTGGTAGAGTAACTGCTTAACAAGCAGAAGGCTCTGAGTTCAAACCCCAATAGACACACACACACACACACACACACACACACACACACACACACACACACACATCCCACATCCTGCCTGGTACTTCCCAGAAGATGTTGCTGCTTCCACATCATCTGGCACATTCTCAAGGGCCAGATAGGTCTGGGTGACATTGACATCTTGGATGTGTGGACTAAAGTCAGTGAATTACTTATTGGGGCATCTGTTAGCCATTGCTCCAAATGTAAAGTCAAAGACTTTTACAGAAGAGATTTGAAGCAAGACACTGAACAGTGAGAAGGAAATTTCCGAGGATACAGGATGCTGGGCAGATCAAGTCTTTCTTTCAGGATCTGACCTGTGTTTCCTGGCCTTGGTTTTCTGTGAGTCTGCTCATTGAAGGCAGCAGGAGGGTCCTGGATCCTGGAACCAATCTAAACCCAGGAAGCTGTGTATTCAGTGCTTGAGCTTCTGGATTGAGGCCAGTAGGAGAGAGAGCATCTGATTTGTGACAAGATGCCAAGGGTGGCTGCTTTTGCCCTCAGGCTGGCCCTTTTGCTTAATATATGGTCCATCTTCTGATAAAAGGACTGACAGCTAAAGGCTGCTTCTGAGTTGACTTCATATGCCTGCTCTCTTCTTGCTCCTTGGGTTAGGGTAGGTTAATTCAGAATCAAACACATTGTAGGCAGAATCAAAGACATTTATTCCAACAATTAAAGTAAAAACAAGACCAATAATTAATCATTTTACACTGGGATGCATATCTCAATAGTATACATCTCTAATTCTTTAAAGGCTTCAGGCTTCTTGGCTTTTGAAAGGATGATAAATAGTAAATAGTAATTAAATTAAAGAAGTGCACACTGGACCTTTCTGAATTCCAGGAAGTTTGAAACTGGACTTCTCCTTCATCATTTTGAAGACCCTCTGCTGAGGTCATCCTTAGCTGTGCCAGGGTGGAGGTGACTTTTCACACTGTCATGGGTTTGGCATCCCCTGGTCTGGGAGAGAAGTAGAGATGCAGTTTGGCATTGGGTAGAGATGGCAGAGGCTGCTCTGCCCTGAGAAAGGGCAGTGGGGTAGACAGACAGATTTGTGAGGATGGCACTGTATGGAGCTATTATAGCCTGTGTTCTTCACATCTGTATATATGAGATCTCTCCTCACTTGAGAGAGATTGGATTAAGGAAAGGCTGCCAATGCAATGGAACTGTGTGGTTCACTTGGAGCTAAGTGATTAGGAGCAAAGTCCCTGCAAATGTCAGGGTTGGCTTCCTTAAAACAATGGCTCTTCAATAAGGGGCAACAGTGGTCTCAAATGGAAACCTAGAGCCACCCGCTTTGATAGCCTGGGACAGCCAATGTCATGTGGGGGACAGGCTATGACCATGGCACCAGCAGGGATGGTCTATTGGACTTAAACTCAGGCTAGTAATTTTAAAGAAATTTGGAAAAAAGTGAGATGACAACTCCTGCAGCTGGAGGTCCTGGCACCCAGAGGTGTGAGACTCAGTTGTCATAAATACATTGGACCAGAGGCACCTGGGTCAGTGAGGGTGAGGCAGCAATCCAGTGCCAGGCTCTGGACCTGAGGGCTTAGTGGGGCAGGGCTGGGCTGGGCTGGGCTGAGCAGACTCAGGCGCTGATCTCCAAGTTAAGGAAATTCCATTTTCTTTCTTTTTTTTTCCTTTAAAGAAAAATGACCCTACATACACACACACACACACACACACACACACACACACACACACACACACACAGACACAGACACAGACACAGACACACACACACACATGCATCAGAAAAAAAAATCTAACAGTCCGGGGTCCTGTTTATTCTCAGACAGGGAGTGGACAGCCTTTCAGAGGTGTCCGACTGTGCCGTCCAGCCAGACTGACATCTGTGGGAGTTCAGGGCTTCAGATGTTTAGTCTGCAGGAGACCCTCAGGCCCCAGCGGGCTCTGCTCTTGATAGGCCTGGCTTAGCCATCGACCCTCCGCCCACCCTGAGAAATAGAATTGTGTGGGCTTTGTACGAGAGAAGTTCAGCTCCCCCTGACGTTCAAGGGAGAGGACTGGTCCAGGATTGTCATGAGAGTTGTAAGCAACCTCAGCCTGGAGTCATAGCTATAGCTGTAGGTCAAAATCTACCCTCCCTCCAAATGGCTGCCATTTCCTGGGCCCCGCATCCTTCCTTGGCCTCTCTTCCCATATCCCTTTTTACATACTGTGACTACTGTATTTGTTTGTAGATTTGCCTTCTCATTTCTCTTTAAAACTCCAGTGTCTTGCACAGAGCTTTTGTTCAGTAAAAGCTCTCAGACTGGGTCTAAACCAATAATGTCCAAGGTCAAAGATCTAACCAGGTTCATGTACATGGGGAGTGGGGTATGCAGATCCCTCAGCTTGCCATGGTCACTGAGAGACCAATGAGCAAGCGAGAGTTCGTAACACGGCGCTGCTTACCTGTGGCTCTGTCCTTTTGGCAGTAGGAGAACTGGGTGCATGGGGATAAGCAGATCACCCCTGTGCTATGAGAATGCATGGAGCCAATGCTTTTCCAATGGGAAGTTCTGTAGGGACCAGGTTGGGGATGCAGGGAGTGACATCAGATTAGGTTTAATCATCCTCTTCTTCTTCTTGCCTGCGTAGCAGCAAACCACAGTTAAATAAGTTTGGTTTGAAAAATATCTCATTCTTGAAAATATAAGCTTTTTAACCAGTTTATGTAACAGTTGGTCCCTCAAGGTTCCCAGGGACTAAAGGTGTGAAGTTGCATGGAGCAAAATAAACAAGATGCACACTATTTACACTGGTAATCAGAATTTACACAAATCACTTAGCAGGGTAGGAGTTGAACAAAAAGAAAAGGAAGAAAGAAGGAAAGGAAAGAAAACTAACAGATGGAGTCATATATTGAAATCTGGAGAATTTAGTGAAATGCCCAGTTTAGCGGTGAGCTCCAGGAAGGATCCTTGTTCTCTTGAGGCCTGCTAGCTCCTGCAAGCTAAGCATTTGTTTTTTGGCTATAGAAGCTTGGAATGTGGAGAGTCTACGTCTTTTTTTGGTGCTAATTGTGATAACTCAGGAGATATGTTTGACTTCCCTGTTCTTCAGTCTGTCTGGTTGGTTGTGATGTTGATCTGTCTATCCATCTTTCCATCTAACTTTTATAGTGCTGACTGTGCACATGGCATAGCATGGGGACATTGCTAAGATAATTACAAAAAATATCTATGTCCTAAGAAACTTACTATTGAGCTGGGTGTAGTGGCTTATGCCTGTAATCCTAGCTATTCAAGAAGCTGAAACCTGAGGTTTGAAGTTCAAAGCTAGTCTGGGAAGGAAAGTCTGTGAGACTCCTATCTCCAATAAACCATCAAAAACCTGGAAATGGAACTGTGGCTCAAGTGGTAGAGTGCCAACCTTGAGCCAAAAAAGCTAAGGTATAGTGCCCAGGCCCTGAGTTCAAGCCCTAGTAATGGTACTCACACGTACAAGAAAAGATTAAAAAAATAAACTCACTGTTCAATTCAAGCTTTCTCAACCTCTGCACTATTGATATTTGGGGATTGGGTATGCAGGGTAGGGTGTTTAGCAGTATCGCTGGTCTCTACCCATTAGATGCCAGCAGCACCCTTGTCAGTCATGACGATCAAGAATATCTCCACATATTGCCAAGTGCCTTCCAGGCCTCTGGTTGAGAATTGTTGGTCTAATTGGAGACAGATCTGACACAAAGCAGTGTGTTGTTAAGTGTTTCAATGAATGACTGCTCAAAGATTCTGGGACTAAGAGGAGGGAGCCAGGGGACTCCTGGGCTGCATCTTGAATGGTTATAAGGAAGTTTGCCAGGAATTGCAGAGGGAAAGGAGCCTTCTGCATATGCATGGGAGCCACGCATAAAGGTAAGGCATTGGAGGGCATGGTAGCCTTTGGCACAAGGAATTGGATGAGGCTGAACGATGATGTATGAAGTAAGAGGAAGCAGGAGAGGAGACTAACAGACCAGGCTGAGGAGGACCCTGAAGCCCCGTTCATTTGGAGCCAATGAAGACCACAGAAACTAGGAGTCAAGACACATGTATAACCCAGGATTCTCTGGGAGCCCAGGAGTGTATGACTTTAGTTACTCCAGAAGAGGCAACTGCCTCATACCATAGAGTTGTCATTACAAACAAGCTTCTCAGTCAAGTGATTCCATTTCTCAAAGTCTGTCTTGCATCTACGCCAAGGTATGAAGATTGCCAGCCTGTGGATTTTGATTTTTCACTGTCACTGAGTTAAGAGCTCACCTGGGCTGTTTGTAAGGAATAAAAAAAAATCCATTGTTTCTCTTTTTGATGGCCTGGGCTTTTTATTCCCTTGTTGGCCTTATCTGCCTTCAAGCTCCAGGCTAGCTATGCCGTCTGGTCTAGTTGATTGAATCTTTTTGTTTTGTCCGTGGTGGGGCTTGAACTGATTGAATCTTAAATAGACTCTTTCCCATGCTCCTGAAAACTAGGAGTCTTTTATGAGTGTGCATGTACATGTGTGTTCACCAGAAGCCTGATCTTAGGCATGGGCTATGAGGTGCCAAGCATTTATGTGATGGAATGTGGGGGAACTGTAAGAAGCACTCACATGTGTGGAAAATGACTTCTAGGATTGTGTGTGTGTGTGTGTGTGTGTGTGTGTGTGTGTGGTGGTACTGGGGTGTGAGCTCAGGGTCTCATGCTTGCTACTGCAGGAGCCACTCTGCTAGTCTTTTTTGTGTTAGTAATTTTTGAAGTAGGATTCTGTTTTATGACCAAGTGGGCCTGGATGGTGGTCCTCCTATTTGTGCTTCCCTTTGTCACTGGGATGACAGATAAGTACCACTGCACTCAGTTGTGTTTCCCTCATATTTTGAGATGATATGCCCAGCCTTGGATTGAGATGGTGTCTTGAGAACTTTTATGCCCAGCCTGGCCTTGAACTATGATCTACTCATCTTTATTTTCTAAGTACTGGGATTAGAGGGCTGATCTACCTTGAGCCATTTCCATGGAGTTTCATATACGTGCATGTTGTTGAATGTGGCAACAGGACAGCAGGATGAACTTCTTTCTCTGAGGGTTTCTTTTTTCGTTATTGGCCTTACCTGCTTTTGGGCTGTTCAACAGAGGTGGTGGAAGAGGCAAAGTGGGGGCAGGGGTAAAAACTAAAGGGGACCTGAAGTGTACCTTTTTTTCCTCCTCTCTTTCTCAACCCTCAGCCATCATTAACAGAAAAATATTTTTAAAAGATCCCCTGATAGAATCCCCAAATGTGAAGTCTGACATTTTCTTAGCGGATGGCCTCCTTAGTGAAGGTATTTTGTATCCTCCCAGCATGCTTGCTGGATCCCGGTTTGCTGTGGTTGCTAAGGTAAATACTCTTTCCATTAAGCACCACAGCCCAAGAGTGGCCTAGAGCTCAAATAAATGACCAAGGAGCAAGTTAAACATTCCCTGGGGCGATTTTAACCTATGCAATGGCTTTTTGGGAAAATTGCCTATTTTTTCATGTTTTGGCCGGGGGTGTCTGTGTGGGGAGGGGGGAGGTTGTCTCTTATTCCCTTCCCCCCCCTTTTCTTTTCAGCTGAATATACCTTCTCTTTCATTTATTCATGTATTGGTTGAAGGGTAGAAGTAGGATTAATAAATCACACAGGACTGCCTTCCTCCTTTCCCCTTAGTATTTGTAAAGAAAGCCAGAGCAGAATACATACATTATGTTAACTTTGGGAGACCTGGGGCATGTAGCTAACTCTTGTGAGGACCTCACTTCCTTTTCCTGTGAAAAAATTCTAGCCCCACAGCCACTGGAGCATAATGTCCTTCTGGAAGTCTCCTCTGGGCTGTGTGTGTGTGTGTGTGTGTGTGTGTGAAGGATTCAAGAATCTTGATGACATTTTGGGACCCGTATAACCAAAGATTTGAACAATAGCTTGGCTGTTTTAATTCTCCTTTGCCTCCAGAAGTAGGTATTCACAGACTGCTTACCAGTGTCATGTCATTGGATTGGGAGCCAACGGGACAGCTTTGCCTTTTGCTTCATCTTTGTAGTTGAGGAATCTGGATGGCCTGGCAGAAGGCAGCACTCGGCCCATGGAGGAAGGCTGTCCTGACTCTGGATGGCTGTAGGACTCTTCAGGAAGAGCAGATTCCATCCCAAGTATGTGCTCTTTATCTTTCCTGATTATGCAGCCTAGGGATCTGCTGCTTTCCGGACTGCATTTTTGTTTAGCTGATACATCCCAGAGGGTTGCAGGGTTTCTCCCCATCCTCTTCCCAGTCTGCCCTGGCAAGATCCTCAGCGAACCATCCCAGTGCACCTCTGCTGATCGCAGATGCCAAGTCCTGACAGAAATGAAGACCATGATCACAAGCTTCCAGGTTGGGAGTTTCAAGCCATTTTTTTTTCAGAGCTTCAGGAACAGGGGTCTTAGGGTGTGGCTAGGCAGCTCTGGAGCTGCACTGAGCTCTTGAAAGACTCAAAAGATCACGTCTGCTGGGCGCTGGTGGCTCACGCCTATAATCCTAGCTACTCAGAAGGCTGAGATCTGAGGATCATGGTTTAAAGTCAGCCTGGGCAGAAAATTCCATGAGGTTCTTCAGTTAACCACCAGCCATAAATGAGGCTCACGTGGTAGAGGGCCAGTCTTGAGTGAAAAGGCTAAGGGACCAGCCCCGGAGTCCAAGCCCAATACAGGCACCAAAAGAAAGAAAATGAAAAGGATCATGTCACTGTGCTCGCCACTCATGGAACGCAGCTGGTAGGGACTGAACGATGAGCTCCACCCTTGCCTCTCATGCTCTGAGCCCTCTGTGGGCTGTGGAGCCCTTCACTACCTTCTCTGGGCTTTAGCCTGATCCCTGGATCCCTTGGGTAACTCCTATGCACCCATCAGAGCCCAGTTTTAGAGTTTTATTCTCTGAGAGGCTACTCACTCCACCCCTACAGAAAAATCAATTTCATCAAAGGTCAAGAATTTCATTTTTACATGTATCTCCACCTGGGAGCTGTAGTAGGTGCTCAATAAACACATGTGAAGAAAGTCTGAGTGGCTTCCTTCACCTCTTTTCCATCCTTGGCATTATCAGTCAGCTGTTTCACAGAGCAGATGAAAATAATTTCAATGGCATTCTTGAAAGAGGGAGGGAAGAGGGAACCTTTGCAAGCACCTTGTCTAGGCAACCTCAAAGACTACAATCTTCATTTTCCTTCCTGATATGGAAAAGCCAAACTCCTGATAAGTTTGTATGGGGTCTGGATCCTAGTTATCTTGGAAGTGACCCGGATGTTCTGGAGGCTTTCCAGAGCCTGGAAACAGATGAAGAGGCCCCACTGCCCATGGCTGATGCTTGCACTCCTTGTTCAAGCAACCCAGTTGCCAAACTGCCTCGGGCTCCAGCGCCAGGCTCCAGAGAAAGACTTGGATGGAGATATTAGAAAATAGTTCTGACACCCACCACCTCTGCCTCCTGAAAAAGCCCAATGTGCTGGCCCTTTCAGGAGCTTTGGGAGGGGACGAGGAAGGGTGGGGGCACATGGAGGAGGACGGCTATGTTTTTGGTTCCTGACTTTAAGTCAGTCTGTTTTTGTACTTGTGTCTTTTAAGCTTTTCCACATGTGCCCCAAGGGCCCATTGGTGAGTGTGTTTTATAAACTGGAAAAATGAATAAAAATAAGACCCAGAAGGGAAACTCCAGGAGGAGTGTGAAGGGAAAAGTGTTAGTTCCTTTGTACCTCCCAGCTAGGGCTGACCTGCATTTGTGGGGTCCCGAGGTCAGGCTTATTTGGCTTTATGGGTAAAATGTGGGGTCTTTGCTCAGAGAAAGCCTGATCAGGGTTTTGTACTTGGCCTGCTCCATTCAGCATTAATTAACTTCAGGAAAGTAGAAAGTGACTCTTTTTTTTTTTTTTAATGTGGCTATCTGGCTCCACAAACCCTGTTGGCTTCCTGTCCCCTAGGTGCTGGATTGATGGGACCGCAAATGTGTAAAGTCCCGCACAGGAAGGCCCCCAGCACGACCATTCAGAGACTCTCACTCCTGGTGGACCCTGAATATAAGAAACCAGGAGGCCCAAACCCCCAACTCTCAGTTTGCACCTTTAGAAACAGCAAGAACACTTCATTTTTCTTAACACTCTTGGGCTAAAGTCGAGGGGAAGAGCTCCTTGGAATTTTTTTTTTTCAAATTACCTAAAAAACCAACCACAGCCAAAGACCCAAACATGCAGAAAAGCAGTAAGTTTAGGGTTTGAAAAAGCTTTGAATTAATTCCAGAAGGTCTTCAGCTACCCCAGAATGGACTTTGTCCTGTGACCCAAAACTTTATCTTTCAAACCTTGCTTGAGCAGCTTTAGCAATAATAAATCTGATGTGAGCGTGGGGTGAGGGATTCATAGACAACATGTGTACTTATTTATACTTCCATACTAATACACACTTTCACACCAACATGTTATATATTTAAAAAATAATCTACCCCTAAATAAAAATGGAAGAGTGGATACAGATGAACAAACATTTAAAAATTATGATTTTTATCTATTAACTGGATATAGGAATTTTTTGTTCTCATAGTGAGAATAAGAGGATCGGAGAAGCACACACACACATAAATAACTTGGTATAATACTTTGTGACATGCTAAGTCAAGAATTCAGTTCTAAATTTGGTTTCTCAACAGCTGGGGTATGGTAGTCAAGAAAGATATGTTTGAGTCCAGATGGAAGAAGGGACTGGGGGCTTTCATTCCTGAATCTCAGTCACAGTAAAGACCAATTTTAATCTGTCACAGGTGCTAAAGAAAACAAGTGAGGGTCTCACTGTCAATTCCTCCTCCACAGGGGCTTCCTATCTTTCCCCCAAGACTCCTGAAATAACTGCATGGGACTCTGTCCCTCTGTCCCTCTCTCTCAGCAGCAATCTGTATATTGAGTAGTAGGAGAATGCATTCTCTCTAACATCATGGTAGTTAGAAAGCTTTCCAAAGGTGAACCTATATTATCCCTGGAAATTGTGAACATGGCTGATCAAGACACCTTGGGCCGAGTGAGGTCTAGTGTGGTGAGCTTTTTACCTTCTCTATAACAGCCATTCCTCTCTCTTGTCTTCCTTAGACTGTCCCGCAACAGATTCCGTGGGTATGGGCCTCCAACAGGAGCCAGGTAGGTGCCTTATACATTCTCCTCTAACTGGAGGCAGATGCCTCTTGATGATGGCCAGTACAATTCAGGTTAAAGACTTTAAAGAAATGAGTGTCAGCCCAGATTATCCAGGTGTGCCTAATCGAATTCAGGAGACTTTAAAAGCAAGCAACGTTCTCTGGCTGAGCTAGAGATGTAGAATAGAAGGGGCCTGGGCTCTGCAGTGTGAGAAGTTCCACTGTTCAGTGGGGAGCCCACTGGGACGTACGAGATGGAACACAGGCAATCTTGGGGAACAAATCCTGACAACCCGTGAGGAGACAGAGCTTAGTGCTCTAGCCTTGAGGAACTGACTCCAGCCAACCAGCCTACATGATCCAGACAGAAGATTCTTTCCCAGGACTTCTGGCCTTGCAAATACTCTTGTTTTGACCTTGTGAGACTCTGTAGAGGACCCAGTTGAGTCTAGCCACCACTTCTGACCTATAGGAACCATGAGATCATACATTTCTATGGTTTTTAAGCTGCAACAGAAAATGAATGCAATTATTTATCGGCAAATTTGTAAGTAGAAGTTTTAGCAGTCTCACGCTACGCCAGTTCATCTTGTGTACTCTCTGAGGTACGGGAACACCATCTTGAAGACCCCTGCTATTCAGGAGTCCAGCATGCACCTGGAAACAGAGAAAACTTTAAATATGGTTTAACAATCAACCTAGAGAAAGGAGGTATCTGGCAAACTGCAAAGCCTCAGGAATGATTTCTGGATGTAACCACTGTATCAATGGTCACCCTCCTCCTCCTCCCACCGGTGGCCTTACCTGTTCCATCTATCCTCAGCACCCTGAGGGGGATATTGCAATAAGGCTCCGATCCCAGAAATCAGGATGACTGATTGAAATGAAATATTGCTCCTGCTTGTGATCTGACAGGGTCCCTAGAGTTTGTACTCCACATGTCCCCAGGGAAATTTCACAACAGGCCTGTCAGCGATTCAGGCCTACAGTGACTTTGTGTGGGCTACCTCTTCCATATTTACCTCAGCAGGATGAGTGAGGTGAGGGCATAGTCCTTCTCATTTGCCTGATCAAAAAAATGAAAGCTCAAAGAGCATGGGAGATCATCAGTTCAAGAGAACAAGGCGCGCAAGCCCTAGGGCCAGTGGATCAATGGTCACTGGCCCCTGTTGGAGGTGTCTGGGGAGAGGGAGAGTCCAAGGAGACATGCCTACATCACCATCACACTGGAGGAGGAGACCAGCTTCTGGGACTCAGGACTGTTTGTGGCTGTTACAGAGAAGGTAAGAGCCTACCGTGTCAGGTCTCAGTCCAAAGGTGTCTTGTTCAACTTTACCTTCTCATGTCTGCTTGTCTCTTTCTGCTTCTTCTCTTCAGCCTTCAAAATGCTGGCTTAGAATGCCTTCGCTAGGTCTTCTCCAGCCTGCCTTTATTCTCTTGAATTTTTGTCATGTTAATTGTCCACAAGATTAATTCCGATGCCTATCATGTGCTGTTTCAAATTACTGTTAAAACAGAAGCTAACAGTACCTGTTGGTCCTCCAGGTAAAATATATGTGACACTTTACATTTTCCTGTGGCTCTGGCGTACTTGATATGATGGAGACACACACACACACACACACACACACACACACACACACACACACACACGATATTCACTTGTGAATAAATTAATGAAGAGATACTGTAGACTTCTCTCGTTCATCTTTTTCTCTGCCATGTGTTAAATATAGTTTAATAACAATATCAGATGCATATGTAATGTGGGAAATGGAAGCCTTCATAGACCCAGCCAGGTGGTGAGAATGTGTTAACCTCTGAATGGTTTAAAGGTGCAATGTGAGAAAGCTTAGGATGGGCTAGATGGGGCTCAGTCCTAGAAAGAGCCATGGTACCAACACACCACTTTCCATATTCTAATCAATTTCAGGCAGCAGTTTAATCTTTTCTCACTTGATCAGAATCAGACAGTGGCCTGTGCTGCTTTGAAACAAACTCTTGGCCTGGATTCTAACAAACTCAGAAGGTTCAATCTAGCTGCACGTGATTTGACTCACCTGAGACTGCAAAACACGTTCTTAAGACTCTGATCTCAACTCTGGAGAGTGGTCCCATCTGCTCCTGAGGTTCCACCCTATTGGGTGGATTGAGCTAACACTAATTTCCCCAGGTCCTTGCCCTCCTTAGCCTGGCCAAGCTTGGACTTCCACCAAATGACAAACCCAGCTCTACTGTCCCTTTCAGGTACCCAAAGCCTTCCAAAATGGCTTGCCAGGTGCTCTGGCCAGGCTAGTCTCCTAGCCATCCCCTCATTCCAGTGTTGGCACTGCATGTCACCCTTCACATTTGTTTCCATCCCTTCTTCTCAACTTCAAACTCTGCCTGATGGCTCTGACCTGACTTACCTTTTCCCTGCTGGAAGAGGACACCTATTTGCATCACATCTTTTGCCCATGTTAGTCTTTTCAAATTTATTCAACAAGTGCATATTAAAGACTTATGCTCAGCCCCCTGCCTGGTGCTTTTGGGAGCCCTGGAGGAGAACTGGATGCTAACTAGGTGCCTGAGGTAGAGCTGAGGCCTTTATTCTCTGGTACCCTGTGACCAAGATATTCTACTCAGAAGAGCAACCCTGGAGAACCCTGGGACATATGCACAAAGAGAAGCATTGGAGGGTGCTTTCTGCCACATTGTTTATAAGCCCAAAGCTAGAATAACCCTAATACCCATCAAGAAGAGAATGGATAACTAAGTTGCCTTAAATCCATATGGCAAATTGCTATACACACTCCTGTAAATAAGTTATGGGGAAGTCATAGATTGAAATCCAATTCAGCAGTTAAAATGAATGCACTTAAGTTGGTGTAACATCTCAGCAAGCATTAAAAAAAAAAGAGCCATCAGCTATAGAAGCAAAAACTCAGGAAAACCCATTTATATGAAATTTTAAGGCATACTGAACAATATTCTACACAGACAAACATATGGATCTGGGATATTCTAGAGTGGCTAAAATATGCCCATGGGCCATATTCAGCTTCTTGTGTGCTTCTGTATGGCCTATGAGCTAAGAATGGATTTTATGGTGTTAAGTAGTTGAAAAAAATTCAGAGGAGTATATCCTGATACCTGAAAATTACATGAAATGCACATTTGTATCCATAAATAAAATGTGTTGAAACAATGACACATTCTTTCACATCTTGTCTAATACTTGCCACGGACCCTGTGGCCTGCAGCATTGAGAGTATTTGCTATCTGGCCCTTTGCAGAAAAGGCCTGCCAGTTCTTAATCTCTATCGAGTTTGGACAAATGGTATCCTGTGTAAGGGGAGAAAGGGAATGGGACCCGGTGGAGGATGACTGACAATACCTTATCTTTTAAGCTACTGGTGGATTATATTCTAACACTTGTGTTTTGAATGTCTGAAACATTTAATAACTTAAAAGAGTATAAGACAAACCGTCTCCCTCCGAGTCCCTGTAATAGGAACTATTATGGGTCACAGCTCACAGATGAAAAGGGAGCTGCAGAGAGTATACAGATAGGAAATGCTGGGTGCATATGCACGGCCTTCTAACCTGTGCTGCCCACCAGGCGTCTGCAGCATAGGCAGGAGAAGCAACTTCATGTGGAGATGCCCAGGGTACACACTTGCCTCCTCCAGATGACCACTGTTCCATGAAATCTCCCACTGTACTATCAGCATCATCGAAGGATAGAAGAGAAGGAAATGCAGACTAGCGCTGGCCATGTCCGCATGCTTTCAAAACGCTTCCTGATCAGGGTCGCAGTATCAGCTTCTGAGCCTGTGCTGCGGCCCTGACTGGTCAGTGTAGGAACCTTCTCAATAAAATTGCTTCTTTGTTAACAATCCCCCCCCCCAAAAGCAAAAAAAGCTGCTTCCTGATCTTCCAAGCTGTTCCCACAGATTCATTCAGGAACTCCATCAGAAGTAAGGTTTTCAGTGGGTGTGGAGTCAGAAAAGGTGGATGCTGAGTGAACAAGGGTGGCTTTAACATCTCCAGGGATATGGTTGTGAAGGTCAGACAGCTGAGTGACCTGGGACAAGTCCCCCATTTGCTCCAAGCCTCAGGAGCCCTACCTGTGAAACAGAAGCCATAATGACTTCCTTCTGTAGTGTGTGTGTGTGTGTGTGTGTGTGTGTGTGTGTGTGTGTGTGTGTATAAAAACTGAGATCATACTTAAAAAACTCAGCACTCTTTCTGGAATGTGATATGAGCTCCTTGAAAGTCACCTATTGTATCATTGCTGCCTTGTTATCATTACTAAAAGACCCTTCTAGAATTTCCCCCCAAAATTTGGCCATGATGATGATTCTTTGACATAGCACTGGTGGTTGTTAATGCTAATATCTCCCCAGTTTAGTGTGTGTGTGTGTGTGTGTGTGTGTGTGTGTGTGTGTGTGTGTGTGTGTGTGTGTGTGCTGGTTATGAGGTCTTCATGGCCAGAATCCTGTTTGCTGCTTTTTGTAAATATCAGAAACCCAGAACACTCTACCAGGGCAGGACATCACTATCAAGCTCCAGTTGTAGGGTACTTATCAAAGCAGGGCATGGTTTCCTTGAAAGTGGCTCACATTTATGATAGTTATTTTTTGAAGAGGGAGTTATTTTTCTGGGTGAGGCATTTGAAACAGAGTGCCTTAGGATGAAGGGCTGATGGTAGAGGAAGGAGGAACTGGGGTTGGGATCAGCCTTAGGTTCAAAGGCTGACAGACCTGATCAAGGGGGTTGGCCATTCAAGCCGCGGAGGGACTATGAGAAGTCCTCAATGCCCCAGAATGCAAGTTGGAATTCTCTTGTAGTCAGTGTCTGACTTGAGGAGGGAGTTTTGATGGTCAAAAACAGCATCTATAAATTTTTCAAAAGGATTTTCCAAAGAAGGGCATCTTATTACTGTGTTGGGGATTCCCAGATGGGCTTATTTAGGTTAAGGATGACAAGCACCCAATTCAAACCATCACCAAATAAAAAAAAAGGGAAATTATTGCATCATGTAACTGGGAAGTACAGAGAAACATGGGATACAGGTGTGGCTGAATCCAAGGAACAACCCCAGGTTGTCAGGGATCTGGTCTCACTCTCCAACTCTCACTTTCCATAGGACAGGCAGCCCCAAATTTATAAGCTACCAAGTGAGATGAGAAGACATGGGTCTTTTTGGATGATGTCAGCAGACTCTGGGGAGGGTCTGGCTGACTAGGCCTGTGTTATTGGCCCCTCACACTTTCAAGAAAGGCTGGAGATGCTCCTCTGAAGGACATGAAAGATACTCAGTTTGGGCTTCATGGAGAAACTCCATGGGGCCCTGCTCTGGGGATGTTGTCAGGCAGACCGTTTCTGTGCCTTGAGTTGCTGGCATGGAGTTCTTGCGGGCAGATCTGTTCTGTGGAGTAGAGTCACTGGCTGCAGGGAGGTGCCCCGTGCTCACTGGTCACTGCAGACCAGGGGTTGGTGGTACAGGGCTGGGTAGTAAATCTTTTAGGCTCTGTGGACCATATGGTCTCTGTCACAACGATTCAACTCTGCTCTCAGAGCGTGAAAACAGCCAGAGACAATTCATAAATGAGTAATATGGCTGCGTGCCAATAAAACTTTACTTACGAAAGAGACACAGATCAGATTTGACTGATGAACCATAGTGTGCTGACCTGGGTTCTGGGCTCAAGGATTTTGACTTTAGGGAAAGCCTTTATACTGACCAGAAGAAGGACATTCAACAGTGAAGATCCCTTTGAAGACATCTGGCGACCAGCCCTCTGCCTAGAATGTCAGTTTGTGTTTCTTCCTTTAAGGTTCAGAAAGGCCGATGACAGACCCTCACATGGTGGCTCAGCCTTACCACGGTGTTTCACAGTCCACTTATCCTTCTAGTTTAAAGCATAACCCCTGACACCACTTTAGGTGACAGGATTTCTGGAAGGACTCACAGAGAGGTGAAGAACAGGAAACCTTTGCAGCTGCAGCCTGGCATTGTGGAGAGCTAGAACATCAGTTATGGTCATATGGGACCAAACAGGAGAGGCTGTAATCCAACTGTGTGGGTTCTAATGCTGGCTCTATCATTTACCAGCCATGCTATCTCTTCAGCTTTGGTTTCCAAAAGACTCAGTGGGACCATGGGCATCAGAGCCTAACCGTATGTCAGGCACAAAGTCATGCTCAGAGCGTTGTCAACTGCACCTGCAGTTACAACTGCTAGGGATTAGTGATGGCTCTATGCAGCAAAGTGAGGTCCCTTATTGTCTACTTTCGGTTGGATAGTTGAATTGGAATGGCCGTGTTACTCTTCTCTGTTCCTGCTGTATCTACCATGACTTGGGGCATTATTTACCCCCTTCTCCCCCCACCTTGTCTTAGATATCCTGAGAGAACATCTGATTGGGACCTCTAGGTGTAGTCTAGTTCCCGACTGCCCTACAGGAAGTTTTCACTCTAGGTCACCTTGTTGGTTTCTTTGCAGCTTATGAATGAACCTCTTCTTTTGACTAGTCATGGTCAGCAATCCAGAACTAAAGACCCCCCTCAAACTGAGGGCAGGAAGCCATCTGGTGGACACTCGTGGGGACTCAGCCTCAGAGCCCTGCCTGGGTTGTGTGAAGACACTTGTACTCTACTTGCAAGGGTCTTCCCTCCATTCAGCACCAAGAAGATCTCTCCCTGATTCTACTCGGCTTCCCTCACTTTTCTTCTCTAGTCCAGAGCAGTAGTTCATTATTTGGATTGGGGACTTGAACTATTTTAAAGCAAATTCTTGGGGTTGGAGGTGGGGAGGGGATTCCCTCACAGCAATGCCTCTAGGGGAATGGATAAAGACAGGGTACCTTTGATTTTCCCTAAGAAAGAGCCACTTCTCTTAGTGACCTGTGGCAAGATAGCTTCTGCCTTACTGAAACAAGACTCTCAGGTAGCAGGGGTGGAGGTAGAGGTATTGGTATAGCTTTAAGGTCTAGTAATTGTCTGGCAATGTCCCCTCGTGAAGGAACAGACATGAGCAGACTCTCCTGGGCTTCTGGCCTCCCAGAGGCCCTTTCAGAGGCCACTTCTAGAAGATCTACACCAAGCATCTCAGTAGATTTGAGGTGGCTGTCTGTAGAAGCTTCTGAAACCTCTTTCTTTTATTCCTTCAGCAAAGTCCCAGCCTGTTGACCTTTGGGTCCCAGTGCCGAGCCTGACTCTGGATTTATCTGCCCCATTGGGGCCAAATGCCTGACTTGTTAGCCATGCTCAATGGTTTTATTTGTTTTTGTTGTGCATTTTTATCATTTTTGTTCATGTGTCTGGAGGCTTTCCTTAGAAAATGATGGATGCGTTTTCATAAATCAAAAAATAAATGAGAAAGTATATAAAGGCAAAAAATAGACCTGAGGTTGGAATTTGCCACCAGGAGCTGCTAGCTATTTCCCAGGGAGGATGCACTTTCTGACTTGTTTCACTGAGCAGAGTTTTTTGGAGCATTTCTTAATAATTCAGCCACAATAATGATGACAATTCCAACTGTGACTTCTATGGTGTTAAGTGCTTTTTATACATTGCCACATTTAATTTTGCAATAATCTCTGAGTCAGATTCTGTTATTATCCCCGTTATACAGATGAATAGAGAAAAATTTGAATGGGCTTGTAACAGAACCAAACACCCAAGGTTTATAAAAAATAGGACTCAAATGAGAGTTCTACCTGCTCCTGACTTGTGCCTTGGACTGTGGGTGTAGTGCTTGCTGGAGGATCCAAAGGGCTGTGGGTATGGCTTCTGCTGCCAGCTCTTCTGAAAGCAGGTGATTGTCAGGGCATAGGGTAGCACCCATTTGAGGAGGCTCATGGAGGGTCTGTTCTTACTTCTGCTCATAGCCTGCTTCTAAGCCAGAGCACCAGTGACATATTGGACACTTTCCTGCTACTACTTCTTTATATATCTGAGCAATGTCCATATCACCATCATCAGCAGGGAAACCTTCCCTCCCCACCCCCCCCCCCAGCACTTTTTCTTGTTTCATTTCTTTGAGCTGTGGTTCCCTTTCCCATAGGATGTCCTCCAGGACCTCACCACACAGTTGGGGACTGATTCAAACCAGAAGCTGAGAATCCATATATCCTCTTAGTCACAAGTCCTCTCATTGTAAATAATGGAACTGCCCCAGGGACCAGCTTAAGAAGAAGAGTGGAGTGTTTACTGGATCATGTGACCAGCAGGAAATGATTTTTTGACCAATCAGAGGCATGAGGAAAGTGATCAGTTCAGGCTACTACAGCAGGAAGACGAGTCACTATGATGGACTGCTGGAATCCAAGAGACAAGAGGTTGCTGTTCCTATCTTGGATATCTTCATTTCCTTTTCTTCTGTTCTATGTTTTCTGCTATATATTGAATGTCTCCCACAGATCCATGTATCACGGGCTTGGTCTCTAGCCTTTAGCATTCTTAGAAGGTGGTGGAACCTTTAAGAGGTTGGGGTCAGTGGAAGGAAGTTAGGTTATTGAGGATGTGTCTTTGAAGGGAATATTGGCACCACAGCCCATTTTCTTGCTCTCCCTTTGCTTCTTGGCTGTGATAAAGTGAACAGGCCTCCTTGACCACATGCTTCTGCCATGATATACTGCGACAGATCAAAGGCAAATGGGCCAAATGACCATGGATTAAAATCTCTGAAACTAGGAGCCAAAATAACCTTTCCTCCTTTTAGTTATTTATCTCAAGCATTTTGTCATAGTGATAGAAAACTGACTATAGTACCTCCTTTCTTTGTCTGGAATACAATATGCCTAAGCTGAGTCAGGGTCTTGACATAGACCTTTGGGGAATCTCTGAACAATTCCATTGCTTGTTCCTTTCCTGTCTTTTTCTTTTCTGGGTACCCTGTCCCACGAACTATGTTTGTATGGTAGGTGTCCATGTCTATATCTTAGTGCTCACACCCTGTCCTTTGTGAATGCTTGGGGATCCCAATTTATGTCCATAGGTGCTGTGCCTGCTGGAAGAGGGGCTTTAGCTTTATAGAATTCCTAACTGGATATGTTTGGAATTTTCCATTTGGCATGTACTTACTATAGTAAATATCTGGTACACCTGAATCCAATCCTGAGTCTGTCTTTCATTTTTTTCCTGAGTTAAAGATTAAAAAATCATCTTTGAGTCATTGTATGAAGGGGTCTCAATTCAACATGCTAGTTTATGAGTACAATGCCTCTTGTTCAATGTCACATCTTTCATAATTGTTTTCTAATTTTTGGACAGTACCAGCGTCTGCAGTTTTGCCGAGGATTTTTTTTTTCATTTGTTAATTTTATGAGTATGTGTAACTGGGCTACTTAGCTCTGTTGTTTTTTATTCTTCTTCATTTATGTGGGACCACCTGGCCCAGAATATGTCACCCCTTGTGAGTCCCAGGTAATCGAGTTAGGACAATAACCACTGTAATAAGAGTTACCATTAGAAATGTCAAGATCCTTTTCTGGTGCTCTGGCAAGGAAACCTTCTTCTTTACAGGAAATATGAAGTTTTGGGGCTTTCTAATTAAAAAAAAATTGTTTTATACAAACTTAAAAAAAGAGAACAAATTTCTAATAACCACCATGTATATTTTATGGCCAATAATTCCCTTATTTCCTACCTAGTCACCCCATTAATTAGTGGGCCATCTGCTACTCAGCTCTACCCCAGAAGCAATTCAGAGCTGTGCCATATTCTCTCTTGTCTTTGTGTCTCATGGTTGGATTTATCTCCCTAAAGGTAGTGTATAACCTCAAGGATAGGAAGCCTCCTATTTCCCTTTGTTGGGCATGTGGTAGGATGTTGATGTCTTCCTTGGCTGGGGAGTTGTAATTATAGGTGTGTATGTGTGTGTGTTGGAGTGGGGATAGGTGTGGCAACAGCAAGAGAGTGTTTTGAAGTCCCCTGATCTGTTGGGAACTCTTAAATCTTACGTACTGAAGTTTCAACTCTTGGGTGAAGTGTGGTTTCCTAACACTGCTGATTTCCAACTGCCCCTTTCCGGTCATTGCTAGGTGAACTCAAACTTACAACTGCATATTGGAAACTCCACTATTTTCATCAGAGTTATGCATTTACATGGGGGCAAACCTGAGGCCAAACAATTCTGGCACCCTACCCCAAGCCTAGTTTTTGCCAGTAACTTCTTGAAGAAAGAGGCTACTTGGGATACCTGACCTATGCCAGCTCCTTCAGAGCCATCTCCTAGTCTAGGTTAATTTTCTGCTCCTTTGAAATATATCTTTATGTAGATGTCTTGGGGAGAATATGAGGGTAAGGAAGCAAGGCAGAAGCAACGAGGCAAGCTCTTCCCCTTGATAGGTCTTTAGCCAGCTTTTCTCCTGAGGAATCTAAGCAGAATTATGAGATCCAGTGTGGCCACATGAAAACATGCCTCAGAGAAGGCACAGGGTGAGTGCTCTGAGAGTCTTCCGTTGGGGAGGGTGGGAAAGTGGTGGCCACTGGTTGTTCTTAGCCCAGCCAGGGGGAAAGGGAAGTATATGTGACACTCTGATAATTCTCTTCTCTTTCTTCCTCTTGCTTTTGTTCTTCAATAAATCAGTCAGGACAATCTGCTTCTCTTTAGTGGTGTGTTTTCCTAGGGTTCAGCCTTTGTTTGAAATTCTAGAACAACAAGCGTTGCAGTAAATATGGTCAACCTATGTGTAATTATGCTGGTATGTCAACTTTGCCCCTCAGAGTTGGGTCTGCTCTGGTTAACCAGAGGCCCCCCTGACATAGAAACAAGACCTCCTGCAGGACCCTGTGGAGGGCCAACCCCAAGCCCTGCATCTGAAAGGGTAAGCCAGCCCATAATTACACTCATTGTTTAGGTCGGAGCACAGGAGGGTTTACATTAAAGACCTCAGCTGGCACACATAGCAGGCCTATGGAAAAATGAACCACTTGCTGCCTCCTGCTTCCTGGTCCCAGGGTTGCCTGTCCATGGTCTTGGGTTTCACAGATGCCTTCCATGATTTTATTTTCTGACCACTCCTGATTAGAGGCTTGGATTCTCCCAGTTCCAAGAGACATCTCAATCCTGAGGTTTGGCTATTGGGCCTTCGGAGAATCACAGAATGTAGGTCTTGAGAAGAATCTAGAGATAATGGGCTAAACTGGTATATTGTGAACTTTCATGTTCACATGAATCACCTGTAGATCAGATTCCAAAGCATATTTAAATATGGCAGTCCTGGGATGGGTTGGAAAGTCTGTATTTTTTTACAAAGCTCTATGGTAATGCTCTGCACTGGTCTTTGGACAACACCTGAAGTAGAAGGTTCTAAGCTAAGCTTTTCATTTTTACAAAGAAATAAAAGGGAGACCCAGACACCTGAAGAGCTGATTGTTGACATGGCACTGCACTAGTGGCTCTGGCAGGATGAGTTGTGTGCCTTAGCAGAGAATACCTTTCAATGACTCCTAGAGTAGATGGCTCTTTCCCAGATACTCTGGAGTAGACTTGTATCCCTCCATGTCTCAAGAGTAGGGAGGTAGGCCATAATAGCTGGTGGTCTGGTGGGTCATTTTGGGTTCCTTTCTGATGTCTTCAAAGGGAGGGTATAAGGAGCTCATTGTCTACTGAGAGATATGTTTATCATTTACCTTCAGCCAACTGGTATGACAGGATCTTTGGGAAACTCATGGAGGCAGCTGGGATTTAGGGAGCAGTCGATGTAGAAACAGAGTAGAGGGACTGGGTGCTCTTGGTAGAAAACAGGATTCAACCTTTCCCCTGTCTTTATCTCTGTAGACCTCAGCAGTAGTATAGGTGTAGTATATTATCTATCTGAATCCAGAGATTAAGCCTTGTGCCCTTTGAAGTTTATTTTGACTCAGATTGTAATTGTAGCATCTATTTATCTATCATCATCTATCTACCCACCTATTTATCTTACATGTGCATCTATCTCTGTCTTTTTTTCTACTTTTACCTTTGCCAAAGTGCTTCGGTATAATATTGACAGCTATGTGGTAAAGAAATTACCTTTCCTAAAAATAGTTGTTCTTTCTGGCAGGAATGTCTCTGTTTTTCTGAGAGTTTTGGCCACTGGAGAGTCTAGCTGTATGATTCATGATATGCACTTTGGAACATGTCATCTCAGTTGTAACCTCATTGGGAGTCAGGGGTAAAGGATACTAGCTGAGCTTCCCTTAAGTACTGGAGACTAAAAGCCAGCCTATGGACAACATGGGACTGAGCCTCACTAAAGTCTTAGGTGAGCTTCTCTCTGGCTATTAGTCATTTGCTTCTATTGTTACACATGTGGCTAGGGGAAGGTGACGTGACTCCACAGGGAAAGGAAAACCAGAAACCTTTGCTTTAGAGCTGCTCTAGACTCTGTCTTTCGCACCTCTTCTGCTGGTGGACTTAAATTTGTGTCCTTTCATATCATTATTCTAAGTATAGTGCTTTTCTGAGTACTGTGTCACTTTTTACCAAATCTCAGGTATTTATGGAGACCCCTCAAATTTGTAGCCAGTGGTGTGTTATAAAGAATGACCTGCATACCCTGAAGCTCATGGTTAATATTTGAAGTTAGGACAGTCTTGTGTAGATTCTTCCCTGAAAATTTATAGTTGGCTAAACTCATATAGTATTAGGGATTTGCCAGTTTAGCAAGTTTTCCAGGAAAAACAAATAATTATTGTGACCAAGCCTGCCCGGCTATCCAGTGGATCAAGGAGTGGAGAATGCTAGTTAAAAACCTGGTCTTTGGAGAAAGATGGTACTACAGATGAAGCCAGGCATCTGTACTTTATGATAGACTTTGTGATGCCACATAAGATTCTGAGCCTCATTTTCCCCATCTGTAAAATGTACTAAGCTTGAAGGCGTGTTGAGAAGGTGATGAGAAACCATGGTTGTAAAGCACAGGGCTTACAGGAAGTACTCTGTCCATGACCATCGTGGTTATTGCCATTAGTGTCATGTCTTTATCATGCTGTGACTTCTCTATTTAATCACCTATATTTGTACTAATATGTTTGCCTTTTCAAATAGGGTTTTTAAGGGACCCAGATAGATAAAAATATATTACCCCTATAATAAAACTACCGAGGGGTAGAAAAAATATGGAATGGTTGGAAGTAGTAATAGAAGAAATGGAGTACCCTGTTTGTGGAGTTTCTTGGATGGATGAAGCTGGAAGAAGGCAAAGATGGAAAGATTGAACCTGGCCATATCTAAGTTAGGAGCGCTGCCACTTGAAACAGGAGGATATGCCATTATATCAGGGGTAGAGAGGAAGCTTATAAGAGGTGATAAGAAAAGCAGCTCATCTGACTTGCAGGGAGAAGAGAGCCAGGCCCTGACTCCTTGGGCTTACTCATTCACCTTTCTATCTTCATAGATTCCCATTTAGTAGCATACTATTCATTCATAGAGGTAGGTCTTATGCTTGCAAAGTGATGGGGCGGGGGGGGGGGGAGAGGAAGTGACATTTTCTCTCAGAAACATTCCTTCTACTCTACCTACTTTGTCACCTACAGATCTTGCTTAGTCTCTTCAGATACAATTGTTTTCTGTTGATGGCTTATTGAAGAGCAAAATTTATTGATAAGGGTCTTAGATCTTCCTAGGAGATTTTTTAAAGAAAAATTATGAGGGGAAAAGAATCTTTATATGAGCCAAAGAAATCAAACTATAGTGATAAAAATATGGCGATTAAGTTCTACTGATAGTCAAATTTCATAAGAAGTGGTACCAAAGTGATAAAAACTTGACACCTAAATCCTCAGATTAAGTGCTCAAAGAACTACTTGCTACTCAAGACGTTTTCACTGAGTCTCCTTAGTTCACAATGAGGAAGGAGCAAAGTCTGGAATCAGAAGCGTGGGGTGGAATCATGGCTCTGACAAGGTACTCAGCTTTTCTATACCTTAGTTTTTTGTTTTTTTCAAACCTGTGTAAGCTAGAGATAACGAATGTAGCTATCTCATAATATTTTTTTTAAAGAATAGATGACTTAGTAATATACAAAGCCATCAGATTTGGGGGCTCATAATGTTTTAATGAAAAAAAAAACCCAAATAAATAGACTCCATATTAGGACAGTTTAGTCTTTTGATCACATGCTTGGATTGCATAAGTTGACCACTGGCATGTTGGGATCCCTCAGAGTTTAAAACCAATGTGCTGAGAATCAGACAGAACAGATAAAAACTTGGAAAAGAATAGCCTTTGATGATTCACCAAATCTGATTTACAGTTGGAATGTGCATGGCACAGATCCTGTTTGGTTAGGTAATGGAAACCGACATTCTCTTGTAGTTGGTAACAATGCACTTGAAGTACTGTGGATGACTAGTCCCTGGTTTGATGGTCTAGGACTAGATTTTCCAAGTCTTTTTTTCTTTGAACTTTACCTCAACTGCTAGATCTCAGACCAAAACACAGTTTGGAGAACATAGTAAAGAGATCCAACAAAAAGACTAAGCTATGGAATTTTGGATTAAGCACCAATATTGTGAGCCTCAGTTTCTCCATCTAAAACATTCCTTCAAAGCCAGGAAGAGTAAAAGGTGTGGTATGTTTGAAATGTTTTAGAAATGATGCAGGCTGGTTCCAGTATTTATTGTTGCTTTGTCCTTGAAATGTATTGACTCATGCCTTTGCTCCTAGGAGAAGGCCCAGACAGGTTCAAGATGACTTAGGGGGAGGCTAACAATGTGCCTTAGAGTTGCTCTTGGATTGAGCTTAGTAATCACCTTCCACATTTGTCTAGCATGTGGATCTGATGGCTTTGGATTAAGAGTAAAGGTCTGTCTTCAGCTCATGGGATTTTCATCTGGTTGAAATCTAAAGATCTGGGCTATATGTTGGGTTTGATTCTATTTCATGGTCGATAGTTGATTAATTTGCTGACAAATCCTGTAGGTTTGGTGTTTTCATGCTGTACATTACCTTCCTTCTGCCTGTCTCAAAGGGGATTTTGAAAATATACTAAAAGGTTGAAAGTAAAAACACTCCTTGGAAGACATTTATATTCTGGAAGAAGGCAATCATCATCATTAAGGGCACCAACTCTTCAGTCAGATGACTATGCTTGATATTGAGTACATGTCACCTCACTTGCCCTCTCCAGGCCTCAGCTTTCTCTTCTTTCAAGTGGGGATAACAGTAGTGAGTTGGGATTGTTGCAAGGATTAAATGACTTGCTATACAAAGAGCTTCAAAAGGTGCCTGGTCCAAAGTGGGTGTTCTTTAGGTATTTGCTCTGCTAAGGTATGTCCAATTGAATGCAAGACTCACACAGGAGAAATTGGTACAGAGGTATCTGGAACGCTGGTTTCTATTATTCTGCATCGTTTTTCTATAAGTCACTGGCAAAGGGGTTAATTGGCTAAGCAACACCAATCTTTGTTAAAAAGAAATGGAGAAAATATGTTTAAAGATAAATTCCTAAATAAGACTTCATCTAACCACCTTTTTTCTAGAGCCTAAAAGGCAGATTTATATTTATATGAACTTAGAAGGAAAAAGGCCTTTGATAGGCAAGTGAACAAATACAATAATTTGTTCTTGCATCTTCACCATTGAGGTCTTATCTGGTGTTCTAGCACAGATGGCTGGGATTATGCTACAAGGTGGATCAGTTCTACCTTTTGTTTATAAAGCATCTTCCTAAATGCTGAAAGGGAGGCTGCCTATTCTCTGACCTCTTCTTCAGAGTTCAGCCCAGACGAGTAACTTACTATTGTTTAGACAGCAAGCCTGAGACACAGAGACACAGAGTTACATTTATTGCCCATTTTCAACCATGACTACTAATAATGGTTGCCTGCCTGCCTTCCTTCCTTCCTTCCTTCCTTCCTTCCTTCCTTCCTTCCTTCCTTCCTTCCTTCCTTCCTTCCTTCCTTCCTTTCTTCAATCCTTCCTTTCTTTCTTTCTTTCTTTCTTTCTTTCTTTCTTTCTTTCTTTCTTTCTCTTCTCTTTCTTTCTTTCTTTCCTTTCTTTCTTTCTTTCTTTCTTTCTTTCTTTCTTTCTTTCTCTCTTGTTTAGTGGGAACATTTTTTGAACCTTCTTGCTGGATAGAGAGCCTACTTAGAGGAACTTTGGAAGGTTTCCTGGAAAAGCATGCTGGCCTGGTTTAGGAAGGTTCAGTTGTTATTCATTATGGTTGGTTGCAAGAAAATTCAATCAATGTGACCCTTTAGACATAGCATCACCCAAAGAATACTAACATTGGTGTAGTTGGACTTGAAAATCAGATGTTTTTGAGCCCAGCTTTGTGACAGTGCATCTTTGCTGATCCCAGAAGGACTCAGAAAACAGAGCCAGGGCCCCAGAAGCTCTGGTGAGGCTGTTGGCTGTGGTTCAGGACTGTAGGCATATGCCTCAGTAGGTGTATGCCCAACTGTAATCAGGTTTCTAAGAAAGCTTTTCATTGCCCTAGCCTATCTCCTAGAATTGTTTTTATTATGCTCCACCAAGAAAATAAAATTTTGTTTTATACCCTTTCTAAACACACAGGTAAAGTTTTCCCAGTGGAATCCAACATTGGGCCAAAAGACGTAGTTATATCTTACTGGCAACCTGAGCTGAGGTTGGGTGGGTGTTGTCCGTGTACAATATAGCTGAGTCTACTTGGAAACTATGGGAACATTAGATCTGAGTATTGGCATTTCAGACCTGGGAGCACTGTCAACAGTGGAGTGGTGACATTCTCTCAATAGTTTCCTCAACAACTTCCCTTCTCCCAACTTGCTCCTCATCCTTATTTTTACAAGAGTTGCTATTCTCCAAGAGGATGTGTTAAACCTCTGAGAAGCCTGTAGTACATCCTCTATCCAGCTCCTACTTCAAGATCCAGACAGTATTGCCCAGATGCTAGAGGACTGGCTACTGATGGCTTCCAGCTGTACTTTCTGTGGAAGCAGTCCTGGCAGAAAGAAGCAGCCTTACTAAATCTTGTTGCCTCTCCCTGAGATCAAGCTGCTTCCAATTTGTTGATGCAGACACAGGAAAACAGGGCTCCTTGGCCTTCACTTAGGACAGTTCAGCAGGGCATTCCTGCCTCTAGAGCTCCCTTTGGGATCGGCTGAAGCCTTCAACCCCTTGCCTAGCCTTCCTGCTTTCCCATCTTCTCACAGCCATTCAGTTTACACCTGTGGGACACAGAAGGAGCAGCAGAAAAAGAGAGGCTAGTGGGATGGGAATGGATGTTGGCTAAGTAAGATCTAGGAATAATCTTTACCTGTCCTGTTTCTCTTACTCAGTGCTTTTTTGGGGGCTCAGCTGGGTTAATAAATGTGGCTGTGTAAAGTAGCATGCATGCAAATTTGAGATAGTTATCAATGAAATATATGGTTTATTTGCTTTAAATAAGCTCTTCAAATAAACATCTTCCTGAAGGTCAAATGCTATAGTGCAACATTACCATGATAGATAGATGTGGATAAAAAGAGGCTACTCTCCTCTGGGGCACTGTTTTCCAAAATGTGTTCTGAGGAATGCTAGGTATAAAAGATGTTGAAAGTACTGAAAGTAATGCAGGGTATATGTACATATATGTGTGAAGGTCTTGCATGTATTTATGTGATCTACACAATTAAGAAGTAATGCACACAAATTTGAACAAGGGAAGCTATGAAAGTGAATTCTCAAATAGAAGGAAAAAGAATTACGTTATTAAATTATTAAAATGGGCATTGGAAGGAAGAAGGTGTGAGCATACACAGTAATCGTATTCAATATACAGTATGTAAAAAATGAGCTATGTAACTTGTGAGAAGGGAAAATGGGGGAAAGTGATGGAAGAGATGACATTGTCTAAGAAACATTGTTCTCAAAACCTGACTTATGAAACTGTAATTGCTTTGTACAACTCCTTAAAATCACAAAAACAGTTAAAAAAAAACAAAAGATATTAAAAAACTAAAAATTGACAAATGCCACGAACATGACAAAGTCTAGAAAATAAATGTAATATTTTTACTTGACATACTCTAATACTTTTGTATCTTATGGCAATGCATATTTTGTTCACCTCTTATTTAACAATAATTTTGTAATATTTTCTATAGAGTACAGAGTATAGGGAGATGATTTAATCTTTTTCTACATAGTTAATGAAAATTTGTTTCTTGTTATAAATTATTAAGAAAATATCAAGGAAATGGAGGACTTGGAAAAAATCATATTAAGTGAAGTAAGCCAGATACAAAGAAACATAGGTCCCATGGTTTCCCTTATTTGTAATAATTAGTATACATCTAGGATACTCTTAGCAGATGAGCAGAATAGCTCAATAGCTATGTACATATGACCATATAAAATGATGCTAAGCGAAATGAACTCCAAGACACAAGAGATTTTTCTTTGTTGTTGTTGTTCTTAAGATACTATGTGATCTCTTTTTTCTTTTGTGTTTTCCCCCCTATGGTTTATCCCCTGTTGTCACTGTATTCAGTTTTGATATCCTAGCTAATGTATATACATTTATCTGAACTAGGGAAGGGAAGGGGAACAACAAAATGGTGAGACAAAGGGAACAATGGCAATCTATGCAACAGTGATACTCACAAGACAATATGTTGGAAATGATCTGTACAACTTTTGCGGGGGGTGTTGGAGGGAAAGGAAAGAGAGAAAAATGAGGGAGGGGGTAACAAGGTAGACAAGAAATGTACTTATTACCTTATTTATGTAATTGTAACCCCTTTGTACATTACCTTGACAATAAAATTAAAATTAAAAAATATTAGCTTTGGGGCTGGGAAGGTGGCTCAGTGGTAGAGCACTTGCCTTGCATGCCTGTGGCCTTGGGTTCGATTCCTCAGCACCACATAAGCAAAAATAAAAGCTGGAAGTGGTGCTGTGGCTCAAGTGGTAGAGTGCTAGCCTTGAGCTGAAGAGCGCCCAGGCCCAGAGTTCAGGGCCCACGACTGGACCCTCCCCCCCCCAAAAATATTAGCTTTGTTGTTTGTTGGTTGATAATGTCATGTAAGTCTTTAGAGTTGTTGACAAATTTGGGGCAGCATCTGTCAAGTTTGCTTTATATGTTAGCTGTACATTTTTAGGATGTCTCAAGTTTTCTGCTGTAGTAATTCATCTTCCCTGTTGTTTAAATTGGTGATGCTCATTACCCAGGTCTTGAAAGAACCCCACCTACTGAGAGGTCTTGACCCCTAAGCTTCTATGGGGGCAAATTTGCCCCTCTAGAAGATCTTTTCCTCTGTACCCCATTGCTTTAGAAACATTTCAAACCTGGGGAAAATTGAAAGCCTATGCAACAAACACTTATAGACCACTCACCAGTGAATTAATTGTCACTAGGAACCATATCCTTTGTCATATCTCTATGAATCTTTGGTTAGTTCCTTTTCTGGTCACAATGTTCCATGATCAGGTTGCACCTGTTGGGCTTCAGATCTATCAGGTATTTCTAGAACCAGAAGCTTGGTTCAAGGATCTCTTCCAAAATTTCAATACCTATTAATATTTGGTGGGTGTTGCATCATTATACTCTGGAGGTGACAACACCCTATTAGATCTGGGTCCTTTATTGCCCTAGTTGTAGTGAAATCCTTGGGCTTGGGACTAAAGTTCCAGGCAAGCTGCTGATACTGGTGACATCTGGTGTCTTTTTTGGTCAGTATTTTTAGCCTCGGGAGAGAGTTGACCATAGACACAGATCTTAGGAAAGGAGAAAGAAATTTCTGGAAGCTTTTCATATCTATACAATTTCTTTCTTATACAGGTCTCAGCCAGTCATCTCTTAATGCATTAATATCATGTGTTTAGAAGCTAGGAATTTATTTACATCTGTCTTTCAGCCTATGATGAGAGTCCGTGAAGAACAACTTGAACCTTTGCCAAGCCTTTCAGCCATGAGTTTGGATATTACCCAGAAAGAGTGGAAGTTTCCTCTACTAACCCCTGAGAAGACAGCCTTGGAGATACAAAAACATATCCTGAATAAAGGGAAGTCAGCAGGCCCAGAGTGTCTTACTCAGACTTGCTTCCTAGGAGTCACTGCGAATTTGTTCATATGTTCCCTTTTAGAATTGTCCTTTGAAAGTGCTCCTGGAATGGAGCTGATTCTGTAAATGTGGAGCCATCTACAAAGCAAAGGGCCTAGCGGGTGAGGAAGGCTGGGGCTTGGTTGGATTGCCCTAGGATTTGCTCTGGGTGGGCACTGATGAGGTAGAACTGAAGGTGGCCACTACTGAGGACTTGTAGGCATGTCACAGGACAGGAGCTAGCATTCCCCAAGAGAGAACTACCTGACCCTATGGAGTCTGGCAGGAAGCCCTTCCATCAGAAGTAAATTTTCCCATCTTTCTCCTGCCAGGGCAAGTAGCTGAGGGAGGAAGTTGGAAAATCAGTTAACCTTTCTCCAATGTGATCTCTTTACCTATAAATCAGGGGAACAGATGGCTGGTTTTCATGCCCTTTTTATCTTTTTTTAAAGTCAGCAGAAATGGAGCCTTCTGTGGAAGGCCAGTTAGGCAGAAGTGCAGCTGCTCTACTTGAAGAGGAAGTTGGGGGCCTGGAAAGTCTTCCCAAATCCCACCCCTTACCTTCCTCTACCCTTCCATGGCCCCTGAAGGGAGCCTGGTTTTCTACAAACAGATTCCATCTGGAATAAAAAGCAAAGGGCTGAAAAGTTTTCCTTATCCTAAACATGCAAATACAGGCAGAAAATTGATTATCTGGATTCCTGCATGGGTAGCAATTCATGAGTGCTGGTCAGGAGGCATAGGAAGTGCCTTTAGCATCCTGTGTTTAGGTAACTGGGAGGAGAGCCATGGAAGGACCCTGGAATTATTAGTATTGTTGGCTCTGATGAAGATTAAGAGACCCAGAAAAACGCATGTTTTGTGGCTATGGGTCTTGGCTGTGGGAAGTCAACAGGGCCATGAGGTTCAAGTTCTGATCATGGCTCTCTTGCCTTCCAAAAGCATCATAATTCATGTTCTGTTTACCACAGGTCTACATGAATCCTGTCTAGCATGGTTATTGGCTTCCTAGAAAATATGAGCAATTCTGGTAGTTCTGAGAAACTCTTTTTTTTTTTATTCAATTTTAGAGGAGGACTTACTCATTCTCTCTCTCTCTCTCTCTCTCTCTATACATATATATGTATATGCATATGTATATATATAATATTTGCACAAGATCCCTAAGGATAAGAATACTAGATAAAATATTCTCAAAAATTTTCATTTTGAAATGATATCCTATGATATTTTTTGATCCTAACAACAATCAGAAATACAGGCAAGGGAGCTATTAGATTCATTTTTTCCCCCAGAAGCATAAGAGATAACTTTCTTACAGGAGGCCGGCGTCTATGAAGCTGGGCTGCATGTCCTGACTCTACTAAGCCTGTTTCAGTTGGCCAATCCTATTTAGACAGTGAGTCAAAGGTAGGTGCTTAGAAAAATACTTGTACTGCTGTGGCTTCACCACAGGCACAATGGAAGGGGAATTTATACCTCCTTGTCAACTCCATTAGTGCTTGCTCCATGCTACTTTGTCCTAAACAACTTGGGGTCCACCGGGGCAGTAGCACCTACCCAATCCCACACAGGCTCCAATTGCATTGGCTTCTGAAGTGGCTCTCAGGGTGGCAGAATATAGCAAGAGTTCGGGCTGGAACACTACACCTACTATGATACATTTGTGTCCTGGGCAACTTCATGGAGTTTCAGAGGCTGTTAGACTATATCATCAGTGTTTGTCAAAGTACTGTGATAGGAACCACTGGTGACAGAATCGTGTGTGTGTGTGTGTGTGTGACTGTGTGTCTGTGTCTGTGTGCCTGTCTGTGTCTTTGTGTATGTATATGCCTGTTTCAGGCTTTTCTCCAGCCACTGAATCAGAATTTCTGGATCTTTGGGTTTGGTCACCATCTCATTTGGCAATTTGGAGGCACACTCCAGGCTGACCACCACTGGATAGAGACTCCCAGTGTTCTTTGAATTCCATGCCTTCTCTTACCAATAGCCTCCATCCTTGACCCTGGGTCAGCTGAGCTTTCCATAGGAGGGGTTGGCTCTTGATTTAACTATAGATTTAAAAGGCAGTGTCAGACAAAGTCTTGGAGGAACTTGAGAGTCAAAGGGGGACATTGAAGAGAACGTGGCATGGGTTTGGGTGTGGAGAAGGCATGTTGCCCATTTGTTTATACTCTGTTCATGCCAAGCATGAAAGTCTGAGGATGGTTTTGCCTCTCACTCAAGACAAAATAAACGAGTCTTCTAGCAAAACCCTTCTTTCCTTTCTTGCTTTCCTCTGCCTACTTTGTGAGGATTCAAGTATTGTCCAAACCTTTCATATAGGGCAAGGGTTCAGTATTCCTTCCATTTCCTTGAAAAGAACATGGCTAAAATAACTTAAAATATCTATCAAAGATGTAAGACCCAAAGCTCGAGATGAGGGTATGGCCAAAAAGCATCACATTTACAATATGTGCAATACTTACTGTAATTGTCCTGTGCACTCTTGTGGTGTGTTAAAAGATTTCACACGTTATAAGGTCTGGATTCCAAGTGGAATATAACATTGTTTTGATTCAGTTTGCATAAAAAAAGCAGCTGTAACAGCTTAAAAAGCTAGTCTTAGGACTAGACTCCTGGGCCAATGTTAGTTTATGCTCATGAGCTTGAATTTGGAAATATCAATAAAGCAGTGTTGATAAAGTCAACAAAAGTATCATAGTAAGAAGCCAATTCCTAAGAGGAGGCCTTAAAAATATTGGCATCATCTTAAAAATATTAGCATATAAAGTCAATGTAAAAAACGTAAGTTCTACTCCTTAAGATCCCAGAGGAGGTGTTTTTGTAATATAGAAATATCTGACCTGATGAATTTAATATGACGTGCAGATAGTATACTCAGATGAATAGGACACCTTATAGGATAAACTTCTGGTTATCCACAGTCTCCTTGTTTAACTTACACATTTACTTGTTACTGAACACTTGCAAATTATTGCCAGATGTCAAAAAAAGTTTCAGGTTGTGTGTGTGTGTGTGTGTGTGTGTGTGTGTGTGTGTGTGTGTGTAAAATCTAGAAGCAGTTGTTTGGAAATGGTTTCTTGTCAAGAGGTAGATATGAGGACTGGACATGTAGCTACTCAGGAGGTAGAAATAGAAGCATCAAAGTCTTGAAGTAGCCTGGGCAGATTTTATCAGAAAAATAAACTAAAAGGATTAAGAGTGTGGTAGAGTGCTTGCCTAGCATGCAAGAGGTTTTGAGTTCAATCCTTAGTACTGCTAATAAATGATTAAGACTGATCTGTATCTTTTTGGACAGGAAATAAAATTGTCAAATTGTTCTTTACTAATGACCAATGTTTATTGAATTTTTTGTTAACTTGTATTAATTGTACATGTTAATGGTTTTAGGGTGCTATTTCCATACATGAGAATAGCATGCACTGTTCAATATGACCTCATTTCCCCCCACTTTCCTCCCCCCACACCCTTTTCAATCTCTAGAAATCACAGCTCTATTTTTATGTCTACTATTTTTTAGCTTTGGTGTCTGGATTGCTTCACTTAACATAATGTCCTTCAGTTCCATCTGTTTTGCTATAAGTGGCAAGATTTCACTCTTCCTGCCTGAATAATAGTCCATTGTGTGTATATAACCACATTTTTTTACACATTCATCCATTAACAGACACCTATGGTGATTCCATATCTTAGATACTGTGTGCATGAATGTTCTGCTTATTTTTATTTTTATTCTTCTTAAGTCTTCAAAGACTATAAGGTCAAAGCTATATATAATTTCAGTATTTGGGAGTCTTAATTGAAACAACTGAAAAGATTCACATTTATTTAAAATGTCTAGGCTTGCTCTTCTCAACTTCTTACCTCTCTGGTGTGGCCATTCCAGTATTCACCCATGAAAGCCATGAATAGCCAACACCCCCACAATCAGCCCAATGAACACACTGCTTCTAGAGTTGAGCAGATGTCTGTCTGAACTTCCATTCTTCCGTGTCTGCCCTTGCTGCTTCCTCTCATCCAGTGATATGAAAAAAGCTATACAGGTAAAATGAAGGTGTCTGGAAAGAGACCCCGAGCTCTGAGTCAGTGTAAGCCTGCAGGAGGGAAAGACCTGAATGTGTGTTAGTGGCCTGAGCAGTAATGGGGGAAGACTCTCATTCTTTGAGGGTGGCTGTCTCCATGTAGAACATCTTAATTTGGGTTTACTAGTACTTTGTGTACTATTGTTCTTCATCTCACAATCATACTTTGCTACCTAGTAGTTCTTTAAAAAGTTGCTGGCTTTCGATTTATAGATGATACATGACTCATAGCATTATTGATAGTTGGAGAAGGAAAGGTAAGGGAAAACATCACTCAAAAGCCCAAACACATGTATTATATGTGTGGTCTTGTTCATTCTCTTCCTATTTTTTTTTATAAGTATGGTTTATCTAGTTGAAAGCTTAAAAGCATACATAGTAGAGTATAATTTCTATTTCTTTTCCCACTTAGCATGAGAGTTAATTGCTGTGTATCATAATTTTCTTAACCATTTGTCTACTGTTATCATGTTGATTGCTTTCAATTACTCACTGTAACCATATTGTTTTTGGCAATTTTTGTGCATATTGTTTTTCCCCATATTTGCTTTATTCATTGCATTAAAAATATCATTCAGGAGCTCAGACAGTTGTTCAACAGTGGACACTCCTAATGAAGGTAATGAAGCATTATCTAACCATTTGCTGTAAACTTTTTTTCTTCTGGAAGATCCTCACCATTCCATAAATTGAGGGGAATGTGTAGCATTAGGGGATTAGCATACCCATCAGTGCACTTTCAATGCTACATGAGGTTGCAGAAGAGGCAATGTACAAGAGTGTAAAACCTGGAAATCAGTGTGTTCTTTGAGTAGGGTTCTCTAGGAAGGATCTCAGTAAAAACCTACTTACCTGAACTTTACCTAAGCTATGGCTTTTGTGGCTGTAATTGCAAGAGCAATCTTGTAATACAGTACTTTGTGAGAGTTGAAGGGAATGCTGGAAGCTCCTGCTTAATATTCCTGAGGCATGGATGTGGTGGTCATTCACATGCCAAGGACAGGCTAGTAATTACAGTGACATTCTCTCTTTTTTTAAAGGGTTGCAAAGGTTTTATTTAATGAAACATGCTTAAGATGAACTAGAACAGCTCTCTCTCTCTCTACCTCTTTGTTTTCTCAGTTTCCTCAGTGTGAATGTAAAAGGGTTAGTTTGGGGAGGCCAGGTGCTGGGGTGCCCAGTAGTGATTCTCTGTGAGCTAATAGCAGAAAAGTAAAATAAGCATTGCATTTTTTAAATGGGGGAAAAATCAGGAAAAAGGCATGCATAAAGGATTTATCCTTTCCATGAAAACATTGATTAATGAAATCTAGTATGAACGAGTGTCATGCCCTTTAAATATTAGATTTCATTACTTAGTGGATGGTAGGCTTCTGAAAGGGGATACCCAGCCTCAGCCATCTCTTTATGGACAAAAATATTTCATGTCCTTCAGTGATCAAAGTTGGAAATGGCTGCAGTAACTGAATCAATAGACAGGGTGAGACATTGTGCTGGACAGATGTGTTGTCAAGAAAGGGCTTTTTGCTGATAAAAAGGACAGCTGCCCTCGGGATAAGGGTGAGTGGAGAGAGGGGAGTCAAGCAAGGGGGAAGGAAATATGCAAGGGAAGGTGACCCAAACATACAAAGCCAGCCGTTTGGGCCCCCAGCTGGGAAACTCCACCAGCTTGTTAGGTCTTCCAGTTCTATCTGTGATGGTCAGACATCGGGCCTGTTCTCATTAAAGTGGCAACCCACTTTAATAGGGGATGCAGTGAAGAAAACCGCAGCAAAATCTTGATGGCTGTAGGGTTATGTAAGGCCTGGCAGAACTCTTCAAGGCTGAGGCTTTGCCAAAGTATTTCTATCTCCTGAGGGCCACAGGATCCGAATGCACTTGGATTTATCGTGTGTTAGCTATATGCAAAGCCCAGGCCCTGGCCCTCATGAAACTTTTGTCTACTGTGGAAGGTAGACAAGGATACAGCTGACTATGGTGTAAACAGGAATGAATTGGCCAGGCTCAGGTGGCTCATGTCTGCATTCCTAGCTACATAGGAAGCTGAGATGTGAGGATCAGGATTTGGAGCCAGCCTGGGCAGGAAAGTCTATGAGATTCTTATCTCCAATTAACCACCCTCACACACACAAGAAAAGAAATGAAAAGAAAAACAAGAGAAAAGCCAGAAGCAGAGCTGTGTCTTAAGTGGTAGAGTGCCACCTTTTAGTGAAAAACATAAGGGAAAGAGCTCAGGTCCTGATTTCCCATTACCAGTACACAAAGAAACAAAACTAAAACCAAAAGCCAACCTGCCCTCCCACTTTCCCCAAAAAGCCAACCCATTGCAAAGATCTACACAGTGACCCACTCTTCCTTCCTTCCTTCCTTCCTTCCTTCCTTCCTTCCTTCCTTCCTTCCTTCCTTCCTTCCTTCCTTCCTTATAATATGGTGGAGGAAGTAAAGGTGGAATATAATATCTGGCTTGGATTGTGTAAAATGGATAATGAATGATTTTAAGATGTAAATGTAAGTGTGCTGTGGATAAGATTTCCCTGGTAACTAGCTATGTTAGCTAGTAACTGTAATTGTAACCTTGTATCCCTGTAACTCTGTAACTCTAATGTCTGCTTCTGCTATTTTCTGAGCAATGCAAGCCCTAGTCCAGCGGAACCATCACCACTCTTTATCCTTTACCCCTGCTTCCCACCAGCAAAACTTTGGCGGGAAATTTAAACTTAAGGTGTGAATTTCTTGTAACAATCATTGGCTAAAACCAACACCCAGCCTCCCCCTTTCCCTGCCCTAGCCCCAAATGCTTAAAAGCCAATGTGGGCTGGCACTTGGGACCATTTCCTGGGATCCCAACTCCAGGTGTGCTCCTGCAGTCTGAGTGGTCTCACTGCACCTCCCACTACACCCACCTTTCCCTCCTTCCTTCCTTCCTTCCTCTTCCTCCTCCTCCTCCTCTTCCTTCTTCCTCCTCCTATTCTTCCTTCCTTGTTTTTGAGGTACTAGAGTTTGAACTCAGGGCCTTGTGCTTGCTTGGTAAATGAATTACCACTTAAGCCACACTCTAGACCTTTTTGATGCTAGCTGTTTTTTTAATCAAACCTCATAATTATGCCTGCGTGAAATCTTTGCAATCTGCCAAATCTCTACCACTCAAGTAGCAAGGATTACAGGTGTGAGACACTGTGCCTGGCCTAATTCCTTTTTGAATCAGAGGAGACTTCCTGGTAGAGTGGTCCTTTGCTCTGAGCCTTGATTTTTGAAGTCAAGTTCTTTGCATATACATAGAAGATCAGCAAGACAGGAGAAGTAAATTCCTTGATGGGATTCCCCACATTCCTCACCTGGAATTCTCTCCTTTTTAAGAGACTCTTTCTGAAGCAGTCACATACTTGTCTCCTTGGGTGGCAGTTCAGGCCCAGTGGTCTCTAAGACAAGACTTACACAGAGAGAACTGGCTTTCCACCCAACTTCAATTGTTGGAGAAGGATCAGTTTGGCCCCATAATAACAGGCTTCTGTTTATGATCCAAACAGTACATATGGTAACCTGTTCCTACCATGAGCAATTAAATCCCAATCTACTCTAGTTATCTCCTGCTAGGTAGTTAACCTGCACTTGGCTCTGTTGGTGGCATTGGCTAGGAGCAAAGTGGGGCCTGTCTGCATGAAAAGAAGCCAGTCAGAGCTTTTGTTAACCCTTTTCTTTTCCCCTCAGGGGCCTTTCTGATATCAGAGAGATTCCATGAATCCCTTCTGTAAATCCCCTCCAAGTACCAAATGATTGGTTAGTAAGACTAGGCCAGGGATTGGAAAACACCCAATTTTATCTTTGTTTCTGAAGGCAAAAATGATCTGTATGTGTATAAGAAAATGTGTTTTCTTTATAGCTCTACATTCAGCCCTCCCTTTCTACCCCCTAATAAGCTCATGTCAGGACTCTGAAGCAAGTTTGCCATAATGGTAGCCTAAAGGACATATTTTGTTAAAATGAAAAATGAACATATTATTTATATATCAATAGTGTAGAAAACGCATCGATCAGTGCAACTAGCTTGATTTTTTAAAAAAATTCTCTAGTTCCCTTCCAACCTTCCCTGCCCATCACCCCCACCCCCCCGCCCCCCTCCTCCTTGTCCCCCACACTTCTTGCCCCAGGTGTCTGATACTTCTGCCATTTAGAAAGAGTTCTAGTTTGTCCTAGTCAGTTTGTGCTGGGATTCAGTCTTTAATATGGAGCCTTCAACAGCAGAGCCTCCAAAATGACTCTCTGACAGCCAGCCATTAATTACCATCATCCGCATCTAATTCATTTATCCCTCTCCCTCTCATGGAGAGGGACAGCTAGGGCTGAGGGCACCCAGGGAAATGCAGGCACGATTCCATGTTCTTTATGCAGAGAGGGCTGCAGAGACTTTGTTGGATACAGGGGCTTTAATTGAATTGGCTTGCCAATAAAGCTGTTGTCATTCAGTAAGTGAATTTGTTGTAGTACTCGAACCACAGCTGCTGCAGACAGCCCTGAATTTCCTGAAGGCAAGCCAGGCCCTCAGCTTGCCTGGGTTCAGCCTTCATGATTGATCCCTAAGGCCATGTAGAGCCCCCCTCCCCCCCCGCCCCGCCCCTTCATGGTGTGATTCAGGCACCCAGTTGGATGCCAACAAGTTGCAGTGCCAGACTGGGATATGGCAATGTCATATCACCTCAGGAAGGCAACACTAGAGGAATGTTAAGGGTGGTATGTGTCAGGCAGACTAGCCTTAACTATCCTAAATGGGTGGTAGTTTTTAATCAATTTCCAAACAGACACTGCCCTTAGCTCCATGAGGGTAGTCATAAGAGTATAGCGCTTCTCATTGTAAAAGAGAAATTGAGAAGATGACAGTTAATATATTTGTAGAGCCTTGTTTAAGAGGTCGAGCGGTATGGAGAAAATGCAGCAGCATTAGAACTGGCATTTGTTACTGGGAGATCACTGGGCCAGAAATGCTGTACCTCTCCCTACAGTTTATAAAACACTGCAAGATTGACAGGTTGTGTGATTTATGATGGCTTTAAAGAAACATCAAGATTAAGGAAAGTTTTTCAAGGGACTGCAAGGCCATTTTTATTTTCTGCATCCAAGCACATGAGTGTAGTGGGCTCAAGTGAGTGAGAACAAGACAGGAAAGTAGGTTTTTAGATTTCTGGTATCTTAAGACTTTTTATAAATAGGGCTTTCTCACTGAACTTCTAGTTCAAAGGGACTTCTCTCTTGGCAATTTGGAATTTTCTGACGAGTGCCCAGACTTCTTCAGAGAGCTTCCTCTCTTGTTGTGTAGGAAGGTTTATGGAACTGAAGGGTGTCTAGTCTGCTTTCAATTATTCAGGGGTGGAGGATTTTTCTAGCCCTTGACGTGTTCTCTATGATCTACTGACCTTTTGGCTATTTTGTTGCTCTCTTCACTGGGAAGTTAGAGGAAAAGCAAACCCCCAAAACTCTGGAAGTCAAATGTAACTTTTGTTAAATACTGAAATTCAGACAAATCCAGAAACTCTTTAAATGAAGTCTAAGTCTTGGTTCTGCTTTTATCTTGAGAGTTGATCAATCTAAGATTGTGGGTTAGAGATGTAGCTTAAGTGGTACAGCAAGGCCTGGGTTCAGTACCCATATGACAGAAGGAGGGAGAGATGTAGGAAGGAAGGAGAGAGAGACAGTAAGAGAAAGAGAAGAAAGAGGGATGAGGGGAGAGGAGAAAGAGAGAGAGAGGGAGGGAGGGAGGGAGAGAGGAGAGATTTGTTTGGATGTCTGACTTTGGAGAGAAAGTAGAGAATATGCCCCTTACTCTAATAATTAAATCCATTGATTTCCCTATGCCTCTTTGCACAAATCAGGTGAAGTCTTTCGCATCATATAACTTTCCTCCTCTTGTCCAATGGTGGGTCCATCCAAACCACAGCTGTTCGGAAATCCCCCTTCCCACTTCAAAAAACCCAGAACCAAATCCAAGCTATCCGTCTGCATGGCACACAGCATGCCTCTTGGGGAAAGGGTTTTTGGGGCTGTACCACTCCATTCTGCTCCCCAAATTTTGGCCCTTTCCTATGCTTCTTGTTCACTTTCTTCCAGGCTTTGCATCCTTCCCGCTGTTCCCTCCTCCTCCCAGGCCTCATGGCTCCTTGTCTCCCACATCTCTTAATTCCTTTCCTTCTGGTCTTATCATATATAAAAGGACACAATAATAATGATCAACTTGAAAAGGGTCCTGTCTTTACACACATGCTTTCTTTAACCTGCTGCTCCCTCCAAATAAGGATCCCTCCTTCCTTCACGTTGCAGGGGTTTGTGTGGGTGAAGCCCAGTGAAGAGGCATGGTGACAGTTCCTTCCATTCACCATAGTCTTGGGCAGAAGTCATGGATCTGTGCCCAAATTCCCCAGATAACAAATTCATCTGGAATCAACACATAGTATTATTCATGTTGTGTTTCTGCTTTTAATAGCTGAAATTAACTTCTCCATGAGAAACTGGAAAATGCTAAGTTGATACTACAAAATCCCTGGAGGATTTTGTGTCTTGCCCTGACACTTTCTGTGACTTCACCAGAATTTAGGTATATTAAGGGATCAAGGAGTTGTGCTATGTGTAGGAAGTTCTCAAGGTGTTCTGAGAGACTCTTCTTAAGTCAAGTCCCATGGTCCCTAGAGGAGAAAACTTTCCACATGCCAAATGAAAGCAGCATGTGTGAAAGCTCATGATAAGCCAGCATAAGACTTTCATCATTTTCTAGTAGTGCCTCAGTGGTTATAGAAAAAGGTCATGGAAAATGTATAATCACTATGCTTTTTGCTTTTGGGAGGATTCTTCCTACTTTGGTATGTATTGTTTTCACTCCTTTTTCCTCCTTTGCTTTCTTTGTTGTTTTTCTTCTTAAATTTTTCTTCACAAAGGTCTAGGGGCTGAGGTGGTAGTAGAAGGATAAACCCTGGGGCTATAAGAGAGATGTAGCATTTTTTTTTTTCCTGAAGCACTTGTATTAAGGATTTTTTTGAGGAAGATTTAACTAATGGAAAGATGATCATTAAATTGCAAAACTGAATATAAAATCGGCATTAATTTTAAATGTAATCGGGGTACTTTAAACTTCTACTTGGAGTTCTCCACTTCAACCTCTAGATGGATAATTTTTTCTTCCCTGAAGGAGGGTGGGCAGTTGTAAGATCCTTGAACCAATTACCTTGTTGAGTTTTTATTTTTTTAATCAGAGTGGGGATTTGTCTGACTGAATGTTCACATCTCTGGAGCACGGCATCTTATTGCATATATAATGTCATATCAGTCATCTCTAACGATGGTGCTAAGATCTTAGCAGTTGTGTTACCTATAAGGGAAGGCAAAAGATTTGTGTCAGTTTTAACACCCTGGTTTATGAAGATGTGTAGGTATGTCTATAGTTAGGGACTTGTCATTTGTGTGTGGATTAGATTAGCTTCTGTGGTAAATGTTTCTATTAATTCTCTTTCAGACATTTCTCCCCTTACTAGGTCATGTGTGAAGAGTTGGAAAGGCATCTCACTGGGATCACAAATACCCAATCATAAGATGCCAAATGGGCATTTTTGGCAAAGGTAACCTATTGGCTTCCACTGGGCCTTGGCTTCATATCTAAGGTCACAGACCAGATCCGACTGGACTCTCCGGCATTAAGCTTGTGTTACCAGGGCTCCTCAAGGTCCAGCCATGAGGTACTTCAGTAGTCTCCTAAGACGTGTGCCCTCTCCCTGCTCTGATCTTGCTCTGGCACATTCTCCCTTTTGTAGATGAGAAAAAGTCCAGGTCCCCAAGGAAGAGCAAACAAAGAGGGGATTTCTTTTAGAGGCCAAAGTACTTGCTCCCTGAAGCCTCTCTTGGCCAACCCACCAAGATGCTGGTCCTGGACTCACCTCACCCTTTAGTATGGAGGTACTGAGAGAGTGTATGAACAAATGAAACCTCAAAGAGCACTGACCAGGTACTTCAACTTCCTCACTCATTCTCCATAAGGAGATTGGGATAAGTAGGAGAGAGTTAGACAAGGGGTTGGATCAGAGGGAACCGAGGTTTCAGGAGGTGTCAGGTTCTTTCTGGTGGTTGGAGTGTGAGACTAACATTTTGTTTTCTACTGAAAAGAGCCTGGTGCTGAGAGAAGCCATAATACCCACATGCAATACAATGTGTGTCTTCTTTGCTCTTGGTTCTTCCAAGTTATCAGGTGTGGTGAAATAGTTTGTGTGGTGGGAAAAGAGCTGTCTCAGGTCCCATAAGCTTGCCTGTGTGCTTCCCTGACATGGAAGCTGGAATGGATATTTGTGCAATCTACAAGTTAAGGGTTCACTCAGTAAATTAACAGTGTGAACAAGACTGCAGGAGGGATGTTTATCTACCTGAGAATAAACTGTTTTCTAGCACTTTGGCATTACCACTTACATACAATTTTAACATGTTAATGGCAAGTGATTATTATCTAGTTAGTGAATCTCTTTGAAAGAAATTAAAATAGCCTTTACTATCCCCTAGATGAGACAGCTCAGTAACCCAGACTTGCCAGGTGCTCTGTATTAGAGAGATACACTCTTTTGGATACATTCTTTGGGATTTTCTTGGTGGGGGGATGGGGGAGAGTCATGGAGTGTGCGTATGAACAGACTGCCTTTTCTTTAGAAGAAAAATAAATGGCCACATTCTGTTTGGGAGCTTGAAACTGTGTGACTGAAAATATAAAGGTGACAACTGTGATATGCTTTTTTTAATGAGGGCAGAGATGCCAAGAGAAACCAGCCTCCGAGGAACAAAGCAACACTCTGTCAGGTGCAGGTGGACTTAAGACCTTTTCCTCTCTAGGAATAATGTCCTTAAAAATAACCAAATTTTCCATTCAATAGAAAAATGTTCATACCTTCCTCCCCATCAATATCAATTGTTGTCACTGAACATGGAGGCTCTAGCAAGCCCTATTGATTTTGGAAATTAAAATGGGAATGCCCAAGAATGTTTCCTAAGAATTATGTAGGATTTTAGCCATGTGAATGGCTTTCTTCTTAGGGTCAGGGAGAGTATTCCTGCTAAAATGTAGCCCCATTGCTTTAGAAATGGTTTCCTTAATGTCTTTCCTGTCGCTCCTGCTGGGGCTGTGCAGGAAATGTAAACCAACATACAATATGTGTGTTTATTTTCATGTCCCATTTTATGGGAATTTGGATGAGATATTCCACCGAGGCTTCAGCTCTGATCTGTTGACAATATCAGGAAACTGGGCAGACTCCTGCTGAAAGCATTTGCTAAGGAGGAATGGGTTCTGTGTCTTGAGAATGAGGAAGAAGAGCCAGGCCTGCCAGTGAAAGTTCTGTTCCTTTTCTTGGGCGCAAGGACTAGTAAAATCCAGCGGGTTGAGTTGCTGATCCATTAAATGACATCCTCAGCAGCCGGCTCCAGTTTTCAGCACAGTAGGTTTGCGGTGGGGTGTTATGGTAGATGCTGTGTGGTCTTCTTGCCTCTGCTGGCCAATCCAACAGCCCATAAGGGGTCATTAACCAGGTAGGGGCAGAGTTACCCTGAGAACCCTCACAGGACCAAGAGAGGCTATAGATTGTCAAACCAGACATATCCCAGCTACGTGCAGGTGGCAGTTACACTGAACCTTTTCCTGGGATCCTACTGGAAAAGCAATTAAAAAAGTTGTCTGGGTAGCACGGGACCTGAACAGAGGCTGTATTCCTGTGTGTTTCCTGTAGAATGTTTGAAATCTCAGAGTCTTACTGCCCATCTGTAAGACAGTGGTAGGTGTCAGTGAGAGTTTAAGTGTTTCCTGAAGAGGAAAGGAGTCAGAATGTTTGCATTTTAAGCTCATAAACGGCTGCAGCGTGGACTGTTGTGGCTAGCACAGTGGAGCTGGAGGAGCGAGGAGCTGCCAGAGTGCCCCGAGACTCCAGGCCAGAGGCTGAAGCACTGCAGAAACTTCCAATTTGATTAGGGCTCCGTTTTGTGTTTCTAAACAAGTAAATTGAGGAGTGTCAAATTAATTTTGTAGTTCTGGTCACTTTTTAATTCCAGTTGGCCATCCTAGCCTAGATTTGTATAAATAACTCATTCCAGGAAATAGTCAAAAGTACTACATTTGGTAAATAAATGTGTTTATTTTACAAATGGATTCAAGATGAAATACCCAACACTTCTCCGGGGCATTTCTGTCCCTGCCTGTTCATTTTAGCAGCTTGACCAAACTAATTCCCTTCCCTTCGTGTAATATTTAAATGGACTTCTGGCGTCTGAGGCATTGCCTGCTGCTCTAATTCCCTAAGAAAGTCATTTAAATAGATTCTGACTATCTTGTATCTACTATGAAAGCCAATCAACTAAAATCCTGGTCAGTTCTTTCTAATTTTAGATGAGCCATGTGGAATTATTGGCTTAAAAAATACATCTTATCAGAGCTCAAAGTTTTGGATTTAATTTTTAACAATCTTCTTTTTCTCCCTTTTCCTAGTGAGAAAAATGAACAAAAAAGACGAATAAGAAAAGAGTGCCACGAGAAGTAGCAAGCTGTCAGTACAGCTATTGGTACTAAGTGAAACTCGGTGTTTGATTTCCACCTCCTCTTCTAACTCCCAACCTGTACTCCACCCCCTCTTCCTTTCACCCCCAGGTGAAAGATGTCCTGTAGTCTAGGAATTTGTAGTCTGATTGAGGACATAGTTCTGCTAATTCAGAGAGCTTGGGATTGGATTTTCTGCTGAGCACAAGATGATGGGAGTGTGGGGAAAAGGTCATGATGCATTGGTCAGGGAGTAGGTGTGGTGATGTAAGTTGGCCTAAAAGGATAGTGAGGTAGGTATGTGTGAACTAAGGTTTTGCACATGCTGATAAAATAGAGACAATGGCAAATATCAGAACAGCAGCCCCTATAGCCAGAAGTTGAGAGAAAAATGGCGAGTTGGAAGAAAGGAGTTTGGTCAGTCTAACTACATCCCCAGAGAGAGGCTTCCCATGTTGGAAAGTATGGCCAGACCTGGAAAGGTCTGGTGTACTGGCCTAAGGAGCTAGCATTTGGGGTGTACCTGGTGGATGGAGTTGGGCTGCAGTGGAGCTGACAGTGAGTGGAGGCAGGGAGACTCTTGTTCTTGGTCTTGAGGGCTTTTTCTGTACAGGCACTGTTCTAGGTGTTTGAGATGTACATGGCCTAGGTCACTAGAAACATGAGGTCAAAGCATCCCTTAGATGTGTGGGGAGCCAGAGAGGGTACAGACTGGGGTTGGCTAGGAAGGCGGCTGGAAGATAAGGACTTCATGAAGTCAAAGGGAAAGCAATAGTATTTTAAACCATCTTCTACCATGGAAAAATGATTATTAAAATAGCAGTAGTGCCAGACACTGGTAGCTCACACTTATAATCCTAGCTACACAAGAGGCTGAGTTCCAGAGGATTAAAGCATGAAACCAGTGTGGTGGGAAAAGTTAGATATTTGCTAACTATCACAGATCCAGGCTGGAGGTATGGCTTAAGTGGTAGAGCAGTAGCCATGACCCATAAGTTGGGTGAGCATGAGGCTCTGAGTTCAAACCCCAGTGCTAAACGCACAGACAAAACAAAACATAATGCTAGATCCTACCTTGAAGGTCAAGACATATGAATAAAAATGTACTACTTCCTGTTCCCTTTCTCCCTGTTAAAAACAGTAATTGAAAACCATAGAGATGTTCATGTTTCAGTACTTCGGGAGTATGCACAGTATAAGTGGGCAACAGCTGGTGATAACATCTTTTTTTGGCTTGGAAGTAGAACCTCCAGGATTTAGAAATGGGGAACCCGTGGCTTGTGGTCCTGCATCCTCACATTGTAAGTTCCATCTACAGTAGCAGCTGTACTCAGGAATCAAACCTGCCATCCTATGGGAAATAGGTGGTATTTTTACATTGGGTTAGTTGCTCCTGCTTCCTTCCCTTCTAATTCCTGGAAAGAAGAAAGTAAGAGCATGCTATCTATTCTTTCAGTCGTTGTCACTGGCAGATAATAATACTGATAACTTTTCTTTTTCAGTGCTGGGATTCATACCCAGGGCTTTGCACATAGAAGACAAATGTGCTATCACTGAACTGTATGCACCTCAGTTCAACTAACTTTTACTGGAAATTCTTTCTGTATAAGTGTTTCAGAAATATAATCTCTCAGTATATACAGATATATTAGTCTATACAGGAGACTGTCATAAGACAGGTATGATGGTTTTCTACATTCAACAGGTGAGAAATGGAGATACCAAGACACTGAGTAACTTGTTTGAAATTACAGAAGTAAGTAATGGCAGATGGGGTCAGGATGGAAATTCAAACTGTGAAAGCCCTGAATCTGTGCTCTTGGTGTATGTATGTAATATTTATCTTATATATAATATATAAGATTATATTGTATATATTGTATCACATATATTATACAATATATTAACATGTATATATTAATGTGTATGCTGATATATTAATACATAATTACTAATATTATGTATTAATATATGTAATCTATAGTATATAATATATATTAGTATATATATATTTGTACTTGCTTGAAAAGATAAAATAATGTTACAATGCCATTCCACACTCCTGTTTCAGTGTCTAGAAGTGGAATTGCTAGGTTACAATCTAAGTTGCATATAGAATTTTTTTTTTGGGGTCCGGTCGTGGGGCCTGAACTCTGGGCCCTCAGCTCTTTAGCTCAAGGCTAGCGCTCTACCACTTGAGCCACAGCGCCACTTCCAGTTTTTTTCTTATGTGGTGCTGAGGAATTGAACCTAGGGCCTCATGCATGCAAGGCAAGCGCTCTACCACTGAGCCACCTTCCCAGCCCCTTAGAATTTTGATTGTAACTACGGAGCCTTCCTTCAAAAGTTAGTCAATATTCATGGTGTCACTTGTAAATGCTAGACTGCTAGGCATTTTTTGGAATACACAGATATATAGACAGGGGCCCTCTTGGAGGTTTGTAAGAGTGGAGAAAAAAGCTGGCATACGTCACCAGGTGGCTGATGGTCTTTCTCCAGGGCAGGGCTGATGGCACAGGCTGGGAGCACTGATGGTGTACAAGAGACCAGGGGTTGGTGATAGGCCAAGGTATCAGAGGGAGAAGAGAGGAGGGCTCAAGGAGGAGGGGAAGCTGGATGAGACTCTGAAGGATGGAAGAATTTAGAAGGGTTGGCTGAGAGTGCCATCCTGAGAAGGAACTAAGGAGACAGTGAATCAGTGGGGTTGTGGTCTAGTATGTGCTTGGCAAAATGATCATCCAGGCTGTTGCCAAAAGAAGAGGAATGAAAGAGTAGAAGCCGGGCACCAGTGGCTCACACCTGTAATCCTAGCTACTCAAGAGGCTGAGATCTGAGGATCATGGTTCAAAGCCAGTCTGGACAGGAAAGTCCGTGAAATTCTTTTTTTTTGGGGGGGGGTTCCAGTCGTGGGCCTGAACTCTGGGCCTGGGCGCTGTCCCTCAGCTCTTCAGCTCAAGGCTAGCGCTCTACCACTTGAGCCACAGCACCACTTCTGGCTTTTTTTTTTTCTGCTTATGTGGTGCTGAGGAATCGAACCTAGGACCTCATGCAGGCAAGGCAAGCGCTCTACCACTGAGCCACCTTCCCAGCCCCAAGTCCGTGAAATTCTTATCTCCAATAAAACACCAGAAAACTGGAAGTGGTGCTGTGGCTAAAGTGGTAGAGGGCTAGCCTTGAGCTGAAGAGCTGAGGGACAGCGCCCAGGCCTAGTGTTCAAGCCCCACAACTGACCAGAAAAAAAAAAAAAAAGAATAGAAAGGAAGCCCATAGGACATATATCAAAATTATTAAGTAATTCTAATCAGTTGTTAACATGTCTCCTCTTCTGAATTGATGTGGAAGCCTTCAATATGAGCTGCAAATTTGAAATTCTTAACTCCTCAGACTATGGTACCAGAGGGTGGAGAACTATGTTTCTAGACCAGCACAACACAGGAAGAACACAGGGCTGTGTTAATCGGGTATTTTTGCCTTAGTCCTTTTGACTTGTTTTTCTCTGTTGTCAACACCAATGCCTGCCAATGTTGGAGGATATTTGTGTCCAAGAGCAGAGACTCAGCCCAGAGAAGGTGAGTGAGTTCTCTTTTTACACAGAGCTCTGGATCTCCAATCTGGAGCGGGGACATTGAAATATCTTCTCTTTCTCCTCACTCATCTACTTATTCATAACCAACAAAGAAAGGGTTGCAGGTGCTTGCCTAGGACTTTCTGTTCTGCAATGGAGATGCCGCCTGTGTTTTTGTTTCACAAGGACAGTTAGAGTTGATTTCAGTGTTGCAGTGGGGAAACAAAGGTTATGGGTAAGAAACCCCAAACTTGGATGCAAATGATGAAGCCATTTTAAATTTGGTTCAGTGTAATCAGGTGGGGGAAATTCTATATTTAGAAAGCACCAATCATTTTGAACCATGTCTGAAAAATAACTACATACAAAATATCTGGCAATACAGCATTGTCACAGTTGTAAAATTTGTGCCTCCCCAAACAAAGATATTGAAAAGTTAAGTTTCTCATGGTGACGTTAATACATCCGCATCACATAGCACATGCTGTACAATTCCGCATCATAAATAATGGATTTACAGGCTTAACCACTATGAAGGAATAGTGCATGTGTGGAATGTGGCTGAGTTAATGTCACTGTGAGACCCTTAGCTATGGCCAGAGGGGTTTCCTCAGCCTCAGGCTGAGGCCTAGCTGAGGAGGGGGCCAGCTGGAGAAAGCCACCAGTCCTGGACCTACTACCTGGTTTTGACTCAAGGGTCTTGAGACCTAAAGCCACAAATCACAGGAAAAAAAAGAAATTGAGCATTAAGTTTTTCCCAAGATTATTATTGACCAGAACTGTCCAGAAATTGTAAGATCTTTGTAAGTATCGGCTAGGGCCATGGTGAGCTTGGCGATATGTGGCATTCATTTTGACTGCTGCTGTTTCTTCAGGATGGGGAACTGCTCCTATCTAACTATCCCCAGAGCTGGAGGGAGTCTTTGAGGGAGGGGTTCAGTGGCAGGTGAGTGTGTAGATGGTGCAGGATTTTCACTCAAGTCCATAAGGTCCCTGAAATAAATGACCCATATGCTACTCTGTAGAGGAAGAACTGAGTGTTAACAGCCTTCAAAGGTAGAAAATGAAGGAATAGGCATGTGTGTGTGTGTGTGTGTGTGTGTGTGTGTGTGTGTGTGTGTGTGTGTGTGTGTGTGTATGTGTATGTGGACAAGATGGATGGAAAATAGGAAGTACAGGCGTGTTGTGCTACTCTGTGTCATGCTGGTCCATCAGTTAGAGGCCACCAAAATAGATCTCAAGGCTGATTCCCAACCCTCGATCCTAATGGACAGCTCTGCCACCTTGCGCTCTTTCTCTCTGGAACTGGTTGGGGTGCTGCTGTGGTTCCCTGGTCAGCTGAAAGGAGAATCAAGCATTTCAAGAATGGTGTGATTAGTTTCACTGTAAGTTGTACATGTTTTGTGCATGCTGCTGGGTCAGGGTCTCTGAGGACACTTGAAGATGGAAAAGACTTCCAGCCATTGGTCATATGCCCATGTGCACATGCATGTTCTTAAAAGCAACCCAGGACATCCCACAATGCCTTGCTCCCTGGTGCCTTCTGAAGGAAATTCTACAAGCTACTTAGAAAATGGAGTAGGGTCATTTGTGGTCAGGGAAGGCAGCTCTAAGCTGTTTTTCAAAAGTAGGGGAAAGTTTAGGCAATAGAAGGAGTAGAGCCATTCACAGAGGATAAAATTCCACAAGCCCTGATATCCTTTACCCTTACAGGCAGCAACATGTTTAGCACGTTTTGGTCTGAATCCAAGTCCAATCTCCATTCCAGCTTGAATCCTGGTCAACTCTCTTACTTGTCTGTCTCACATGTAAGAGTTGAGAGAAGCATAGAGACGTCATTATGTATCCAGAAACAGGCAGCCAGCCAGCCTTTGCCACAGGGATAGAGCACCAAATCACCCAACCAGCCTTCCTGCCACAACAGACTATGCAACATATCTGCTTGGCTTTGTCCCCTGGCTTCCCCACCCCGAATCCCCAAATAAGCTTCTCAATTGGGTGCCTGCCTCTCTGTGGATCTACAGATGAGGCCTTCAGAAGGCAAGTGGTTAGGTATGGCTTTCCTGAGACTGGTTGAGTGGCTTACCCTTTGAAGACAATTCTCCTCCAGCAGCTGTGGATCCCCGGTGAGCAACTTCCTCTCTCTGGCCCCAGTTTCTGAATTGGACACCCTGAGAATGGAGCAGATGATTGAGGAGTTCCTTCAGCTCAGAGCCTCCTGCCCTTCAAGGCAGGTGGAAGCAGGTTGAGAGGCAATGGGGTAGAGCAGAATCGGGAGGAATTCCCCAGAAGAGGCTGGTAGGGACCACACAGTTCCCCATTCTGGGGCCACCTGTTTGGAGGATGGGGTGAGAGGCTGGCCCTGGAGGCTGCATGGATGGGTAGCTTGGTTTCCCCAGGTGTATCCTCAGGCCCCTGGGGGTCCAGAGCTGGAGAAACGTGAAGGCCTTATTCAGGCCTCTCTTGGCGTAACAGCAAAAGTGGAGCCTTGCTTTGGGTAGACATCTGCTGGACCTCTTGTCCTGTAAAAAGGGTTGTGTCTCCACTGCCAGGGTCAATAGGCCAGGAGACACAGAACAAGGCAATTGCTTAGGTATCATTCATGGAAAATGAGGTACAAACACACCTCATACACACAGTAGTCAAGGCCAGAAAAGCCTGCATATGCTGCTGCTGGCAGACCTTTGACAATCACCTGTTCCCTGTCTTTACTTCGCAGAGAAGATGAATCAGACCACAGAGAGATATCGTGTTCAGGGTTGCATGGCTTGTTAGAGATCTGGCTGCCGTTGACCCTGACTTCTCTCCCACCAGACTGAGTGGCCAAGGTGGCTAGAGCCTGGTAGTCTATGTAGAAAAGTGTGGTGCCCTTAAAGCTCAGGTTAATCTCTAAGGTATGTGTGAGGAAGTGAGAGTCTGGAGATCTAGGTGGAGCACATGTTTTCTGCTCCAGGCAAGGACAGAAATAGTTGTAGAAAAGTAGCCAACCAAAAAAAGCACATATTTAAGCTTTTTAAAAAAAAATGTGTATAGCCCCACACCAGCCAGATTAGGACCTAAAAGGAACTTGGATGCATGCCCCTCACCTAGCAATCACACTGCAGCTGGCCAGGCCAATTTACCTCACAAATCAATGGCTAAAACAACCAAATGCAAGCTGCTTCGGGGGTAACAGAATCTAAGAACATATTTATATTTGCATAAAAATTTGGAAGGATACAAAAAGCTAATGGAAGTGTTAACTGAATACTCACGTGATAAATAAGAGGTGAGATTTTTGTTCTTTGTTTCCTTTAGAAAGAAAATCATTTTGAGCTATGGATGTATTATCATTGCAAAATATGAATTATGAGACCATACAATGGTGAAGTGAGTGGTCAAAGGCATCCTGGAGATCTGGCATTCAAGGAGCTTTCTCAGTTTTTTTTCAGGCTCCTGGAGAGTTAGAACTGGAAAGACTCAAGATATCATTGTGTCTGTTTCCCATTCAATGCTGGCATGTCTTATACAAGTAAGTGTCCCTAACTTAGTAATTTCTATGTTCTACAGTGCTGATCTACAGGGCCTCGACAAGTCTCGGTCCTCCACAGTCTTATGAACATAAGTGCACTGATGACAGACATAAATGCCAGGGAGAGTCTAAGAGTCCTGTGGGAAAGTAAGGTGCTAAAGGCTCTGGAAGGAGGATAAACTTAAGCATGGTAGTTTAGATAACATCTGAAGTAATCTCCAAGGATGGGTCACATCATACATTTCTGATCATCACAGGTCCAGAAAGAGCAGGTAGAGAGAACATGAGTGAAGACCTAGGCATGGGCGTGTTCAGGGAGATCAGGTATGGTGTTCTAGTAAAATAAACGTCTGGGTGTGAGTATTTGTAAATTATATGGAATATCAGTCTAGGGCCCTCCTTCCCTCCCTTTCTTTTTCCTTTCCTTCTTCTCTCCCTCCCTTCTCCCTCCCTTCTCCCCCCCCCAACTTCTTTCACTTTCTCCAATAGAAAACGGAGAATAAAAAAGATTTATGGGCAGCTGCTTGAGTTATTCATCTTGAAGGTGTCTAGAGAGTGAGCATCCTTTCTTCATTTGAACACCCATGAATGAGGCCTAGTGGAAGCCATTGGAACTGATCTGGGGTTTCAGGGACAGGAAAATTTTGGGGGCTACTGTGAGTGAAAGGGTAGATGGAACCAGAAGAGGAGCTTGAACATGAGGCAGTGCGTACAGACTATGTAGAAAAGATAGCTCTAGCGCTGCCAGTGTTATTAAGGATAGGTTGGTAGAAGGGTTGCTGGAACCAAGGTGACGGGTTAGTAGCCTTCTTCTTGATACTGAAGAAAGTCTCTTAAGGCACTGACTTAGATGGAATAATAGGATAGAAAGAGTCGTGGGAAAGCCTCCTTCCCCTTCCAGCCATAAAGGCCATTTTGCTTGGATTTGTACAGTTTTGACTCATTTTAGCAATTTAAGGGGAAGAGGCTATCCTTAGCTCAATACTCTTAAAATTTCTGTTTGTCATTATTTTCCTAGGTTTTTCTCTATTCAGCAAGGAGTGGCAGCTGTGGTCAGTCTCTTTGGCATTTGGGTCTGTTTGCATTGTAGTGGTAGAGGGATAAACATACCCATTCTTGGGCATTTCCTGCCAGGCTAGAGATCTGGACAGGGTATGGGAGAGATTCTCACTGGGTAGGGAGAGAGAGGGGAGCCACTGAATTGCTAAATTCAACCTTCTTGTTTTATATGAAAGGAAACAGCCTCAGAGAGTTAACCTGCTTAAATCATGTGAGAGGTGGCAACACAAGATCAGAACTTAAGTTTTTTGACTTTAAGTCCGAGATTTTCTGTTTAGCCTGTCTTACTGCTGATTAATTCTAACATTTGCTGAGCACAGACTGTGTAGCATAAACTGTGTTAAAAGTCTTCATTGATATGCTCTTTAATCCTTGACTAGCCTATGAGGTAGACTGTCATAGAAATTTCTTCTGATGAGAAACTGAAGGTTAGAGAGTTTGTTATTTTCCTTGAGGTCACATAACTTTGAGTTTGAGAGTGATAATTTGAATCCAAGTCTTTCTGGCACCAAAAATATGTCCAAGTAGAAGAAATCTATTTAAAATTATTTATTAAAATATTTATGACAACCCCAGTAGAAATTCAATTTAAAAAAATGCCAGTTCTAGCTAGGGCTTTGAACTCAGTGTCTGGGCCCTGTCTGCTAGCATTTTTGCTCAAGGCTAGTACTTCACCGTTTGAGCCACAGCTTCACTACTGGCTTTTTTGGCAGGTTCAGTTGGAAATAAGAGTCTCATGAACTTTCATGCCTCAGTAGGCTTCATACCTCTATCCCAGATCTCAGTCTGAGTAGCTAGGATTGTAGGTGTGAACCACTAGCACTTGGCTAGAATTTCGATTTTTAGCACCTGTTAATTTTGTCTACCTGTTGAGCAGATATATAATGAGTTCAATTATATTTGTAAATGAACTTACAAGTATTGTAACAGTTATCAAGAAGCCTAATGGAAATCAGAACTTTTGGGAAACAATGGTATATGTGTGTTGGTAAAGTATAGTGGGGCTGAGTTTTAGAACTTGTCACTTATAAGGTAGTAGAAGGTATAGGTGGAGTGGTGGCTTGGGAACTACATCTAGTAAGGACACAGTGTCATTGTTCAGTTTTTGAGCTCTTAAAGTTTCTGTCTCAAATTGACCCATCAGCCTATAAATGAATAGTGAGAAAGTCACATGTATATCCCATCTGCATAACTCATGCCTTGCTCCCCTGTAAAGTTTTCTGCTTACACTAGTATTTCTGGTCAGTCTGAGAGGTTGCTTGTGTGTAGACACATTTTGTAACCTACTGGTTACAAAATGCCCATGACTGCCTTGTGTTGGGCTGCTCTTCCTGGTGGTATTCTATTCTGTGGTCCGCTGCTGTGACACAGAGCGTCGCTGGGGGCTAGGGTCCATAGGAAAGGTTGGTGCTTAATCTTTTTTTGTTAAGGCTGCTTGAGCCTTGATATGCTACAGTGCTTAGACAAACAACTTTTGAGTATCATTTATATCTAGTAAGGTGTCTGATGGTTTGTTGGTTTTGGCAATTTCATATTGCTTATGTGATCAAAAGTTTACAGAGTATATACCAAGAATTTCTTTTGAATCTCTTAAGATCTAATCCCCTTGTCACTTAGAGGCAACTGCTTCCTAATTTTTATCATTGTAAATTAGCTTTCTAACCTTATCTAAATGTAAGCAGACTACATATATTCTTGGTGTCTGTTTTCTTTCACTTAAAAGACTGTCTTCAAGATTTTCCCAGGTTGCTACCAGTATCAGTAGTTGTCTCTTTTAAAACATATACTATCTGGAAAAACAAATTGTTTAAGGGATACAGGTGGACCCATTGCAACAATGAGATGTACAAGACATTACGTTGAAAAATGAACTTTACAACTTTGGTGGGGGGGAAGGGGGAAGGGGGTACAGGGAGATGGGGAAGAGAAACAAAGGAGGAGGCAAAAATGCTTGATAAGAAATGTACTCATAGGGCTGGGAAGGTGGCTCAGTGGTAGAGCACTTGCCTTGCATGCATGAGGCCCTGGGTTCAATTCCTTAGCACCACATAAGCAGAAAAAAAAAGGCGGAAGTGGCGCTGTGGCTCAAGTGGTAGAGTGCTCACCTTGAGCTGAAGAGCTGAGGGACAGCGCCCAGGCCCAGAGTTCAGGCCCCACGACCGGACCCCCCCCCCCCCCAAAAAAAAGAAATGTACTCATTACCTTGCCCATGTAATTGTAACCCCTCTGTACAATATTTTCACAATAAAAATTAAATAAAATATGCACTATTATTATTATTTTGATTATGATGATACTGTGGTTTGAACTTAAGCCCTCTTGCTTACTCAGCTTGCTTATTTGCTCAGTTGGCACTCTGACACTTGAGCCACACTCCAGTCTTGTCATTTACTAGTTATTTTGGAGATGGAGTATAGCAAACTTCTCTGACAAGCTGACCTCAAACTACCATCCTCTGAATCTCAGCCTTCTGAGTAGTTAGGATTACAGGTATTTGCCATATACATATCATTAACATGAATTAATTGCACATAATAGTTCATTATCTATATTGTTAAATTGTGTTCTACTATATGGCAGTGCCACAATTTGTTTTTCTATGCTCTTGTATTTGGGTAGTTTCTGAGTTTTATTATGTATATAACTGCTATTAATATTCTTATACCATGCCAAGGTGATGATGGCTCACACCTGTAATCTTCGCTACTCAAAAAGCTGAAATTTTACATTCACACTTTGAAGCCAGCCCAGGCAGGAAATTCTGTGAGACTCTTATCCCCAACTGTCTAGCAAAAAGCCCGAAGTAGAGCTGTGGCTCAAGTGATAGAGTGTTAGCCTTGAGCACAAAAGCTTAGGGACAGCACCCAGGCCCTGAGTTCAAGCCCCAGGCATGGCACACACATAAAAATTCTCATACCAGCCTTTTTGTGTAATCATATTTTCATTTTTTTTGTGTATAAATGCCTAGTAGTAAATTGCTGGATCCTGTCTGTTTAATTTCATAAGAAATAGCCAAAGAGTTCTCTAAAGTGGCAATGGCATTTTGTACTTGCCACAAGCAATAGGTGAAGGTTCTATTTGCTCTACCATGCTTTCAGCAATTGACATTGTCAGTGTTTTCCATTTCAATCAGGCTAGGGTATGAAATTAGTTTGCATTTTCATGGTGATGTTGAACCCTTTTCATATTTAATTAGCCATTGTGTATCTTTTTTTGTGAGGTATCTTTTTGTGAGGTATCTTTTTGTGAGGTATCTTTTAATGTCTTTTCCCTACTTTTAAAACAGAGTTCTTAGTTTTAAATTTTATTTATAATATTTTGAAAAACATTAAATACTTAGAAATCTTTTGAAAAATGTAAAGGGCATAATCCACTTGCAGAAAGAAATGAAGAGGTAAATAAATGGAAAGATCTACCATACTCATGAATTAGAAGCATTCAATCTGTAAGCATTATTTATGCTAGATACATGTCCATTGTAAGCTAGATATGTTGGTAAATCTTTTTCTCCATCTGTGGATTGTCAGTGGCATTTCTTAATGGTATCTTTTGGTGTATAGACTTATATTTTATCTTGATAATGCTCTGGTTACCATGGCTGCATAACAAACTCCCTTTTTGGCCTAAAATAATGGCCATATTTATTATGAACACAAGTCCTTAATTTTGTTTTTTTAATTAAAAAAAATTTTTTTTGTCGGTCGTGGGGCCTGGGTGCTGTCCCTGAACTCTTCAGCTCAAGGCTAGCACTCTACCGCTTGAGCCACAGCGCTACTTCCGGCTTTTTCTGCTTATGTGGTGCTGAGCAATCAAACCCAGGGCCTCGTCATGTGAGACAAGCACTCTACCACTGAACCACCTTCCAGCCCCCAAGTCTTTCATTTTCATAGAACTTAGTAGAGATTTGTCTCAGCTCTCTTTGGTTCCATGGGAGATGGCTTACACATGGGGATGAAATCATTTGAGGGCCTGCCATTCACATGTCTGGCAGTTGATTCTGTGACTTAGACCTTAGGTGGGGCTGTTGGCAGGAATTCTTACCATATGACCCCATGTTTGGGCTCAGAGGGTGAATATCTTAAGGAAGAAAGAATCAGATTGCATCTGTGACCCTTTTACCAAGTAGCTGTAAAACTCACAGCATCGTATGTCCTTTACTCTCAAGGCATTACAAACTCACCCTGGCTCAGAGAGGTGGATTCTACTTTTTGGAGGGAGAAGGGCAAAATTTTAGAAGAGTATATGGAACTGGAAATATTGACGTAATCACTTGGAAAATATAATTTGATTTTTGCAACTTCTGGTAAGATTTTCGTTCACCAGAAGCTGACTCTGACGTTTATGTATAGTCTGAAAGCCACTTATGGTGAATTGTTGTTTTATAGGAATTGAATTAAGATTTGAGGTTTTTTTTTTTTTTTTTTGTCAGTTATGGGGCTTGAACTCTGGGCCTGGGCGCTGTCCCTCAGATCTTCAGCTCAAGGCTAGCACTCTACCACTTGAGCCACTATAACACTTCCAGCCTTTTCTGCTTATGTGGTGCTGGGGAATCAAATCCAGGGCCTCATGCATACAAGGCAAGCACTCTACCACTGAGCCACCTTCCCAGCCCCAGATTTGAGGTTCCTTTGTACAGATATCCAACTGGTCCAGCACCATTTGTTAGAAAGGCTTTCCTTTTTAATAAATTTTGAAATAAACTGACCATGTGTGTATGGGTTGGCTTATAGATTCTTTGGTTCTATTGGCCTATTCATCTAACTTTCTTCAGTACTACACACCACATACACGACAGCTGATACTTGGTTAGGGATTTTATTTTATTGTAAAGATGATGTAGAGGGGTTGTTACAGTTACATGAATAAGGTAATGAGTATATTTCTTGTTGTTTTATTTTGATTTTCAGTATACATTTTTTAGTATAAAGATAATGTACAGAGGGGTTACAATTACATGAGTAAGGTAATGAATACATTTTCTATCTAGCATTGTTACCTCCCCCTTTGTTTTTCCCCTACCATCCCTTCCCTTTCTCTTCTCCCCCGCTTCCCCCCCCAAGTTGTAAAGTTCATTTTAGTAACTCTTTTTTTTGTTTTTGTTTTTTGGATCCGGTCGTGGGGCCTGAACTCTGGGCCTGGGCATTGTCCCTCAGCTCTTCAGCTCAAGGCTAGTGCTCTACCACTTGAGCCACAGTGCCACTTCCGGCTTTTTTTCTTTTTGGTTATGTGGTGCTGAGGAATCGAACCCAGGGCCTCATGCATGCAAGGCAAGTGCTCTACCACTGAGCCACCTTCCTGTAAAGTTCATTTTAACATAGTGTCTTTTTGGTGGTGGTGAGTGTGGGCGTGGGGCCTGAACTCTGGTCCTGGGCACTGTCTCTCAGCTCTTCAGCTCAAGGCTAGAGCTCTACCACTTGAGCCACAGTGCTACTTCTGGCTTTTTCTGCTTATGTGGTGCTGAGCAATCAAACCCAGGGCCTCATGCATGCGAGGCAAGCACTCTACCACTGAGCCACCTTCCCAGCCCTTCAACATTGTGTCTTGTACATCTCATTGTTACAATGGGTCAACTTGTATCCTTATTTCAGCATTTTGTTATTTCCTTTCCCCTCCCCAAATTAGAAAAATGTATATACAAGATGCAGGGCACTGGAATCAAATACAGTGAAAACAGAGGTTATACCATGGGAGAAGAACATACAAAAGAAACAAAAAAAAATCACATAGTACATTATAAATACATTAAAAACAACAGCAAGAAAGATAAAACCTCTTGTGTCCCTATCCTGGGGTTCATTTTACTTAGCATTCTTATATGATCATATGTATGTAGCTTTTGACCTTTTCTGCTTGTCCTAGACATATACTAGTTATTGCAAATAAGGGACCATGGGACCTATGTTTCTTTGGGCCTGGCTTACTTCACTTAATATAATTTTTTCCAAGTCTTTCCATTTCCTAACAAATGAGGCAGTGTCATTCTTTCTGATGGAGGCATAGAATTTCTATATGTGTGTGTGTGTGTGTGTGTGTGTGTGTGTGTGTGTGTGTGTGTGTGTGTACATATTTCACATTTTCTTGATTCATTCATCTACTGAGGGGCATCTGGGTTGGTTCCATATCTTAGCTATGGTAAGTAATGCTGCGATTTGGTTAGGGATTTGGACTCATATTGGACTCACTCCAAACCCAAACATTTAAAAGCATCATCCAGTCAGAAATGGGCAAATGTCTGCTTCCAATGGAGATGATCCTGCAGGAGTCAGCCATGGGGCCAAACCTAGCAGTGGATAATCCTGTTTTTGATACTAATGCTCTTCCTCTGAGTACCCCATCTTACAAACCACATGGTTGCTTCTTACCTTGAGAATTCATTTTTTTCCTGAATAGTAAAAATCGGGTGTCAGAAATTTTCTACTCTTTTGCAAATATTCCTGCATGAAATTTGGAACATCCCCTCCAAAAGGCTCTGTCTAATAACTGGATTTATGGAAAGGGATGGACAGCAGATTGTCCAACTCCGCCCATTTACCCATCCTCCACTCATCCTTATTCTATATAAGACTTTTCTCCACACAGAGACAAGCACACACTCAGGGTCTTCTTGACACTGTGGTGCACAAGGAAAAGCTGAAGTGTAATTAGTTAATAGCAGATCTCCTCTGTTAATGGAAAGGGCATTTCAAACTTATGCAAACTGATACAGTGGGATTTGTCAGAAACCATCAATAGAATGCAACAGAGATGACTCACGGGTCACTATCCAGTAGAGGCAAGGCTTGTCTCATTTGGGGATTGAGACCTAGAGTGGCTGTCCAGATCACTGCCTGGCTGGGATATAAGAATACTGGGGAAAGAAATCAGAGATTCCCCTTTGTGAGCATCTTCCTCCTAATAATATCTACACTCTACAACTGCTGCAGATCCAACAGCATTATTTCTGTTTTTCTTCATTCTAACCTCTGAGTTATAGTTGAGAAAACTGAGAAAGAAAGGTTGAGTCAATGGGTTGGGTTCAAATCCTAAGTTAATGGTAGCATAGGATTTGAATCCAAGGCTTCCTGACATTGTGGCCTAGGTGGCTGATCACCTTGCCTGGTGCCTTTTCACTCAGTAATTGAAGTACTGCAGTACAGTTCCACCCGAGTTACTAAGAGAAAGTGACACTTGGATCTTATGGAGGTTGGTTATTAATCACCACACTTTTTTTCTCTTCCTGGACTATATTGCCCAGACTCCTCCTCTCCCTCTTTCCCTTTCCTTTTTCCCTCCCTTATTGGAGGGAGGCCTTTCAGTCCTCTGGGGAAATCAAAATGAAACAAAAACTAAATAAATAAAAATCAAAGCAAATCAAACACAAGTTTTCTTTTGTTGACTGGATGTTGCCTGAAATTCCACCAGGAGGCATTGTCTTTTCAGTCCAAAGGTCTGTGTTACACAGATTCTTGTGGCAAATGACACTAAGCTACTTTAGTTATTATGTCTACAGAGGTTGGTGACAAATTTGACTGGGATTAGTGGGGAGAGAAAGGACTGAGATGTGGGTGTTTGGAAAAGCTTGAAGTAGAGACTGAGCTAGGCTGGGAGAAGGAGGGCAGTGGAGGGTGGAGGGAGTGGAAGCTCAGCCTGGCCCAGGTCACCTTTTGAAGCTTTTCTGTAATGTAGCTTTAGCTAGGTGTCAAAGGACCGTCACCTGCATATCTAACCAACTTTAAGGAAGGGCTGCCCATCACTTACAGGGTTATCGTGTTGAAAGAATGAACTCTTGATAGCCCAAGAAGAAACAACCCCCACCTCCCACCCTGTCACTAAAGACCAGCAGAGGAGAGAGTCTCATAGAAAATCAGCAAGTACCAAAGGTCAAAGTTCCTGTAGGTGCCTGTTCCTCAGCTTAGCCCTCAAAACACCCATTTTTGGCATTCTTGTTTTTATGTGATGAAGATGACTCTTATTTGAAGAAGAAAGTGAATTTATTACATGGTATTTAGTCATCAGACTTACTGGGAATGGCTGGGGGGAGTGAAAGCAAGTTCAAAGTCAAACTTCCAAGAAAATTTCCCCAATCACACTTTAGAATTGTAAAAAACCATCATTGTAGCTTCCAGGAACTAGAGGGCAGGAAGTTGTCAATTCTGCCCTCTTCACAGTAGCCTGCTGAGGCCTGATTCCCTGCTGCTTCCTGTTTCAGTGAAAGGGATTTCCCGAGAAGCCTGGTTCCTCATGTTGCCTACTGCTCCATTTCTGAAACAAAAATCTTATGTGGGTCTATCACCCACAAAATGTGCTGGGAGGTTTGGAACCAGCCAGGGAAGACAAATCTGAAAGACTCTTATCTACAGTAAGCCAGCAAAGGGCCAGAACTGTAGGCATGGGTCAAGCAATAAAGCTCCAGCTGTGAATGAAAAAAGTGGAGTAAGAGCTCAAAGCCCTGTGTTCAAGCCTCAGAACCCCACACAAGCACACCTCTTCCCATGTGGATGTGTATAAGACAGAATGCAGTCACAGGTCTGCATTCTGGATATATAAGATGTTGGGGAAGTGAGTTGTAACTGTATTGGGGAGGTGGGTGGATGTCATAGGACTTTTTCTCAATATAGAGGACTGGCAAAGATAGTCAATGCTCCCCAAAGGCAAAGACCTTATGAATTTTCAAAGCCTTTGAGCAAAAGGCTTTGATTGGCCCCTGGAAAGAATGATGGTAAGGATGGTGGCCTGTCTAGAAATGATCAACAGTGACAACATAAACCGGGCATGGCAGAAGGGTGTGTTCAGGGTGCAACCTGGGAGGTGCCCAAAGCCGGCTTTCGTTTGCTGGCTCTTGACAGCACTTCACCCTGCAAAGAGAGCAAGCCCTTCATGGGAAATGACGGGGAATGTCAGAAAAAACAGAAAAACAGAAAAACAAAAAACCAGCATCTGAGTTTGGTTTACATGGGGTCTTAATTACTAAGTTATCCTGATGCTTGCCTAAACCCACAGCTTAGAAAAGTGCAGAATTCTTTCTGAGCAAGCTCTGTAAACAGAAGCCCATAAGTGCCGAGAGGAACCAAGGAATGTTTTCCATTGATCCTGTGCTGGACAGCAAACAGATGTGTTCCTCATTCTCTGTTCTCTTGAAAGGCCTCTTCCCATCCTGGGTTAATAAACTTCAGGTCTTAGGGAGATAGAATCCATTTCTATTTTCTGATATAATTGATGCCATCTACAAATTATGACTAAAGGAGCAAGTCATTAGGACACCTATCTTAAACCATTAGAATTCCAAAATAACGCAGCCACGAAACCCACAAAACAGGTAGGGATGACTTTGGTGTTCCCACATTACTTTTCCACAGGGGACTAGCTTTCTCAGCTGGGTTGGGTATAGTCAGAAAACAATGTCAGTGTCTGCTCCAGCATGGTCTCAGGTAGCCCCTGCTGACTCTCTCGCACAATCCTTTGTGCCATGATGCGTAGGCTACTATTTACTAGTCCCATCCTGGCCTTCCATCCTTAGAGGTAGGCATGTCCTCCTCCCCCATGAAGCTATCTCATGGCAAGCATCCTGCTGGCAGCTTCAGACTCCTTTGTGAGATTTGGTGCAGAACAGAAGTCCTAGAGCACATTTGGGATCTGATTTTTGGACCACATGACCCTAGCCAAGCTTTATTGCTCCGGCTCTTCAGCCTGACTTCCTTTAAATTTCCTTGTTAAAAGTTTCTGTTTTCCAGCAACATATAACCCCCTTTTTCTACTTCACTAACCTCAGTGGTAGCTCTTCCCATGTTAAACAACGGTCTGATTTGGCATGGAAAAAAGCAGTCAATTGTTTCCTTTAAATCTTAATGTTTTCGGCCCCAGGAACATTTGAAGGGCCTATTTAATGAGAAGATTTCTGGTGAAGCGTAGGTAAGATCTTTGAGGCTCTAATTGCTCCCTGGAGAAAGCTGTCAGGCTGCAGTAACCTCGTTCAGGTTGTGTACTTGGAGCAGAAGAGCAAAACAAGGCAGAAGTGAGAAGCAGAGGTGTGGGGGCTCCTGTCACCCAGACTTCTGGGATGCACAAGTATTTTTTTGGAGTTGCGCATTGCACTGTCTCCAATACCTACCTGCTGGTTGATTGCTGTGCCCCCACATGGCCAAACAAATGACTTACTTTTTCTTGGGTTTAGTTGCCTTCTAATTTGGAACCCAAATTACAGCGCTTTCTTCTTCTAAACTAAACCAAACCAAACTCCAAACTCTATTTTCCCTCCTAACCCTTTCTTAACTTGAGCTTTTTATTTGTGCAGCATGTATTTGTTTATTCACCCCACAGATATTTGTTAAGTGCCTCCTGGTTTCAGGCACGGTGCTAGACCTGGGGGATACATCCTCTTATTCACTGTAGACTTGGAGGCAATAAAGAATTTCTGTGCAAGGATCAAAAGAATTGGGGCCCATCCCATCTGCTAGTGCCTCCTCAGGTGGGACCCTCATTAGAATGTCAGCCCTGGGGTCCCCACCAAGCTAGGGCTGGACACGGTAGAATGGGGGAGTTCTGTCACACAATAACCAGAATAGTCACTGTGTTCTGAGGTTCAAAAATGACTTTTCATTTAATTGAGACAAAAAGCCCTTTGTGTGGGCCTCCCTCCCTCCCTCCAGCCCTGCAGAGGCCGTGTGTTCACGGTGACAGTGGGTCCCTGTCACCCCAGAGCTGCCTCAGATAGAAATGCTGCTCATTTGCCAGTGGCCACCCGGTCTTGTGACCATTACCCAGGCCTAAGTAGGTTTGGGAGCCAGACCCTCAGAATTAAGTAAGAAAAATGAAGGCACAAGCAGGGTACACCGGTAACCCAGGCAATTCAGTCCTCTCTTGATGTGATGGAGACAGACCTAAATTGGGAAGTATTTGGCTGATGGAGAGGGAAGATAAACGTTACGGATTTGATGTAATCCCAGACCTCAGACTTGAAACCGTGCTTGACCCTTCCCTTTGAGTGCTTTTATGCAATACTACTGGACATGTAGTAACAAGAAAGGAAACGGAGGAAGGATATCGGTTCAGCCATATGTCAAGTTGGCAGAGAAAATGACAGTGAGAGTAAGGCAGGAGTTACGCATTGAGTCAAGGGTAGAAACAATAAAAGAAAATTCTCTAAAGTTAGAGCTGGCATGTCTTTTAGGAAACCAATGAGCCAATGTGAGGGGGAGGTATTCCATGATAGGATTTGAGGTCTGGGAATATCATCTGGATGTTTAGTAATAACAATATAACCCTATGGCCTAGAATTAAATGTACAATACTGTACAATAATTACAAATTGTATACGCAAGAGTTCTCATGAGTGTTGGGAAGAGTGACAGTTACCACCGTATCTGCAGTTCACACAAGGCAACTGAGGCACAGGAAAGTATGTGACTGGACTTGGTTTTATATATGCATTTGCACATGAACTTCCACACTGGTGGCCTCTTATGCTTAAGTACATTTTCAGTTTTTGTCTCATTGGACCAACCCAGCAACTCTGAAAGATTGTGGAAAGGGTATAAAAACTGAGTACCAAGGAAAGGCTGAGAATACATTGTAACTCTTATTTACTGAGTATTTATTTTGGGCTTTATGTATGCTATCTCAAAACATGCAGTCTTTCAAAGGTTGATATCATTTTTTTCTGCTTTGGAGATGGGAACTTAAACTGTGGAAAGGCATGAGATATACCCCAGGGCCATCCAGCTAGTAAATGAGAGCCAGGCCCAAGTGTCTGACGCAAAGCCTGGGCTATTCCCAGACAATTCAGGTCTCCCACCACCTGCTGGCCTATTGAGGCCCGATAGCCAGTCAGGTGAAGTCAGCACTGGATCCTCAAGGTCTCCATTCTTAACATTTAATTCAGACCAAGCTCTTTATGCAGCTGCATACTGGCACATCTGGGGCAGTCACTTAGTGCCTCTCAGGTCTAGCTGCCACATCTGCAAAATAAAGAAGAAAAGTGTCCCTGCCCTCGGAAGTTGTAATGAGAACTGATGGTTTGAGACAGAATCCAGTGTATTTGTCTTTCAGTGAATGATGTATTCTCTCTTCGCCCTTCCTTCCCCTCTCCTTCCGTCCCCTTCTCCTTCCCCCCCTCATTTTATCCCTCCCCCCTCCTCTCTCCCTCTCTCTTTCACTTCTTTCTGTCTGTTCCTCTCCCCCTCCTCCTCCCTGCTTCTTGCTCTGGCTCTTATTCTCTTTCTCTCATCCCACATGCAACAAATAAATAAAGGTGCAGAACAGAGCATCAGTTCACATTCTCCAAGTTCCTCTTTGGCCTCTAAATTATGTATCATCCAGGTTCTTTAGAGAAGCAATGAAGGACTGGCAAACCTGAGCTGGAGGACAGCCTGGCAGGCTGGAAATGTTCAGGCAGAAGCTGCTGCTACCGTCAGTGGCAGAACTGCTTCTTCCATAGGGGAATTGCACTTGAGTTCTTTTGGCTTTCCCACTAATTCCATACACTGAGAATAATCTCCTCTATTCAGACCGATTATATCCACAAAAATCCTACATACATTGTGTTGAAGGATTAGGCAGCCCAGTCTAGTGGGCACAGAAAATGCAACATCATGGATGTCATAACTGCCCTTGGAGCAAAGTTCCTGTTGAGAATCTTTCTTCTTCCTTCGTGTGGCATGACGGGTCCCTTCCTTCTGCTGTGTAATGTCAGGTTAGGCTGGTTCTAGCAATGGCCCCTCACTCATTCTAGATACCTGCAGGTGTTCTTATCTCCATCTGCAGGGGGTCTCTTCCCCAGCTTCTATTTTACTCCCCATTCCAACCTGTCCACCCTGCTGAGTTCTCTCCCAATTATCTGGTCACCCTAACCTGATACCTTGCTGCCATTCTTGACTTATTGCTCCTTTTTTCATATTCAACTGGTCATTCTACATATGAACTATCTTATGCACCTATTTATGGAAATATTTACAGATCATCTCTATCAAGTTATGTACTAGGGAGCATGTCCCAGCATTGGCACTATGGTGCTGTAGGTCCACTCATTCTTGGTTGTGGTGAATGACCTGTGCATTGCATGATGCTTGGCAGTGTCCTTGTTTTTATTAGTTTGCTAGGGCTGCTGATATCAGCTACCAGATTGAATAATAGAAATCACAGAAGTCAATTTTCTCACAATTGTGGAGGCTGGAAGTCCACGATCCGTTACCAGCGGTGTTGGTTTCTCCTGAGGTCTTTCTCCGTGGCTTGTGAATGGCAACCTTCCTGTTGTCCTTACATGGCCTTACATGTAGGGATAGCACATCCCAGGTGTTTCTCTTCTTGGGATTACAGTCATATTGGATTAGAGCTCTGCCCTAAAGGCCTCATTTTCACTCCATCACTTCTTTAAAGACCTTTTCTCCAAATAGGTGCATTCTGAGATTCTGAGTGTTGAGCCTTTCACACATGGCTTTGAAGGGAAGACTATGTTCGAGCTGGTATGAGCTGGTATCTACCTACCAGGATGCCTGGCTGCTATTCTTTCACTGCAGTTTCAACTCAAAGTGGACCAGAGTGAGAAAACCAGCTCTGTTCAGCAGAAGTTTTGAAAACTGATTTCACACTACAATCATTTGGAGAAATTAGAACAAAATCCAAAAGTGAAGCCCAGTGAGATATATTTTTGTAGTTGCTACAAAAGATTCTAACTTGCAGCCAGAAATGAGACCCTATCTAGGAAAGATAGAGATTAAGTAACATAGTTCAGAATTCACATTTTAAAACACAATGAAGATTGTGCTATACAAATTCTCATGAGTATACAATTGATTGTGATGTAATTTATTCAATCAAGGGCCTAGTATGTATTTAGTATGTATTTCAGAAGGTTCAAACTCATCTTGTTGCTTTTCTTTGCCCTTCCGCTCTTCTTCTCTCTGGTACTAGGGATTGAACTCAAGGCCTTGTGTTTAGACTTTTCCAGCCACAGTCCCAGTCCTTTTGCAGACAGGGCCTTGATCTAATTTGACTTTGGTTTGTCTCCTACTGTGATCTTCCTACCTCTGTCATCCTAGTAGCTGGTACTGCAGACATGTACTATGATGCTTAGGTAGTTTTTAAGACAAGTTTTCAGTGACATTTGCCTGGACTTGGCTTAAACTTTGACTCTCTGGTCTGTATCTCCTGAGTAGCTAGGATTACAGGCATGAACCATCCTGTATGGAAACAGTTTATTGTTTAATTTACTAGATTTATCCTTTGTTTTGACATTGAGTACCATGTTTTTTTTTCTTTCTAAGTTTTAAATATTTCCATTGTGCTTTTGAGTAAAAGAGCACTATCTTGGGGAGAAGTTACAGCTTTCCAACATTTAATCTCTCTCACTATAGACCTTTGCAAAGCATGCCATTTTCTTGATAAAACTTCTGCATATTGCTTGTTAAATCAACTTCAAGTTTTTTTTTATTTTTGTTATTAGAAATGGGCTTCTTTACATATTATATTTATTAGTTGGCTATTGTTGCTATCATTACTAGTTATTTATTGTTTCAGATGGATTATGTAATTGTCTAGTTTACTGCTAGATGGATTATCTTAACTTTTCAGTTTATGCAAGTAATATTAATTTGGTCTCTTCAGTACTTGCATTTATTATATCTTCTTATTTTACTGCAGTAGCTAAAATGTCTAGAAAAAAGACATAAACTACAGGAGGAATAATAAGGATACTTAACCTGCCCTTGATTAGAACAAAGTTTTGTAAGGCTATTTATTGTGCTGTTTTTGTCTTTGTCAGATTTTGCTTTGGAATCATGTTAACTTCTCAAAATAACTAAAGGAGCTCTCAAAAAAATAATATAGTCTTAAACATTTATTTTACATAGTCAATTTCTTGACATTCTGAAGGAAGTTGCCCAGAAGGTCTTCTGGATCTAATGTTTCAATAGTTTTTCCTTCCTCTCATTGGCATTTATTTGTCTGCCTTTTCTGAGATGTAATTTTCAGGCTCTGTATTTTCTTAGAAAGCTTTTTTACAGACTTTAAGTTTGTTATAGAGTGGCGCATGAGATTCTGTCCAAACAAAAATAGTCTTATGTCTGTGGGTTATATCTGTTTTTAATTGCTAGCTTTGAATATTTTCACTTTTTGTTTTAAATTTATAAACTCTACGATTTTTCTTTTTTACTACCTTAATTGGTTTTACTTTGTTAATGATTTCATCTTTGCTCTTTCAAAATCATTTCATTCAAAAATGTAGTTTAATTTTATCCTTTTGAAATTCCCTACTATTAGTCAGGCAGTAGAGCCTCACACCTGTCATCTTAGCTACTCAGAAGGCTGAGGTCTAGAAGATGAAGGGTTTGAAGCCATCTTGGGCAGAAAAGTTTGTGTGAGACTCTTTATTTCCAAAACAATCAGCTAACCACTGGGAGGGAGGGTAGGCTCAGGTGGTAAAGTGCTAGCTAGCTGAGCAAGAAAGCTGAACAAGTGCCAGGCTCCAAGTTCAAAACTTGTAATGCCCAAATAATAAAAAGACAAAAAGGCTGTATGGTTATCCCTCTGGCTCTAAATTTGACCATACCTCATAAATCCACATAGAAAAATTTCTAAATAGTAAAGAACTGCCCTCATGATCTCTTTTCCTGTCACTGAAAATTACGGATGAATTAATTAAAAATTTTTCAAGTAGCTGGTAATCTTTGGTCAGGGACTAAAATTTTTGTTCTAGGGTGAACTGAAGATGTGATTTTAAAATTGTCCTTTTTTTTGGAACTAATTGTGATTTTCTTTGTAAGATGCAAATTTTAGTATATTCCTTTCTTATTTGAAATTTCTGAGATTACCCCCATTACTTGGAGAACTCTAAATCATTAACATTGCAAAACAATTAGCCTCTAACATTTTTTTTCTCCCCAGTCATGGGCCTTGAACTCAGGGCCTCTCTATGCTCAAGGTTAGAGATCTACTACTTGAGCCACAGAGCCATTTCTGGCTTTTTCTGTTTATGTGGGACTGAGGAATCAAACCCAGAGATTCATGCATGCTAGGCAAGCACTTTACCACTGAGCCACCTTCTCAGCCCACCTCCATCAATTTTTCTAGACTTGTCTTTTGTCATGAGTCCCCTTTGCCTGGTGCTGATCACCCTCTACTACTCTTCCTCTCACATAGCCCACTGTTATGAGGCACCACTTTGTGCATCTCTAGTTCATTCTGTACTTGCACCTTATTACAGGGATGTATCTACATGCCGATCATTCCATCAGCCAGTGAACTCTGTGGAATCTTGGTCACAGTATTTTCAGTGTTGAGAGAAGTACCTGGTATACACCAGGCATCAATAACTGTTGGCTGAACTGACCTCGAATGACGGATGGGAGCATGACATGAGCTCCACTAGTTAAGAGGGCTGATACTGTAGGTCCCATGTTTAGATGAACCAGTTGACTTTATTGATCTAAAGCAAAAGATCGCAGACAAAGGAGTGTTTATAAAACAAGGTTAAGAGTATGTTCCATTTTGGTAACAAATTACTGTCATTTTTTGACAGGAGTAAAGTGGGTTCTAATTTTTTGGTGGTGGTACTACATGTGTGTGTACCAGGTCCTAAAATTAGAGGAAAAGCAGTGAGGCTCTGGGAACACAGGTCACTAGAGAGATCCATGTCTAGTAGTCAGATTTTGCTTTTGCTTTACCTTGCCACATGGGCTATCAGGCCCTCAGCTTCCATATCTGTCAGAAAAGGATGTTGGATTTCCAATGACTAAAGAAAGTATCTTTGATACCTGGCAAGGAAAAAACCCCACCATCCCCAAAAGAAGACACTTTTTTTGTGTGTGTTTTAGAAATTTTTAATTGCTTAGATTTTTGAAATAGAATACAGTTTCACGTATTGTACTATTTTTTTTTCTCTGCACAATGGGTCTAACTTGGTTTTCAAAATTTCTATGAGCCAAAGAAGCTTAGAAAGTCTTCTTCTTAGAGGGATTCCAAACCTGAGGGTCACAGGTCCTGATGAAAAATGGGAGAACTTTTATTTCTTGTTTATTTACGTCAAACTTCCTCATCCTATCGTCCTCTCCAGTCAGCTTCTCAGAGGTCAGACAGGGCAATGCAGCTTCCACGTTGAATGCATTCTGCTCTTCCAATGAGGAGGAGCAGAAGGGCTTGTCCTCAACTTTCAGAAGCAGAAAAGGAAAAAAAAAAAGGTGGGCAAAATTAGTAACTAAGATTTCTAATACAATGCGAATAGGTTACCCATAGACTGAATTCCCCCTTTCCTTAAACACTGACAAATGATGAGAAAAGCTAACTATCTTTAAAATGAGAGAAAATTTCCATCAGTCAGAAATGGAGATGTTTGCATAAAACAACTTAATGCATGGGTCATACTAGGACTTGGGGGCCTTAGCTGGTAGATATGTGGCCACAGGGAGTGGAATTGGAGTAATCAATGGGCTCAGGCTGGAATCTCATTACCCTGAAAGCCTGGGGCTGAAGTTATGCAGCCTGTATATGGCAAAGGCCTGGAAACACATTTTCCTCATTAAAGGTGGGAGAGGGGCAGCAGAAATGCCTTGCTTTTACACTCTGGGTTGTGGCTAAGGGCTAAGGAATGCCAGCTAGCCTGACAGGATTTGGGGAAATGCTGTATTCCAGGTCCAGGGTATATACATACATACATACATATTTATAGATACAGACAATGTAATATATCCTATACACATATATATCTTATATACACATGCATATAATATGCACATGTAAAGTACAATATTCATTATATACATTATATATGATACACAAATACATACAGATAACATGATTTGTGTATATATACACATTCATATGTATTTGTATATAGATGCATAGATATGGAAATCCTCCTAAAAGAGAATTTCACAAACAAAAATGATAAAATTTCTAGAAAGCCCAACACCATGCAAGACAAAAAGCAAACTCAGCAAATGTTGAGCCAATACCCAAGAGAAAGAGACAGTAGTGCAATTTGGAGGGAAACAAAAGCTTACATGTAATCTAACTGTTTTCAATGATAAAGGAACTAAGAACAGATGGTTATGAAGAAATTAGAAATTTAGGAAATGGAGAAATAGTTACTATAACAAAGAAACATAGGCTCTGTGTGTTTAGTTAACAAATCATGCAAAATGAGTAGCTTAAAACAATAAACACTTTATTAGCTCACTACTTCTTTATGTCAAAAAGTCAAGCATCACTTAGCTCACTGATTTTAGTCCAGTGTTTCTAATGAGGCTGTGGTTAAGACATTAGCTATATCTGTAGGGATCTAAAGGCTTGAGTGGGGCTAGAGAAGCTGCTTCTCATGGTTGTTGGTAAAAGACCTACATTTCTCCCCACATGGGCCTTTTCACCGTGCTGCTTGGTATGTTTTCACAAGGCAAATATGACAGCTGTCTTCCTTCCTCTGGATCAAGTGATCTTAGGGGTAGCAAGGCAGCCACAAGGCACTTATGGCCAACACTGTCATGTTTACCACAGCCAATCCATAGAGGAGTCTCATTTGAGTTAGTCCTAGCTCAGAAGGAGATGAATTAGACTCTATCTCTTGTAGAAGAAGATCGTATGGACTTAATAGCTATATTTAAAATCATATAGTCGGTCAAATAGCTTTAGCAGACTGCAAAAGAAATAAAGATGAAAGAATAAAAAGGAAGGAAAGAAAAAAAAGAGAAAGAATTAGGAAACTGGAAGACTGAGTGGAAGAAATGTCCCCAAGTATAGTATAGAAACGGATGAAAATTGTGAAAAGAAAGTTAAGAGGTCCACGGGACACACCAAAAACTCTATCATGCAATTAACAGAAGTCCTGCAAGGAGGATATAGAGAAGAGGAAGCCAAACAATAGTTGAAAGTGTGATGGCTGAGAATTCTCCAGGATTAAGTATATTATTTTCTAGATTGAAACTCTTAACCAAGGGCAAGAAGTATTAAAAGGTAGGGGGCTGAGAGTGTGGATCAAGTGTTAGAATGCCACTCTAGCAAGCACAAGCCCCTGATGTTCAAAACCCAGTGCTACCAAAAAAATAAAATAAAATGCATATACTTAAAAAAATAACTAAATGAAATTTAGCTAACTACCCTAGGTAGTCACATTGAAGAATTGTGGACTGAAGTTCTTGAGGGAAGCAAAGAAGGGAACATTGCTAGGGCTGGAGTTGGTGGAAAGGCCATGTCTGGGGGAAATTTGGGCAGACTGTGATCAGTAGAAAGGGACCAACAATCACAATGTTGTCATACACCTCTTATTGGCCTTCTACAGACCCACCCCCACCCCACCGCTGTCACGAATAACCACCATCCCCATAAAAAAAAGAAAACAAATGCCAAGGGAGGCAGCCCTGGGATTCTGAAACCCAGGGCATAATGGCCAGGCTTGAAGATACTCTGCTTGTCCCTAGACAGATAAAGCAATATTCCAGTCCCCTCTCTCCAGCCCTGGGTCTCAATTGTCAAAGTACTGCAACCAAATAAAGACATCGTTCTTCTGCATCAGGACTCTGACTTGCCATACACCCATTTATTTTAACCTCCACCCCAAGCTGTAATTAGTAGTTAGGCTAGGTTTTCCCTGCAGAGTGTTCACTGGAAGATTTGCAACTCACAAAATGCTTCCCACTGGCCCCCACATAATCCAGCAGTTTTTGAGAGATGCTAGATCCCTTGAAGAAGGTGGAGGTTAGGTGGGAAATGGTGGTTGGTGCTGTCCAGACCTGGATGTATTGTCATCTAGGCTAAGATGGAGGCCCTGACAGCATAACGAGAGAGCACGGATGAGACGTGCTGAGGCAGGTGGCTGCGTCGGAATCTAGAGCTCCTTGCCTGGGAGTAAAAGATTTGACTGGGACAAAAGGTCACTTTCAGAGAGAAAACAGTTAGGGGGAAAATGACTTTGGCTAGGCAGTGTGAGCTGACCTCATGAGAACTTTTTCTTAGGGTCAAATTTGCCCTTGCATTCTGGTCTCCTGCCTTAGGCGGAGGCTGCCTCGCTCTAGGTCTCTGGGTTGAGGCCAGACATTCTCTAAAGTTCAAGAAAGTAGGCAGGAAGGAAACAGGTTTGGGGAGACAAAAAAGAGGAAGGAACCGGACTCATAAAACCATAAGAATTTTATCTGTTGTACAGAGGTTCATATGATCCACTCATTGCTGTTGTAGCATTATCCTGGTCTGCATTTTTTCCCTATCTGAAACCTGTTTAAAAAACTGGATTAGAGAGAGAACATCATACACTTTTCTTTAGGGGAAGAAGAGCTTTCCACTCACCAGTCAGGATAGGTGACACGGGTAGGTGACAGGTCAAAGGAGACACTGGCTGTCTCTCTACACTTGTGTTCCATTGTCACTTGTTCTGTCTCTTATTAATCTCTCCCTTGGTCTCATTCTCCACCTTTCTTCTTCTCGTTTTCTCTCTGTATGTTTGAGTCTTTCTCTTCAAAGTCTCTACATTACCAAACTGTACTTGGTTTGTCAGTGAGGCATCAGTATCCTGGGCCAGCCACTCTATAATATCTCACTCAGCAGTTACCTCCCAGGTTGTATTGCCAACCATTTCAGCACCCCTAGGCACCATGCACGCTGAGTAACTTCGCTCCTCTTAGCTCTCTGGATGATCTTATATTTTAGTGACCCTGGGCAGACCACAGACTGAGCTTAGGCTGCAGACTGAGACCTGACCTCGTTTTATGTAGTTATGTTGAAGGGGCATCTGTGGGAAAGCCTGGTTTTCAGGCCAATAGTTTTGGATGGATGTGTGTATGTGAGTGTGTGTGTGTGTGTGTGTGTGTGTGTGTGCGTGCGTGCTCACACATGCATGTGCATACATGCCGTCATAGCAGGGCTTATTCTGAGGATGCTGTTTGACTCTAATGAAGTAATATGAAGGGCTTTTTAAGGAAAGGTGTTCCTGTTTTGCTTTTCATGAGAGAAAGAAATTGGCGATGCTTACAGCCATGTGGATATGCCTTTTTTGAGGAGGCAGTGCCGGAGATGTCAGCTGGCCTGCTGTTGACAGAGGATTCAGCATTAGCGTGGTCTCTCAGGTGAATTGGGACGCAAAAAGGCAACCCCATTTTTGCTCAAACTCGCCATCTAGGCCTGAAAAAGATAACGTACTACTGTAAAAGGGGATGATTTGTGGGGAACCAGTGAGTGGGAGAAGAAGAAAAGGAGAGGGTGATGAGGGGGGTAAATATTTTAGACGTATATTCATAAGTAAGACATATAAAATGTATGGAAATAGCATAATGAAGCCCATCAAAAACTGTTAAAAATGAGGGAAGAAGAAATGAGGAAATAAGAAAGAGTACTATAGACACGGTAAATTTGACCAAAGTACATTATATGAATCAATATCACCATAAAATCTCTTTTTATAAATACGCTAATAAAAATTTTTAAAGGAAATAATTTTAGAATTAGAATTTTAGAATTTAAAGAAACAATAGCACGTAGTTCAAATATTATTCTTATGTCATTGTGAGAATGATTGTTTAAATACTTGACATAAGAAAGACCTAAGTGATTATTTTATGAGTCTATTTTTGAAAATCATACATTGGTATTAATGACATTTCTTGAAATGTAGCAGCATATGTAACTCTAAGCCACGGTCTAAACTCTGTCTCCTGTTGTAGTCTTAATCAACTGATATTTTTTTGTGAATGTATTTGTAGACAAATTTTAAAGATATATTATTTTTTAAGTATGCTGATGCCTAGACAGAGCATGATTGCTGGACAGAGCAGTCTGCTGGACTCTTCTTTTTGGACACAGATTCAGGATAATCCAAAAACAATACATACTCCTGCTTTCCACATAGGATTCTGAATGATTGTGAAAATTAAGGGAAGATTCTGAATGCTTGTGGACATTAAGGGAACATGTCATACTGAAGTGAACATAGCTTCCTTCAGTATTCTGTTGGGTAGTGATGAAGGTAATTTTTTTTCTTTTTGGTACCAAGGCCTCAAACTTGCTCGATTACTTGAGCCCATTCCCTAGTCCTTTTGCTTGCCTGCCTGCCTGCCTGCCTGCCTGTCTGATCTCCTTCCTTCCTCCCTCCCTCCCTCCGTCCTTTCCTTCCACCTTTCCTTCTCTTTCTCTTTCTCTCCCTCCCTCCCTTCCTCCCTTCTTTCCTTCCTTGCTCTCTCTCTCTTTTTCCTTCTGTCTTTCTTATAGGGTGTTGTGCTATCTTTGCCTGGGTAAGCCTTGGAAAGTGATTGTTCTACCTCCATCTCCTCAGTAGCTGTGATTTTCAGTGGTTTTGCTCAACACAGTGGAAGGGTCATTGTTATTTATAAATTGCTGAGTCCTTTTCAGTAATGTGGTCTCTAAGTATTACAGAGCTTTGTGGAAAACTCAGCAAAGAAAGGGGACCAACTGCTTGGTGATCAGGAACACTTTCCCTGCTGACCCTGTAGTTTAGCATCTTGATCTGTCCAGGGTTCCTAGGCTTCCTGGCAGCTGAGAAGAGAAAGGTGTTTGACAGCTTCTTGACTTGTATTCAATAGTAACTCAGAGTCTTGGCATTTAACCCTTTGGAATTTATACAATTTCTTTTGGCATTTAACCCTTTGGAATTTATGCCATTTCTTCATCAACCCTCAGCAACATCTCAAAGGTGACTGACACCTCAGCGCCTTTCATTTTTCTATCTCCCTTTCCTTTGTAGGGTTGGCTGACCCTGCTCATCTCCTCAGTTCTATCCTTCTCAACCTGACATCTGTGCTCCTTTCTCTCTGCCCAATTAGGAATTCTTCATCACTTGCGTCTAAGTGATCTTCCCCAAGCCAAGAATGTCGCCTCTCTATTTTCTGAAATGCTTTGTCTTTTCATGGAAGGATAGAATGTAAGTTCCACAGGAACACATATTTTTGTGTTTTCTTTGATACTGATCCCCAGGATCTACAACAGTGTCTGATATTATGGTAATTGACCAATAGATTTTACTGATTGAGTGAATCAATGAAGAAAATGCTAGTTGGTCATTTCATTGGATAGTTTTTTCCTTGTGGGGTGAGTGGCTAAAGACAGAGGCATTGGCCCAAACCTCTCATAGTCTCTAAGCCTTACACACAGACATACCTCCTCACACCCACATAAGGCAAGTCCCTTAAATAACTTTTAGAGAGGAAGCTTTCTTTCGTCAGACTCTCTGGGATACTAAAACCTTCTGCTTTAGTTCCTGGCAAACTTTCCATACTTTCGGGGCAAAGATGCTTTCTTTTGCTACTCTCCCAGGCCCTTAACTTCATTACCATGACCTCTTGTAGCCTGGTGGTCAGCTCCTCATGTTCATTTACCCCTGGGGGATAAAAAGCTGCTTGTGCAATATCCACCTCTGTCCTCCTGGCGCCGGGACCAGAGCAGTACCTCCCCTTTCCCAAACCTCCAGCACTGGCATTGCCATTACACAGTCATCCACCTACTTACACTACTTAATGGGAAGATCGATCTGCATTTGATCCTGGGCCTCAGGCCTAGTGACTGGGTCTTAAAGTCACACCAATGAAGGACAATTGCCTAGAGCTATCCCTCTTTCAGGACTGCCCCTGTTAAGGTGTGAGTTGGAAAGGTGATGATGGCATTAAAGTATTTGGGGCTATTTGGAGAGCTATTTTTAGTATGTGTAAGAGATGTGGTGTTCCTTGTTTAGACCATCTTCAGCTTGCCAGGGAGTTCTGTGGGTGGAAAATATGAGCCAAAGGCCTGAGGTGGAGAGAGAATATAAGCGATCTGGACATGTACCACTGTTGAGGGTGTTTTAATACAAAGACCGCTCTTCTTCTATACTTGGATATTCTTTCTTTCAGAGCCATTCAAGTTGGCACCGGGTCTGCAGGACCATCCCAGCCTACTGTGCCACACACAGAGTGTGGTACATGTGGTTCAGCACCATTAACCATAATGTTAGCACACAGGGTGCTCAGAAAGTGGCAGGGGGAAAGCAGGAAACTGCTGGCTGGCAGGTTCTCGTTCACCAAATGATAAGCTCAAAGCTGTATGTCTCCCACCTTTGGATTACACTTTTACACAAATTAATGTCATTTTCCTTCTCCCAGTATTGACTACAAGGTTCAATTTGGTCCAGCAGGCTCTGGGTAAGGGGGAAGCAGGCTAAGAACAGCTAAGATCACAGCCTCTCTCTTGAGAAGGAGGATTCTTGGACGAGAGCAAGAGGAATGAGGGAGAGGATAAAAGAGAAGGAGGAGAGAGAAAGAAAATCCCAACAACTTGCAGCTACATCCGCATCCCCCTGTGCTGCTGCTGCGGCTGCTGCGGCTGCTTCTGGGATGCGTCTAAGATGGCACCTTGGTGCCCTGCCACATTCGGTCTCCTTGGTACCGAAGCGGCGCTGAGCTTCTTGTCACTGAGTGGATGATGATTATCTGCACCAGGGTCTCAAGGGTGCTCAAGCTTTGCTGGCGATTGGAGCTGCGATGCTTCAGCTGAAGGATTTTAAAAGCTATACAAGGCCAAAGAACCATTACCAGTCACTTGCTGTGTGATGCCTGTTGAAGAGGGGCTGGTGTGGGAAGGAGGGGCACTGGGAGGGGGGCTAGAGGAGGGGATGATATCTTCATCCCCTCCCCTGTCCTCTCCCTTTCCCTTCCCCTCCTACCTCTCCACTTCCCCACGCCTTTTGAGCTACTGTACCCTTGCTGAGGCGTGACAAGGTTATGTCAGCGTGGTCTGAGAATCTATTGATCACGGCCATCAAAGATCTTTGCAGGAGTTTAGGGATTTGGTGCTTTGCATAACACCCCACTCATCTTGGTTAACTCCTCCTGTCCCGGCCTGGGCTCCCATCACCTTGGAGCTGAGCTGTTGGCAAAACTTGCTAATTTCTGTGACAGCTGCTTTCCGAACTCTACTCCTAAGGCTGTCAAATCCATTGTAATTACTATTATAACGGAGCTTGGGTGCACGACCCAGGCAGCGAAGAAGGGGAAAGATTGGATGAGACATAGCAAAGGAAGAAAACCCCACAGTTAGATGTTAACCCCCAACATGTGTGTATGTATACATGCACATGCCCACGTGTCCATGTATAGGTACATGCTATAGCATGCACATGTACAACACACACATACACACACACACTTATCTTAACCTTCTCCTTGAAGACATAGAAGAAGGGCCTAATGAGCAAACAGGATTTTGTTGCTTTTCTATCCAGGGCATTTATTTTTTTTAAACCAAGGAAGAGACAAAAAGAACTGCTAGACAACACTGAGTAACACATTTGCCTCTTGACATGTCAAATATTTCAGTGAGTAATACGTATTGTATGTGGACTGGCACTAGCACTATTGCAGATGTTGGGATAAAGCAGCAAATAGGACTCCTAGCTCCCATGGACACATCACACTGACCTAACACTGACCATTGATGCCTCCTCCCAACTCAGGCAGCTCTGAAACAGTATCATCTCCAGGTGTAATAGACACCCATACATACCACCCCAGGCTAGAATGATGCAAAGGTTTTTTGTTTTTCTTTTCTTTTATGTCGGTCATGGGCTTGAACTCTGGGCCTGGGTGCTGTCCCTGAACTCTTCAGTGCAAGGTGAGTGCTCTACCACTTGAGCAATAGTGCCACTTTTGGTTTTCTGGTGGTTAATTGGAGATGAGTCTCATGGATTTTCTTGCCCGGGCTCTGAATCATAGTCCTCAGATGTCAGCCTCCTGACTAGTTAGGATTACTGGTGTGAGCCACCAGCGCCTGGCTGTTTTTCTTTGTTTTTTGAAGAGAAAAAAAAAATTAGGAAGACCAAATGTCTTAGACCACAAGTCTTGAACATGGAGCCTTGTTTTCCAGCCTGGAGGTGCTCTGTGCTGAATGAGGCTTATATGTTTACTAAGCTCTATCTATCCGCAATGAAAATCACAGGGGCCATCGTATTTCTTTGAGTGGGAGATACAAATTCCCTGGAAGGTACCTGCCCGTATGTTGGCATAATGCATGGAAGGTGGGTATGGGTAGATGGGTCCTGGGCAGGAGGCTGAAGTTCAGGATGCAGGAAGTATCACTGTGTTGTGCAAAAGGCTTGGGAACTCTTCCACAATGCAGGGTATCATCAAACCCCAAGACTGTAGCCAGGGCGGGTCTCCAGTTGTGGAACTCCATGTTGCCACCCATTTAGGGTAGGGCAGAATTCCCAGTTGCACAAGGGCCAGAGCACACTCATCCTGTCTGGGGGAGACTTGTTGGCTTCTGGCCTCAGCTGGCAACAGACAAGCCCTTGGTTATTCCTCCTCTCTTATATCTGAGGACACTGGTTCTTTTAGGGGCCTTGCATGAATCACTTGCTGGAGAGAGGAGATAGGGAGCGGCAGAGAGGCAGGAGCTCAAAAAATCAACTGGGAAGAGGAAGCGAGGAGCCATCTTGGCTTAACAGTTCCCAAACCTCCTCCAAATCTGGCTCCCATCCTTTGCTGTCCTAAAAGCTTCATTTGTGGAGACTGATGTGATGTCTCGGCTGAGCCCCAGACAGCCTGCTTTTTTAGACACTGAGGCTCTAGTTGGGATTCCAGCACTTAGGTTTACAGGGGGACTGCAGATTCCTGTCCTGGCAGCTTTGAGGGGCAGGGAGTCTTGCCTCAGTGTAGGAGGAGAAGGTTGGATGTAGGCTCTGTATTGGGAACAGGTAGCACTTGGCAAACTCCCTGGGAAATGTAAGCCTCCCGTGCCAGGACTCATATAAATGGGAGCCAGCAGAGGGCTGGGTAGCACAGCCTGATTCCATGCCCAGTGTGGCAGGTAAGGAAGGAGCACTGCTGATTGCTTTCTGATTAGAATTGCTTTCCTTCCTTTTCCTGTTCTCTTCTTTCCCCTTGCATCTCTCCTTCACTTTTCTCAATCTTCAGTGTTGGAGGGATGGATCAGGGCAGGGGGTATTCTCCTCCTAAGGGACCTGGTTTTGTGTCAGCAGGCTCTATTTCTACCATGAGTTTGAATCCCACAATGGCTAAATTCGTAAGTGCTCCCTCATTCAGGGCAATAGATTACTAATGAAGAGCCACAGTAAAATCTTAACCACCCAGGCCCAAATCAGGCTCATGAACAAGTGAAGCGGACATCTTCCTCCTGGAGGGGTTTATTTTAGACAGCAAGGAGATGATACTTGAGGCTGTAGGTATGTGTGTTTCATTCATGTGCTGTATTACCTCAGAACTTGGCTTTGGGGATGCCCCGTGTATTTTTTTTTTTTCTACAATCATGGAAACCATAGCAGCAGTTTCTCCAGGCCCAGCCCACCTTCAGAAGCCCCCTCCCCCTCCTTGTCAGACAATTTTACTTCTGCCATGCTTTTCCTTTCATTTCTCTTTTAGGTGCTTCTGCCTTTCCGATTACCTTTGTAGTGAGGAGCCCATAGCCTCCTCCACCTTTTCCCACTTCTGTTGTTTTGTGATCTTGCTGTCTTAATGAGAAGCAGTCAATAACTATGGAGAGGCACCGACATCACAAAGGAACTCGCCCTTAACAAGTCCACTGTAGATGAGGTGCCAACAGGATGGACAAGAGGATTAAAGTATTTATGCCAAAAATATTAGAAGCACACGCAGAATTAGCTTTCCTCGTGTTAGATATTTCACTTTTGGCAAGTCCATATTTAAAAATCTTTTATCCTTGTTTTGCTTAAAGTATTACAATAAGCCCTGGATTTTTCACAGTTGCACTCGTATATTTTCACAGCTGTTTTAATCAGAAAAAAAAAAAAAAACTAATGTGCTTTTGATAGCTCAGAAATCTATCACTGGCAAAGCTTTGCAGAAATGTGTTATGGAGCAGAGTGGAATCTTCAACATTATATATTTTGCTGGCTATTTGAAATTCATGGAATTTCTCCTAAATATTTTCTTTTGCAGTTCCTGCCTAAATTAATCTTAACAGCTCCGGTTGACTTCTCTGATAATCTCTTTTGTTATGAATGCAGAGGTTGCTATTGTTAACGTTCTTTGGGAACCCAATGTGAACTGTCTGTTAGGGGAGGAACATACAATTGCTATTTTTGCTCCTATTGGAAATATTTACTCAAATGAAATATACCATATAACCAGTAGGGAGGAATGCCACCACTCTCCTTGGTCGCTTTATGACTACTGGTTCAGCCATGGTGCTCCCAGAATTTTTATGCAGTGTAGAAAAGAACTTGACTTTTGCTTCACGAGGTCTGAGACTTACACAGAGTTTGGTCTCACAGGCTCAGACACACAGACATTTTAGGCATGATGAATACACACCATCTTGGATCCAAATCATATACAATTCTATTACATGGTATGTAATACAAAAAAAACCCCACAGCACTTTACTCTTAGTAGAACTACTTACTTATGCATCATTTTGTTTTTCCTGACCCAGGTGCAGCCTAACCACACAAACCTTCTTCAGGGTAAAGTTTTTGTAGCACATCATCATCAACACCCATAATTAATTACAAAATAACTCAAAACCGGGGAAGGAAAGATATGAACAAAAGTCTCTATTTGCCCCTATTTTGCTGGCTCAGAGGATACTGGTTTCAAGAAGCGAAGGCTCAGTGGATTAATGTGAACTTTAATACTGAAACAGTGTGTGTTTATTGCTGGTGACCACAAGACATAAATCTTGCGTGCACAATATACAATCCGATGTAGCCCCCAGTTTTTTCCTCCCTCTCCAGTCTCAATTTGTGTGTAAGTGTGTGTTAAGTGCCGTTGAAAAATAGTGACCTTTAATAAAGGATTGTATCCTGTGACTATTTTCCCAGACACACAGTGACCTTTCAAACCAGACTGAGGTGAGGGGGGGTGTGGAGTTTGGACTTTGAACCGGCCAGACCCCGCTGTGATCCTCTGTGAGCCTGGCCACTTTTTATTGTGTCACCGGGGAGCGTTCTGTATGCAAAGCAGGCCGGGCTGGCAGCCTGAACCTTTGCAAATCAATTTGTCTGTGAAGGCGAGTCCACTGGAGTGAAAGATGGTCTAACAGGGCACACTGCCCCTCTCTTTGTGACATCACTGCCTGTGGTACTCTTGTCAGTCATGTCTGCCCAAAGGACTGTTGAGGGGGTGGGTGCTGTGCTGGGGTAGGGGGTGGGATAGGTTAATCCTCATGGCCGACGGTGGCCTGAGAGACAAGGGGACAAAAGCTGGGGGTGGATACTCTGCCTGGCTGGGAGGGTGATGGGAGGAGGGTACCATTTATACCCTATAGATGTTGTTGCCTGGCTGTGGTAGCCAACTCACTGTTTCCTCTCTTTCTGGATGTAGGCATTGATATAGGAGGAGACTATTATTACTCTTGGGTCAGGAGAGCGCTCGGGTTCTGAAGCAATGTCAAAGTTCACAGGAACAAGAGAATTCATGCAACTAACCAAGCTGGCATCCATGAGCTCTAACCTTTAACAGTTTTCCATCAAAAATCCTGAGCTTCCATCCCATCTTGCAACAAACCTTTTCATATGAGTTAATATTACTATTGATTTCCTTAAACCTTTACCGCACCCAGGACTCTGCTGTAATCAGTAGCTAAAAAATGCTGGGAAAGAAAAAAAAAATTCAATTACTTTGTTCCTAATTCAAATTTCTTCAAGAAGTTCTAAAGATATATAGAGATCGTACATTTTTCATAAAGTAGTGGTTAGATCAATGTCTATGTAAGTGATTAATCATCTTTATATCATAGAACAGATGGAGAGCAAAGTGTGGGCCTACTGCAGCAGTGCTAACTGGTAAGTCTCCCAGTAACGGGTCTGGTGGGAAGACCCTGTATTCCTGACCCATGTGTAGCCTAACCACACAAACCTTTGACATTATAGGGGTAAATTATATGGGTTCCCAAGGTAGGTTCTACAGCTGGACCAGCTTGAATCCTAATCCTTCATCTGCATCATGCTCTAATTATAGAGACTTGGACCATTTACTAAATAAAGCTCTTTAAGCCTTGGTTTCCTCATCGATCAGATGGAGATGACAGAGAAGACCTGCTTCATGGAGTTTCAGTGAAAACAACCAGTTAAGCAAATAGACTGTTCAGCATAGCCTGCAGGAAATATAAGCCCTGGTAATGATATCAGATGTGGTGATTATTGAGTGAGAGAGCACTAAGCAGGAAGGGGCACACAAATGGATGAAGTGTAATTTGAATTTTTAATAGCTTTTCATTTGTTTCATTTTAAAGATCTCTTTGGGCAGAATTTACATTTTTTCAAATTAAGACTATTGACATATGCATCATATATGTAGCATTGTACATATACATACATATATATATAATTTGTGCTATGCATACATCATTTTTCTCTGACTACCAATCTATTTTCAGTTGTAACCGCCAAGCATAGGACACTAAAATTTATTTATGTATTATGTCCTTTCTCCATGAGATCACAGGATGATTTGCAGAGAGTCAGGGTTGAGCTGACAGGGGGAAAATGTTTTTGGGAGCAGGATTTGAAAGGGAAGTTGCTGTGAGGTAAGACCTGACATCTGATTGTAAGAGCTCAGATGTGATTGGCCTGGGCTCAAGTCTGAAAGAATAATTCTAAACTTATTTAATTATAAGTTGACTTTTAAGTTGAATTTCTCTTGTGAAAAATGATGAAGGGAGTTAGTTGGATGCATCTTATTTGAGGGAAACAATTTCACTGAACTCTTCAGGAATTCAAACTGAGAGAACAGTAATGTGGGATTGGGGAATGATATGAACAAAGATAGGAATTCTTGAGAGATCCTACATAGAAAATTCTAGATAAATAAATGGAACTGTTGGAGTCTAGAAACTAAGAGTTAGGTTAGGTGTCGGATTTTATAACCAAAATTAGGATCCTAGAATGTCTTTAAGAATAGCAACAACGAAAGAAACCCGTCTAATGCAAACAAACAACAAAAAAATCCCTAAACAGAAACTGAAGAAACAACTATAAACAATTTTTTAACCATAACTTAGTGTGTAAGTTAGCTGTGGTGGGGCACACCAGTAGTCATTAAGCTGAGAGAATGAGGCAGGAGGATTACAAGTTTGAAGCCAGTCTGGAATACATTAAAAAGTTATATCCATCATCCCTATGAAGCCCTGGACTAAAAGCAGATATAATATTTCTAGTCTGGAGGCAATTAATGATACATCCCCCCAATAAACAAAGAATAATAGAAACAGGACATACATGGCCAATGGGATCTTTACTCAATTCATAGATTCAGTTATCCAAGGTATTGTCTTATTTCTTGGACCATAAAACTACCTGGTTGAGGCTGGGAGGTGGCTCAGTGGTAGAGCGCTTGCCTTGCATGCATGAGGCCCTGGGTTCGATTCCTCAGCACCACATAAGCAAAAAGAAAAAAGCTGGAAGTGACGCTGTGGCTCAAGTGGTAGAGCACTAGCCTTGAGCTGAAGAGTGGAGGGACAGCGCCCAGTCCCAGAGTTCAGGCCCCATGACCTGACCTAAAAAACAACCCCCCCTTCCCCCCCCAAAAAAAACTACCTGGTTCCAAAGCTGTATCTGAGATGGACATTCTTCTGGTCCTTCCCCTTCCACATATAAAGATTTCCATTACACTCCCTAAATGAGAGGTAAGTCAAGGTCATTTTAGCAGAGGCTTAGTTTAGAAATGAGACAAGAGAGAAAGACTTCCTGGACCTGGATGAGTAGAAATCCTTCTGGCACCATTGACACTATTAAAAGCAATTAGGTGCCTGGCACCATGGATCTTGGTGTCCCAGCACTAGGGAAGTGGTAGGAGGAAAACTGTAAATTTGGGACCACAGATGCACAGTGAGTTCAAGGCTAGCATAAGCTACATAGTAAGATCCTGTCTCAAAACATTAAAGGCTGGGAATATGGTTTAGCAGTAGGGCATTTGCCTGGCTGTGGGAGGTGGGGAAGTGCTTATGTATAATGCTTCCAGGGTACTGAGAAGCTGAGATGGAAAAAGTTATTGGGGAATTGTAAATAGCATGTTTTTTTTTTATCCTTGTTATATTCTGATGCTTTTCTTAGACCTTGGAAACCCATTCTTGAGTCCTCTTCTTCCATTGCTTATGGACATAGGGGATTATGTGATCTCAGAAGGCTTTGTCAGCAATGACAGAGAGTTGGATAATATTATCAACTAGAATTATGACGACAATGAGAAGACATTAAGAATCCCTAAAGGGACAAAAGCAAGATGTGGGCCCCTTATAAGGGACAGGGCAGACATTAGTTCTGTGGAAGAGTAAGTCTGTATTTCATGATCTGGGAGATGCTGGTTGACTATGCTGGTAAGACCATTATCTGCAACTGTGCTGGCTCTACAGAGTTCCATAAGAGGGGTCATATTCAGGGTCCCAGTTCACTCTGAACGGAGACATCAGCATCTTGATCAGTTCTAGGGTGAAAAGTATGAGGAAAATAAGAAGTAGAAAAGGGCAGAGACCCTTATCTTAATCTATACTCAAGTTGGTCATTTAAATTAATCCATCAAGTAAGAAGCCAGTGTCTTGCTCGACACTTCTGACATCGAAGCAGAGGCTCCCCTGTGATCTACAGCAGAAAGACTGCAGATACCCATGATTCCTGGAGTAAGGTCTGAGAGAATTTTTTAAGTGTGGTGCCCAATAAGAAGGAGATGTCCCATTGTGCTTCATTGTATACTAGACATCATACGTTAAGCCCAGGTGACCATGGGAGATCTTACAGGTCAGCCTTGACTAGCCCAGGCTTTCCTTCTCCTGAATGCTTCATTCACAGGAAGCAAGCACATCCACTCTTTCTTCTTGGGATAACAAAACTCCCCCATTCTGATTCTTTGGCAAATACTCTTTCCAACACAGCCAATGTTTCTGATGAGCATCACATCCTTCTGATAACAATGAGGGATCCAGGGATGGACCTGTGTAAGCATGGGGCCTATGTAAGGCAAAGAGGTGACCTTCCCAAAGTTTTCTAACCAGAACTGGCAGAGGAGAGCCAGCTGTCTCACTGGTAGGGAGGTAAGAAAAATGAAAGTCAGAAGCTGCCTGTTCCCCTTAGAAGAGAGGAGATTGGAACAGAAAAAGCAAACAGAAGATGGGACCTGAGAGTGTTGACATCAATGGAGCTCTGCCCACAGGGATCCCTCCTGCTGTTCTGCCTAAGTTGGGTAATGGGGCTCCCGATTCCCCCGTTTTGTTTATGGCAGGGTTCAACCACCTGCTCCCAGAATGTTTTCCAAATACACACACTTCCCAGGAGAGGCTTGTAAATAAGCTAGTACCAAGAACAAGTTTGATTCACAACCCCCTGTAGATACAGGCACGAAGGTAACAAGTATTGAGCTATGGATTCCTCATGAAAGGGCCTCTTTGGTTCCCAAGATGGGCACAGGAAGAGTAGTGGCAAGAGGGTGGAGGCCTGAATATGCTGTATAGCATCAAAGAGCTCTTGATAAAAACCTGCCTGCACCAGGTGCCAGTGCCTCATAGCTGTAATCCTAGCTACTCAGGAGTCTGAGATCTGAGGTTTGCAGTTCAAAGCTAGCTGGAGTAGAAAAATCCCCATGAGACTCTTATCTCCAATAAACTACTCAAAAAAAGCTGGAAGTGGCACTGTGGCTCAAGTAGTAGAGTGCTAGCCTTGAGCACAAAGAGGCTCAGGGACAGTGCCCAAGTTCTGAGTTTAAGCCCCAGGACTAGAAAAAAAAATTCCCACCAAAACAAAACAAAAACCTGCCTGTTAGAAACACTCTCTCCAGCTTTGCTGACTAATGGTGCTAGTGGCCAAAGGACCTCTCAGCTTCTTGTATGGATCTGTGAGAGAGAGTCTGCTCTTCCTGGCACTGGAAAGGCAGATAGCATGGGGTGGTTGCTCAGGAGAATCTTCTTTTCCAGGTCAAACTATCAGCAAAACAAAGGCCAGTTATACCCAACCGAGTGTGAAAAGCACTAGACCAGGAGGCAAAGCTCTCTAGGCACTCTGAGCCTTACTTTCCTCTTCTATTAAATGGGGGTAGGGTCTTCTTGCCTGTGTGCTCACTTCCAGCCCCGTTCAAGTAAATGACAGTAGCTACCACATTTATAGCAGGGACTGTATTTACATGTCAAGTCCTGCCTCAACCTGGTCTTTGGGGGCCCCAAAGGCACAGTGGAAAACTCTGAGCTGGCAAGTTGCAGATACTGGAGTATAAGCCATGTCTGTGGTAGCAGGGTTTGTGCCTTGACTACTATGCTAGTCTTCTCCCCTGGAGATAGAAGTACAGATTGGGAGAGGCAAGGAAGAGGGAAAGTGAACTGAACAGCAAGCCCTACTTACTTTGAACTTAGTAAATCCTTTTTTTTTTTAGTCTTAAGTATGTGTCATGGAAGTATTTGGAACATACATATGTTTAAAAACATACATATGTTTAATAAACCATTGTTTATCTGGTATTTCAGTGTAGTAATGTGTCTTACACTTTATTAGCTTATAACCTTACCTAAGATCAACATTATGAATGTACTTTGAAGATGGCAGTGCTTACTTGCATGAGGACTCAAAAATAGTCAAAGTCATAGAAGCAGAGAGTACAATGGTGGTTATCAGGGGCTGGGAGAAGGAGAAATCAGGAAGATATTGATCCAAAGGTTCATAGTTTCAGTTAGGAGAGATTAAAAAAGTCTTAGTTTATTTTATAACAGTGCACATAACCAACAATACTATATTAAAATGTATTACTATCTTAAAAATTTAAAAGTAGATTTTCTGTTCAATGTTCTTGTCAGGGAAGGAGAACAACAAAATGGTGAGACAAAGGACAGAGGGCAAACCAAGCAACAGTGACACTCACAAGACAACATGTCAGAAATGAACTGTACAACTTGGGGTGAGGCTTGGGAGAGAGGAAAGTGGGGGAAAAATGAGGGAGGGGTAACAGTGTTTGACAAGAAATGTACTCACTACCTTACCTATGTAAACGTAACCCCTCTGCACATCACCTTGACAATAACATTAAATTTAAAATGTCGAAGAAAAGAGGGACTTACAGAGGTAAGAGTATGTGGTATGGATTGCAGTGATGATTTAATAGATGTGTACTTCAAACTCATCAAGATGCATACATGAAATGCACACACATAGCTTTTTGTGTGCTTATCACACTAGATTTAAAATTATTTTTAAAATAAAGAAAATAGAGAATGATTAGTACTAAGTCCAATGGTGGCAGGCAGTTACTGGATGCTCATATCCACAGCTATGGGATCAGAGCAGTACCCTAGCAGCATCTCATGACCTACAGATGAAGGTCAGAGAAGACATTTGGATAAAGTTAAATGGGGTAAAAGTCATATTGCTACCTATATATTTTTCCTCTTTAGTCCAAACACTGTTTCCCAATGGCCAGAAGAATCTTTCCTGGATCCCCCTTTTCTCCTTCCCCTGCCATCCATTTGAACATCTACATGGCCAAGACAACCAGTAACTTTAGTTTTGTTCCATTCATACTAGGTTTGTACTAGGGCCTCGGGAATTCTAATATGGAGATATGGGGCCTGCCTCTGAGTTTGGGTTAGCTTGGGCACTGGGATGGAGCTGGCGGTATTGTCCAAAGGAAAAACTTGTGACTTAGAGAGGTAACACGCTTTCTGTACTTTGTGGAGAATTGCACCCCCATACATCCGAAAAAGCATTTGCTTGATGCCTAGCAAAGTGTTGAGTACTTTGGAAGTTTCATAAACAGCAGAAGACCATGTCTGACATTGGAGGAAAGCCAATTGTCACCTTAGGTTGACAAGATGTCCATCAGTGAACACTTACATGTGGGCTCCTTTGAGGATGTGGCCAATGGTGTATGTGCAATAGTCTCAGAGCAGTGTGGCACATCAGGTCAAAAAGATGGGCCTTGGGTTGGCTGGTAAGGGAAAGTTGCATGGAGGCCTTTGATCTAGAGCTGGGAGAGCAAAATGTATGTTGAATACAGAAGGTCGAGCTCACAGATACCGGTTTAAAATTTTCATTGTGCCTAGGGTAGATAAATAAAAACCAGTTTTGTGAGGGAGGTAATGGGGTGGATGTTACCTCACAGAGAAGACTTGGGGCTCTTTTCTCCAAGAATATGAAATATGTTTTGTTCCTGGGCTAAAACTCAAGGGACAATTGGCCTTCTGTGGAATTTCTGCTTTGTTCTTAATACTCCTGAAGGTTCTCAGCAATGGATCATGTGAATGACCAAGAAACAGTGGTGATCCCAAGTTAGGACTTGTTTATCAATGAGTAAGTAGGAAATGTTAGGAAGGGGACTTGCGGGGCCCCAGTGGCTCATGCCTGTAATCCTAGCTACTTAGGAGGCTGAGCAGGAAAGTCCATGAGACTCTTATTTCCAGTTAACCACCAGAAAACCAGAAGTGGAGGTGGAGTGCTCATCTTGAGATGAGAAGCTCAGGGACAGTGCCCAGGCCCAGAGCTTAAGCCCCAAAACCGACCAAAAATAAAAACAAAAAGCAAATGAACAACAACAAAAAAATGAGGACTTAAAGAAAATGAAGACCACAGTTAGCAAGCCAGACCAAAGTTTTCATAAAAATATGAAGGTACAGGCAAGAGTAGGGATGACAAGAAGTCTGTAGAATTCCGCAGATGTGGGTATAAGTTCTTCTGGAGTGTCAGCCTATTTCTGGGCCTATAGGAAAGAGAATAAGGATAGAACTTTTTTTTTTAATGCTCAGGGCCTTGAATTTGCTAGGTACGTGCTCTAGTACTTGAGTCATGCCTCCAGCCATGCTCTTTTTTTGCTTTAGTTACTTTTTCAGGTAGAATCTCAATTTTGCCTGGGAGCCAGCTTCATATTGTGAGCTTCCTACCTAGGACCTCCCATGTATCTGGACTACATTATGTGTGACAGTACATTTGACTTGTTAGTTGAGATGGAGTCTTGTGAACTTTTTGGACCAGGCTGGCTTAGAACTGTGGTCTTCTCTATCTTCACCTCTGGAGTATCTAGTATTTTAAGTCAGTGCTAGTAGGCCTGGCTTAGGACAGATTTTTCTAAGTTAAAGCATTAAAGCATGTAGCAAGTAGTAAAGATTCAAGAACTGGCTAATTGTAATTATTATTGTAAGGGAATCTTTGCTTGATGTTGGGCAGTGGAGCTGGAACCATTGTGGTTTTGTCTGACCTTGGGATATATAGATATACATACATAATTAAGTGGAATCTCCACTAGAGACATGAAGAAGATGTTGTGTCCTTACTTTAGCCATAAGGAAAAAGAGTAGAAGAGGTTAAGGGACCTTGAGAAGTCTTTTTTGAACCTAGGGATGCCTGATTCCAGAGTCTGGCTCTCTTCCCCCTGCAGTGGCTGATGAAAGGCAACTGATGGGAAGTCCCTGGCAATGTCCAGGCATTGGACTGCAGATTCTCCACTCATGTCTTAGAAGGGACACAGAAAAGTAAGGGCAAGAGGGGCAGTGGCCAAACCCACTAGGAATGGCTGCTAATGATGAGAAAGTGGGTAAATTCTTTTTTTTTTGTAATACATTTTTTATTGTAAAAATACTGTACAGAGGGGTTACAGTTACATGAGCAAGGTCATGAGTACACTTCCTATCAAGCATTGGGTAGGTTCTTCTTTTTTTGGGGGCGGGGGGTCCGGTCATGGGGCCTGAACTCTGGGCCTGGGCACTGTCCCTCAGCTCTTCAGCCCAAGGCTAGTGCTCTACCACTTGAGCCATAGCACCACTTCCGGCTTTTTTCTTTTTGCTTATGTGGGGCTGAGGAATCGAACCCAGGGCCTCAGGCATGCAAGGCAAGCACTCTACCCCTGAGCCACCTTCCTAACCCCAAGGATAGGTTCTTCTTGAGCCAAGCTCCTCAGTGAACTCCTGTCCACAGCATTTGCTCGAGAGTGACACACATATGCTCACTGCTCTGAGACTGTCCCGAGCCCCGTCGAGCAAGTACAAACTTTCCCTTCCCTGGGGTCAGTGCCTCCCTTTCAAGGGGACCTGGACCATTTGTGAACCTCTTGCTGCTGTGACCTTCTTGCTTCCTTGACCCTGCTCCAGCCCCGTGGAGCAGGGTTGCTGGCTCAAGTTCCCCAAGCAGAGGTGGCTCCTATCTAATGAAAACATTGAAAGATGAATGAGACATAAAGCAAAGCAGAAGTACTGGTGTGGGGGCAGGTATGTGTGTGGGGTGGGTGTGGAGTTTGAGCATGTGGAGTTGAACTGGGGAAATGGGATATCTTAATAGTGTGGGAAAAGGGGCTTGTCAGATCCAAAGGTGTGATAAGAGACAGGTTATTTCGACAGAACTCTGCCAAGAAGAGGGACTGACCTGTACAAAAGGTAACACTACCGGGCCCATTTCTTTGATTTCAAAGTGGGAATCCCTCAAGCAGGATCCCTACAGCTGGCCCCCATCTACAACACTCCACCCCACTGCCTCTTTCTGCACCAGTTTTATTTGCTGGTGGAATGCGAAGACTTCAAGTGCATACCACATTTGCTCTCCTGTGATTCTGATTTTATTTCCAGCTCATATTTTAATTTCTCCGTAGCTAAGTGTTTTTCTCTGGTGGAGCATCCTGACTTTTACTTGAAATTCCAGCTCATTTCTTTATTTGGTTGGAACCATTGGGACTCAATTTGAAGGCTGTTCTTTTTTTATATATATTATTGCTATTATTGCATTTTAAGAAAAAGAAACTAGTTGGCCAGAGTTATTTCTAGTGCTTAAAATTCAACGCAGTTTGGTAGTGATTGTTCTCTGCTCTTAGATGGAGCTGATTTTCAGTTTATAATCCATTGTCTTCACACCCATCTTGGTGACTAATACTGTAAGATGGATTTCCTTTTTTAATTTTTCTTCCTTGAAGTGGGTTTCAAATCCCCAAAGAATTTCTGGGAGGGAAGAAAAAAAATCCTTTAATTGAAAGCAAAACAAAAAAGCATAAGAGAGCTGACAAAAATATCATGTTTAATGAAACCAAGTTCCATGTCTGCAGATGGCTGGGGAGGCACACAGTGACCTCAAGCTAGAAAAATGGGTTTCCTTTCTGGACTCTTTAAAATGTGGCTTTTCGTTTGAATGTTGCCTGTGTGAGTGACCAGCGGTTCCCAGAGCCCCCGATCCTGGCACTTAGGTATGCAGAGCCTGGCCTATTCTCTCCTCTCCACTGTTCCAGGTCTAAAAAATCCAGACTCAGCTGCTTACAGCTTTGTGTTGTCCAGCAAGGGATTTAACCTCCTTGGGTCTCAGTTTCCTTCTTTGTAAACTTGTGGATATGTCATCTACTTCCATGTTTTTGTTGTTGTTGTTTTGAGGATTATTTGAGAAAAGGTGAGAAAAGTTCTTGGCACCATGTCTGATCCTTAAGAAATAGTCCTGAGTGGGGCACTACTGGTTCATACTTATAATCCTAGCTTCTCAGGAGGCTAAGAAATCTGAGGATCAAGGTTTGAAGCCAGCCCAGGCAGACAAATTTGAGAGACTCTTATCTCTAACCAGCAAAAATCTAGAAGAAAAGGTGTGGCTAAAATGGTTAGAGGGCTAGCCTTGAACAAAAAAGCCAAGTGAGAACTCTAAGCCATGAATTCAAGCCTTCATACTGGCACCACAGACACAGACATAGACACACACACACAGACACACAGACACACAGACACACACACACACAGACACACACACAGACACACAGACACACACACACACACACACACACACACACACACACACACATACATCTTGGTTATTCCTCTATCTGCTTTCTTCCCCAGTAAGTCTCTGTGTGTAACCAGAGCCTAATCATCTGTTGGCTGGATCAGGAGTTGCACAGCCAGGGAGCTTCTGGGGTGCTGGATACCAACAAGCAACCGAGAAACATAGAATTATTAAGGCACATTTCTTCAATAGGGAAAGTGCCCGTCTCTGTGAACTCCTCTCATAAGCAAATTAAGCAAAGTGAATTAAAAAGTAAAATTTAAAAATGTTACCATTTTTGAAATGTTAGGAATGAATAACATCAAAGTTTTTTGTGTTCTGCCAGGAAACTTGCCTTTCTCACTATCTTTGTTTGGAATGATTCTCCTTTGGCTGAAAGGACTCGGACATGTTTTTTTTTTTTTTTTTTTTTAAATTTTCCTGCCTGAAAATGAGCTTGACCTTTTCCCATTAAAGATGAGTGTTGTGGCTTTAAGAATTGCATGTGGATGTCTGCTCCATGAAATTCCAAGGTAACGCTGGCCAGTTTGTACCAGAATCTTCTTTGCTAGAGAATAGGGGAGACTTGCAATAGCTCTAACCTCTGTTCTACCTTCTTTTTCATACCATGTGATTCTCAGTCTTGACCAGTTTTTAACATGTGGCCCAGGTCTTTGACTTACCCAGCATGAGCAGGAGTCAGTTTTTCCTGACCTCATTCTCTCTTCTCCTTCTCCCCTACCTCCTTCTAGTTCATCTTCTATCCCTCCTCTACCTACTTCTGTCTCTGCTAAGATGGGGCTGAGCACTTTAACTCATTGAGCTAGATTTATCCCCATCTTCCTCTTGTTTCTTTTCTCTTTCCCTCTTCATTTCATTTACCTTGAAACCCCACTTCTGTCTAGAATTATGTCTTTAAAAAGTTCAGAAAAATCTTGTATTTTGATTTTATAAAAATTTTAAATCATACATAGAATCCAGTTGGGCTGAACGATAAATAATAGCTATTTTCCCCCCCCTCTCAAATGGTCGAAGATTTCATGCTAGGAACAATGGCTGGTATTCTGACCATGAGTCCATGTATTAAAATGATTGATATTTCATTTCATGATAGATATGTATTTCACAACTTGAAGTAACCTTGTGTTTCTTTATGGGTTTCTCACCCTATCTTTTTTCCCCTCAGGCTCTGCGTTGTCCCACCCTAATCACAGCCAGTGCGGTGGAAACGTGTCGCTTTTGTCCCTGCCTTCACCTGGTAGATGAAGTCTGGCTGTATTTTTCTTACTCAGGGCCCAACATGGTGGCAGGGTAGGTGTGAAGGGGGCAGCAAGCAGTGGTTTGCAATGACTTAGAAAACATTACCTTACTCTCTGGTGTTGCTTTCGTGCATCAACTTTAAACTTGTTAAGTCACACCTGGCCCCCAAATAATTGCATCCTCCACATTAAAGTTTATTGCTCCCTTCACTAGGGAATGAAATAAAAGCTGAAAAATTCAGAGACAGACCACAGGTTTTTACCAAGCACTGAAATTCACCAAGATAGAGTGTATTGGGTACCCAAAGTACCAATACCCAGGAGATTCCCCTGATTCTGGTTGATACCCATACCACCTTTGGCGTGAAAGCTCATAGATGCTGGAGTAGCAAGAGTGATCCATGCTTAGAAGACTGGTTAATAATGTCCCATCCTAGCTGGTCATTTGTGGTTCACACTTATAATCTAAGTACTCAGGAGGCTGGGATCTGAGGATCATGGTTCATAGCCAGCCTCGGGAAAGAAAGTCCTTGAGGCTCTAACCAAAAAAGTCAGAAGTAGAGTTGTAGTTCAAGTGGTAAAGTGCTAGCTAGAAAACTAAGGGACAGCACTCAGACCCTGAGTTCAAGCTCCAGTAATGGCACACACAAATAATAATAGTAACAGTAATAATGATGATGATGATGATGATGATGTCCTATCCTTGTTTAGTGATCTTTATTGTTTTTTGTTTTGTTTTGCTGGTCCTGTGACTTGAACTCTGGGCTTGGGCATTGTCCCTGAACTCACTTTTGTGTGAGGCTAGTGCCCTACCAGTTGAGCCCAATGCCTCTTCAGCTTTTTCTGTGATTAACTGGAGATAAGAGTCTTGTGGACTTTTCCATCCTGGCTTTGAACCATGATTCTCAGATCTCAGCTGAGTAGCTAGGATTACAGGCATGAGGCACTGGCACCCGGCTTTCGTTGTTCCTATTTTAAAAGTGCTTTCTTTCAAATTGTGTCAAAACAGATTTTGGCTTTTATCTCATCCAAGCTTATAGGAACTAGCAAGAGTTAAATCTAGTCAAATGTGCCTGAGCTTAAAGACAATCTCTCATCTCTCATTCTCTTTCTCTTGTACACACACACACACACACACACACACACACACATACACACACACACATACACTCACACATACACACACACATGCACACACACATACACACACACATACACACACATACACACACATACACACATATACACACATACACACACACACATACTCTCTCTCTCTCTCTCTCTCTCTCTCTCTCTCTCTCTCTCTCACAGCAGCAGCTTAATTTCCATTATGAAAAAAGTAAAGTCTGGCGGGCAATTACCCCAGGGAACAAAGTTTAAACAGCACACAATTGGAACATTGAGTCTTAAAAAGATTTAACTTATTTTTCCTAATGACAATAAAGGGGTAGACTGACTATTTAGGCCCGTTTTCTTGGCCACTCCCTCCTTCTCCATGTGCTGTTTCTAGAATTCGTTGGTGTTCAGGTCTGGCCTCACAAAAGGAACAACCATTCATGTCCAGACACATTGCAGACTTCTGGCAAAACAGGCCGAGCTCACGAAAATTTACACTTTTCCTGGCACCTGGCCGAATGTATGAGCAGGACTTGGCTTGGCTTGGCTTTCAGTTAGAAAAGCCCTTTGGTGGGTGAGGGGAGGAAGATGACAGTGTGAGAGGGTGGCAGCAAGGTCCCCAGGATGGATCAGAGCTGCTGAAATAAAGATCAGCTTGGCTAGGGAGAACAATTCCTGTAATTATGTGACTTATAATCAGCATTCTTAGTGGAGCCTGTAACTTTCATGTTATCTCCTCTTGTGTCTATATGGGTGGCACTGATGGGTGGGCAGGAGGCAGAATAACACCTTGATTTGAAAAATGGCTGTCGCTGTTAATATGAATGTTGCGCTTACTGAGACTGTCCTTGATGAGATGTTGGGAAATATTGGCTCGAAGTTTTTGGTGGTAAGGGAGGGAGGAGGATCTTAAGGGGCCGTGGGGACTGTTCAGTGTTCTTCACTGGGGGAATTGTGAAAGTAGCAAGCCAAGTGGGTGGTGTGAGGGCAGGTCACACTTGGCCACTTTGGTCCTGCCCTCCATGTGGGCCCACTTTGGATTCCAACATGCCTTAGCCATTCTCCGTCTTCCTTCTTTGAAAACTTGAGGGAAACCAGCCGTCTGCCAGTCCACAGGCTGTGTGTCATTTCCTGCCCGCTCCAAGCCTCACTCTTTCCACAGAGGAGACTTTTCAAATTAGCGTTTTCAGTTCATTAAATACCTTTTTGCACACATTTCGTTCTGGTAAAGGCAACATTTCATCTGGAAATGGTCAGGCACAGGTTGGCGCTGAATGAGAAAGAAAAATGAGAAAATGAGAAAGAAAAAGAAAGAATCAAATACATTCCTTTGCTCCAAGTGGACAGTGAACAATAAACCTCAAATGGGTCTTCCTTAGAGGCTGGAGAGATTTCTTTGGAAGGGAAAAACAAAGTGGATAGTAAAAATGGTCTTCTTTTTGTTTGTTTTGCAAAATTAGCAAGAGAATAAGGGAGCTGGGTTTTTACCTTCTAACTTAAAAAATGTGTATGTATGTATATGTATATATATCTGTATATACATACATACATACATACATATATATATATATATGGATTCTTTGGGAATGAAGAACTCATAACTGCATCTCTTTGTCTTGCTTTTGCCAACACCATTGTACCCTCTCCAGGGCTCTTGTGTGCTTGGGGAGCAATGCATGAAAATCTATCTACCTCCAATTGAAAATATGGCCTTCCCTTGTCTCCCTGATTGGAATGAGAAAATTTCATACAAAAAATGGCTTCCCCAGAGCAGATCAACAGTGCAAAGCAGCAGTATCTTGACAGGCTTGAATGCCCTGCAACTGTTGGACAACATTTCACTAGTACTTAGTTGACATGATACTAAAGTCAGGTATGTAGCTGGATGTAGATGGCACATATCTATAATCCTAGCTATTCAGGAGGATACTGAGATCTGAAGATTGTAGTTCAAAGCCAGCCTGAGCAGGAAAATCTGAGAGACTCTTGATTCTATTAATTTCAGAATTAACTACTAAGTAAATGAAGGATGAAAGGAAGGAAGAAAATAAAGAAAGGAAGGAAGGAGGGAAGGGAAGAAGGAAGGTAAAGGCAGAAGTGGAGCTGTGGCTCAAGAGGTAGAGAACCAGCCTTGAGCAAAAACACTAAGTTATAGAGCCCAGGCCTTGAGTTTAAGCCCCAGTACCAGCATGTGTGTGCGTGTGCATGCATGCACACACTGCATGCACACACATGAGGACACACACACACACACACACACACATACACACACATGCAAATAAGCAGGGCTTGCATTTTTGCTGTTGTCACAGCCCCTGGCTCTGGAAAGAAGAACCATTAACTCTAGAGCAAGAAGGAAACTGAGAGAACAAACTTTTTTGTTTGTGTTTGGTAGAGTCACAGGGGACTCCAAGATTAGTTCCATTTTTACCCACTTCACACAGTGGAGTTTGACATGCGATTTCTACTAGATCTCAAGCTCCACAAGGCTTGGGGCCATTTGTGTTGTTCACATTACTTACACAAAGTCAGCTTAGGGTGATGTTTATTAAGTAAATAAAGAATGAATGATATAGCTTCAAAGGAGTTTGAAGACCATGGTTCTAGTCCTTTCCTCCTCTCTTAGCATCATTGTATACCAAGGCCAGAGAAGCTGATTGAGTTTCTCAGGGTCCCTGAGTTGGACTTGGCCTAACACAGGAGAATAGTATTAACCAACAGCAGACTGGTACACTTCCATCCACAGGACCCAATTAAATCCATGAGCACTGACTTCTCAGGGGCAGTTTTCTAGCAGAGAGACCCACCCATCACCTACCATCTAATCACCTACCATCTATTTGAGATCATGAACTCCCCGCAAGCAGGGATTATATCTGCTTTAAAAAAATTTCCTATGTTCTATGTACCTAACACAGACACTGGCATTAATATTTGAACACAAACACTCCTCTAGCTCAAGATCCCCTGTCTTGAGTAAACAAGAAAGGAAAGATAAGGCTCAGTCCCAAATTTGCCTTCAAAAATTCTAGAGCTGTGAAGGTTTTGAGTCTTCACTGGAAGGTTAGCACTGACAGAGTTTTCTTCCATAGCACCCAGCCTCTGCTATAGCAGCAGATGGCAGGTAGAAAATGCCTTACTCTTAAAGATTTCACAAGGAAACAAGCAGTTCTTGCCTTGTTTGAATGGTTTGAACATGGCTGCCAGCTGGTCCTATCCTGATGATCTCATTCTTACCTTTTGCAAATAGCCTGAATGTACGGGGTGGTGCAAAACCCACAGAGTATCTGAAATGCAGATTTAGGTGCTAGAGTTGGCTGTAAAACTTCCTGGATTTGTAAGCTGGTGCATGTCCCTTGACCTTTAGGATCTTTAGTTTCTGCAGTCATCAAAAGAGAAAATAGCCATGTGGATGTGTTGGTTACCAGCCATGTGACACTGGTCAGATTTCTTTGAGGGAATTTTATTGTGGCTATTTCTCCAAAAAATACAAAATAGAAGCAATTTTGTCTTTCCTTGTAAGCCTCACTGTCCTTAACTATGCATAAGTAACAGAAGGTACTTCTCAGGATTACCTGAGCAAATGGATGCAAAATGCTCAGCAAGGGAAGTGTTCTATATTAGTTGTGGCCATATTTTCTCATAGAAATTGCAAAACTAACTGGCACGGTTGATTCTACAGAAGAATTCTGTATGATGCAAGGGTTAGCTGTAGATATTTAATTATTTTTCATGTAAATGGAGCTACCCACTAGCATTTTCATTGTGCTCTGCTTTACAAAAATCTTGAAGGTAAACAGGACCAACTGGAAGCCATGACCTTAATTATTATTATTATTATTATTATTAGCTTTTACACCAACTTATTCTCAGAGCCAACCTGTATGAGTTAACAAACTCCAACATTGCCAACTATTCTAGGAATCAAATTCCTTCTTATATTTACCAAAACCTCATATTCAACAATGAGTTCTGGGTAGCTAAAGAGGATTTACTGTTTGTGAACTATCTGTAAGGCTTTGGACCTTAACTCTTTCTCAGTGTCCTTCCCTCCAACCTATGACTTTCTGCCCCAAACTCATCTCTAACTGTATTTGTTGTTTCTGCAAATGATGTCACCATCTCAACAATTGTTAGATCAACAGAGGTAAAAAAGTAGAGCTCTACTTCATCTTTAAAACTCAGTCACTTATTAAAGGCTGTCAATTCCCTAGTTAGAGGGACCTACTCTAATCTTAGATAGACTTCTCTCTCCACACTACTGCCATAGCTTCTTGCTTGAGTTTGGACACTTATCTCTCGCCTGTCCTGCTCTTGTGTTCTTGTTTAAAATTCATGCTATGCTTCATTAGTTCTCTTGCCTCTGGTCTTTACACAGATTGCTTTTCTTCTTTTACCTGGGCAATGCTTGCAGGACTTAGTTGAAAGAATCTCTATGAGAAATCTCCTTGGCCATACCATGAAGTCAGTGCAATGAGTCTTTTGTAGGGATAACTTAGCTACACTGTGCAGGCATCCTTCCACCATAGGATTTATCATCAGGTCATATTAAGATGCAGAGGGACTTTAAACCCTGAATTAAAGTGTCCCATCTTCATATGCAAGCTAAAATAAAAATAGTATTAAACATATGTCACAGTAGTACTATGGGTACTTGCTATACACTAGGCTCTGGTGCTTGTCATACAATAAAACTCATTTATTTAGCACAATAATTGTACAACATATGATTTTCCTGATATGGATGAGGACATCCATATCATACCTCAAATGCCTCAAATGACAAATAACTTGTCCAAGCTCACAGAGCCAGTAAATGACAGAGCTAGGCTTTGGATATTGGCTAAGTTGGCTTTTTTCCTCTGTTTTTGCATTTTTAAGGAAATATGCAAAATAAAATTCTTTCAAAAGTCTTTCTTCCATCATTACCACTACTTTGCTGGGATCCTGTGCAAGTACTTCTTGCCAACTGGTCAACTTTCAATTGCTTACTGCATAATGTGATAATTGCCTTTGGCATGTTTGTCTTCCCCTGACTGTAATACCCAAGGGCACATCCTGTGCTTGTGACTAGGTGACCTGTGGGGAGAGGCTGGTCCCAGTTTGCAGAGACTGTGTGGTTTCCATGGCGTGGCTGGATTGCCATTGACTAACACCTCTACCCCAGCTTACACTGATGTCCTTGCTTATTTGCTGGTTGACTGGGTTAAGCTCACCTTGTAGATGGTCTTCCTAGAAGGGGACTGGAGTGAGAATGGCCTATGCTCCTACAACAGACTTCCCAGGAATCTCCTGCCTCCTCAGTCTCCACAATATTCCATACACCCTCTAACACTGTGTTGGAAGTAACTGTGCTGTAAATGCATGGCATTACACTAAGACAAATAATAAAGCTTCATGCTCACTCTAAAGTAAACACAGGATAATTGAAAACACATCAAGAGAGTTAGTTGCCTGATTGGGTGGTATTGAGCCCATGCTTCAAGGACATCTCTTTTGAGGGCTCCTACCCCTATCAGCCAGTTCTAATCCTGGGACTTAAATGCACTCATGATCCCATGAGCTATCCAGTTCAGCTAGGGGACTATCTGGGGACCAGCTACATTCCTCTTTATTGTTGAGATGTACAAGTGAGCACTACTTCATTCGGTATTGAGAGGACAAACTTTTCTTGTCAATATTTTGCTGGCTCGTTTCTTTCTGGGTACCAGATTCCTTTTCTCTTTGCCCCAGCTTCTATCCCCTCAAAAGATGCAATAATATATTTCTTCACATCTCTCTTTTTCTGATTGTGTACTCCACTTTTATTGGTATCTTCAAATTGTTGTGCAAAGAGATTTTAATTGAACATGTTCATTTATGTGTAAAATATATTTTATTGACCTTGGGTTAATATGGGTGAGGTTCATCATAGCAGGAAAGTAGGGGAGTTGGTATTGCTGAAAAAAATGCAAAGAAATGTCCATAGTCTCTGGTATTCACACTGGAGGCAAATGCCCTCTTGGGTATGGCATCTATAGCATTCTTGCCTTGGAGTGTCCTGAGTTCTGTATTTACATGTAGATTAAGTCTTCTCTTGATTACTCTAGATGTAATCTCAGGGAGTTGAAGGAATAGACTATCTTTAACATTTCTGTCGTTCTCAGATTCTTTGACAAGTAAGTTCAGGCTTCCCACCTTTCATGACAAAGACCAAGAAATGTATAGGGCTAGAAGAAAGTTTGGGACTTGCAAGAAAGCATTTGATTTTTGGATTATGAGGTTTATAGACATCCACTTGGGCATCCAGTTTTGTGCAGAGCAATGCATAATGAAGTCCTATTTTAGTATAAATATATTCAAACTACTGCTTGGGACATACACACACTAAAAATGATTTGTTTGTTTACATGGAATTCAAATTTAACTGTGTCTCTCGTAGTTTTATTTAATAAATTTGGTAGCCCAAGAAGGCAGGCAGTTGAGAAGTGGGTTTTGAGAAAGACCCTAATTGGGTGTGCCTTGAGGGTGTTTACTTTTTCTGTTTATATTTATGGGGGAGAGAAGGCAGGATCTAGGAAATAATTTCTTGGGCAATCTGGTAAATGCATGTTACAGTAAGAGTTGTGAGGAAATGAATGCTGAGGTTTACCTATAAAGTAATTCTAGTCATTTCACAGGAGGGCTCCCTTAATCTTGGAGATCCTCTAGAAGAAGGGTCTCCAGCAGGTCTCAGCACCAGGGCTTTAGTGAGAGGCACTGAGAAAGGAATTCTGGAATGAGTAAGGAAAACTGAGTTTCTTTTAGTTGGGTCAGTCACAGTGACCTTGGCCCACACATTTAAGTCTGCTTTGTCTCAACTTCCACATCTGTCAAATGAGGATTAACAGTAATTATTTTATTTACGTCAGGGGTTTATTTTGAACCTTAAGTTAACACAATGCTCAAACTCTTTGAGACAGTGTAAACTTGCTACACCGCTGAAGGAAATGGACTCTTGGCCTTGCCAAGGCATGCTGAAAGTGTAACAGGGTTTTGGGATCCAAGCTCTAGGTCACACCTTGGAATCCAAGGTTTAGATGCTCTTGAGAAGTGGTAAAGTCATCTCCCATCCAGACCCCTCTCCTTTTAGCAACAAAAGTCCTTTTGGATAAGGTCTCAAATGGATTTTTATTTTTCTCTGAATACTATTTTAAAGTGGCTACTGTTCCCAGCCCCTCAGGGGGATTCTAAAGTGTGACCAAAAAGGATTTGGGATATTTATGTTCAAGCTGGTATAACTTAGCAGAGGAAGATCTGGGTTAAAACTGAGAGAGAGAGAAAAAAAAAAAGGTTGAACATGGATTTCTCCACAATGACTCCTGTATCTTGACTTAGGTACATAAACAGAATGTGTCACATCCATAATAAGACATATAATTCACATTGCACTTGAGAGTTTACAACGTGCCTTTTCACATATTATCATCCATGTATATATTATCTCCCTCTGGGAAAAGCAGACCTTTTGCTTCTCTGCGTATATCTGTGTATGGAAGATCACAGGCTGTGGAAAGGGCCACAGAACAACCAGACCCATCTCACAACCTCCATCCTGCCCTGAGTTGTCCTTCACCATCTGGACAACTCCATCTCCTCTCTGTTCACTCTGTGTCATTGAAAGGGCATATTTAGCTTTTTTTTTTTTTAAAGCACTGGTGTTGAACTTAGTGTTTTATACAATGCTGCTGTTCCTTGGGCTTGTACTATAAGCCCAACTAGGGTAGGTATTTTTGATATCTTTGTTGTTTTGTTCTCAGTTGCAAGAATTTTGCACCACATATTAGGTACACACGAATTAAGTAGATTACATAGGGTAGACATGGCCACTTTAGGGGCTGGGGGCAGTTTTACTTTTGGAATCCTCACCTCATTTCATAGTCATCTCGAAAATGATGGATATAGCACTACAAGCTGAGCATCCCTATTCCAGAAATATGAATTAAAAAATGTTCCAGAATCTAAAGCATTTTGTATGCTGACATGATGCTATGGGTGGAATATTCCATACCTGACCTCAGCATGGTAAGTTGCTTTCAAAATGGTGTAGAAGATACCATCAGGTTATGACTATAAGGTACCTATGAAATGGAGATGATTCTCATGTTTAGATTGAGTCCTAGCCCCCAATATGTCCTGATATTCCCATCCATATATTAAAAAAATAAAGAATCCAAGATCTATCTGGGATCTGGAACACTTTTCAGATAAAGAATACTCAACTTGTATGTTTGTATGTATGTATATATGTATGTATGTATGTATGTATGTGCACATATTTTTGCTGTGAAATGTAAAGTATTTTTTTAAATTGGCTTATAATTATAACATTAATGATCATTTCACTCATTCAGTTTCTGTTTTGTAATTTGGAGCCATTTTTTATTTTTCCATTGAAAACATTTTTGTGGCCCTGGACAGGTCAAAAGCCCCCAGGCACAGTGCCGGAAATAGCTTTGCCTATGGGTCCTTCCTGGACCAGAGAGACTTGGAAAGGAGCAAGAGGACACTTTAAAATGGAGTTTGGCCTCCAGTGAAATGGTCTGCCCTCCCCCTTTCCCAGTGTTCTGGGCCTCTCTGCCGCCTCCCCATCTGCCAGACTCCAGGCGTGTGCTGAGAGGGTGAGCGCTGAGTTTTATGGGATCTCTAGTTGTCTCCCAAGTGCAAGCGTCTAATTAGGCTTGACACTACTGAGGCGGTTCCCTGACATTTATGTCACTGTCTCTCAATCTTTAGCAGCCTTCGGTCTTGTGGGAAGCACAACAAACAATGTCAGAAGCAACATAAAATTCCCCATTAGAGGGGGCCCTCGGAAACCGCGATCCTGTTTATTAGGCTCACTCAAAGGGGAGGCTGAAGGGTGGGGCTGGGTGTGTGGATTTCCCAGCTTGGAGGAAGAAATAAAATGGCTCATTTAAATTCTTAAGAAGTGCATAGGAGGCAGTAGACACAATGAGTATCTTAGAGAAGAAAGGCCATCAGTTGAACAAACTAATCACATGGTAATCAAAGTGTGTGTGTGTGTGTGTGTGTGTGTGTGTGTGTGTGTGTGTGAGATTCCCAGCCTACTGAGAAGTACTTGAGAAATTCTAGCCAGAGAGAGTAAAGACCCTATAGAATGACAGCTTTCATAAATCACAGATTTTTCTTTTTAAAGGAACGTGCAAGAACGTGCGAAGTGGATTTAAAGATGAAAGGTGCCCCAAGTGTCCTGAGAAAAGCCAGAAAAATGGGCAGGTCTCACATTCCAGTGTCCAGCTTCCTGGTCGGAGGCCCCGCCTCCACCCGGGGTCCCCCACTTTGTGACCTTACCAGATGACCGTTTGGATTTGCCTACCAGACTCCATTGAAAGACCTTAATAAAGGAAGGGTACAGCTGGCACAACTCCCCAGGCTGTACAGCGCACCCCTAGTTTTGCAGGCCAAGGGTTCCAAACTTCCATTCACGTGGGTGCAGAAAGGCTGGGAGAAGCTGAGACCTGGGAACAGGGTTGTCTGGTCCTCGCCCTCTTCCTCTCCCCATCCCAGGTCTGCGCGTTGTGGGGCTGACGTGAGAGGCCCTGTCCAGAGTTTCCCCCCTCATGCTTCTATAATCTGACCACTCTGCGGTGGCCATTTTGTGTCTTGTAGAAATGTGGCTTCCCAGCGAGGGCAGGCAGCTCAGGCCAAGGTAGGTAGAGAGATTAAATTCTGAGTACTGGGTCTGGTCTTGGTGTCTCCATGCTGTGTAGAACGGCTTCAGTCAGTGGCTCTTTCCTCAGTACCACGTGGCTGCCCTGAGGTCTCTTCTTGTTCTCAGAGTAAAGTTGGGGGAGGTTCGTGACAAGCTAGAAGGATTAGAGCTGGGTGTTCTTTCTAGCTGTGTGCTCTGGGGACCGTTCCTCACCCTCTCTGGGCCACAGTTAAAATGGAGATGCTAGTTAGAGAGCACATTTGATGAGAATCCATCTAGCTGGGGATGATTCTGACAGTGCCCTGAAACTGGGCCTGAAGCACCTCACCTCCATCTTGACGTTGGATGCCAAAGGGTGTATGTGACTTTTTCATTTATTTATCCTATCCAGAAAAGGGGTTGTGATTTGCCAAATGTAAAGAATCTTTGTTTTATGTCGCTTTCTGCACCAGTGGGCAGACTTGGGGGGTTGGAAGTTTGGATTAATTCCCAACATGAATCAGCCCTGGTTCCTGGAGCAGTCCAGACTGGTTTCTGTGAGATGGGGATGGGGGGCCATCAGGTGGGGCTAGGCTTAGAGGCCGGAAGCCCATTCCTACTTGGACTCCAGAGCTATTACAGGACCTGCTTTCTGCCGCTAGTGCTCCTTGAAAAAGAAAACCAAAACAAAACCAGACCAGGATCTGACTTTGCATCTCTTCTCTTTCTCTTTCCTTCTCTTCCTTCCCTCTAGTGGAGAGAGGATGACAGACAAGAGGCGGAGATGTACTGGCACCATGGCTCAGGGTGGCACTGTGATGGAAAATATCCACAGAAATGGAGAAGGAGGGAGGGACATGGTGTGACTCAGGAAAATCAGAATGAGTGCGAAGCGCAGGGAAATGACTTAGCTTTGCCCTTTGGGAATGGAGCCAGGAGCTGGGGTCACTTGGATTTTGGCTAGGCTTCATGGGTAGTGAGCAGGAAGAGGAGGGACACAGATCACAGGGAAGGGAAATCAGACACCCGTGCGGAGCAGCCTCTGTAATAAAAGGCGACTTGATGGGAAAATTGACATCTTGCACCATTATCTCAATGCCATGTCTGCGGCAGTGGACTCTGAGTGCCTTTGTCTCCTTACTGGTGAGGGGGCTCCACCTGGAAGCCCTTCCAGACATCAAGGGCATGGATGAGGAGTTCTCCATGGCTGAAAGAGAAAAGTTGGAAAACTGCTGGTATAGCCTAACAACGGGGCTTTGTGCTCTCGCCTGACCCCGACTACCACAGGGGCTTTTGTTTCAGCAATTCCTGGCACTGGGCTACAGGCAGCCGTGGACCCTGATTTTCTGTTAAAATCAGAAATACTTGCAGCTGGCATTTTATTTCTTTCTATCTCCTTATGTTTCGGGCCATAGCCCTGTGAGGCCGCAGCTGAACAGCAGTGGCCTGCTCTCTCTCTCCCTGGTTGTAAGGCAGGGCCCGAGACACTCTTCTGTCCATCCGGCCCAGAGGGCGGCTGTCTGGGTGAGTGCGACGCCAGCTGTCAGCTTGAGACGAGGTCAGATAGAGGCCACAGTGGTCCCAGGTGGGCAGGGGTCACTCAGGTGACCAGACTGCACCAGAGGCCCAAAGAATGTGCGGGATCATGAATGATTAGCTTCCCCCATGGGGAAAGAGTGGCAAGCCCCTATGGGAACGAGCCACGCTCTGGCCAGGTGACCCAAGTTCCAGATGCCTCCTGACCTTCAGGAAGCCTGGGCTCTCTAGGAAGCCAGGCGTCTGCAACCTGAGTCCAGGAATGTACAGGCTGTGCTGGCAAGGGCGTCTGTCACCAGTAATAGTTTTATCATCTGGGGGAATGCTTCAGGCAGAGGTGGGGTGCTGGACTAAGTCATTTCCCTCCTTGTAATGATTGCAGCCAAGATTCTGCACCTAGAGGGCCTCTGTTTAAAGTGTGTTTGATCATATAGTAGTGAGGAGAATAACTCAGCTTGTTCATCCATAAAATAGGCTTCATGAGATGATTTAGTGCTTGTTTTTCAGGTCTACATCTTGAGTTTCTGTGTGCAACACATGTAGAGCAGTATTTGGTAAACAGTAAGCACTCAATAGCTGTAGGTTCTTGTTGGTAGCAATAAATTGCATCGCCTGTTGGCAGATCTCTAGAGGAAAGGGACCTTTTCTGTTCTTTGAGTTCAGGGCTCTGAGACTTACTCCTGTTCTCACCTGGAATTGCTCTCCTTGCCACCCAAATTCACCAGTGCCTTTTGTTCTAGCTGTCTTGGTATAGCCATCTGCTATTTTCTTATCTGAACAAGTCCTTTAGGTTGTGTCTCTGACTTAACACTTTGCCATTCATTCTCCTTTCTATTAACATGATAAGTCCTATTAAATTTTATTTGTTTGGCTAGTAGATTCAGCATTCTGAAAACTCTGCACATGAATATCCTTTGTGAAAGGAATATTTTCTAGGATAAGTTCCTGACAGTTTTGTGCTTCTTATAAACTACTTGTAAAAATGTACTCTTCTAGACCAAAACTATATTGTAAAGCTCTAGTAAATAAAACAGTAAAGTACTGGTCCATAAAAGAGTTCCAACAAAAGAACACAAAGCAGCCAGATATACGAGGCTCCATTGCATTATAAAAGTGGATGGCAAAAAAAAAATAAGGGTATTATTCACTAAATAGTGTTGAGACAACTAGCAAGTTTTTGAAAAATAAGTAATTCTGGATCTCTAAAAAGAAAAGTAAATTATAAAATATAATCACAAAAGTATAAATGAGAATCCAAATAATAATTGAAGTAGAGCAGATATTTTAAAGCATGACTGGAAAGTATGAGTGCTTTATAAGTTAAGAGAAAGTTGATTAGTAATACCAAATCTCATACTTCTTTGTAACAGAATATCCCCAGAAGCAGAAAACATCCCATGGCTAACTGGTTCTATATAGCAAAAATCTCATAAAGTGAAAAAAAAAAGAGGACACCTTTAGGGGAAAGCTTTTGAAATAGATTTCCTTAATACTCAAAAGGCATTCACTCAATCAACAATTCAATGAAATGACACGCCCTGAAAGGAAGTGAGCAAAACTCATGGATAGATATTCCAAATAAAAACACAGAACTAAATAACATAGAAATTACTTTGTAGTTTTAAAAGGGCAGATTGAACCATGTTTCAATTCCACTTATCTAACAGACAGAATTTGGAAAATCTTAGAATGGGTGAGTGTTATCAGGATATTAGGTAAATACTGTCAAGGCTGGGGGGGGGGGCATATAAATTGGCATTTTTTTAAAAAACTAAAGTCGGTTTGGTAATACCCACTGAAATTCAAAATGGACCTTTCTGTTGACCTGGAAATGCCATTTCTAATAATTTATCTCACATCTAAGTGAAGATCTATTTTAAAATTGCTTAAAGTAACAAAATTGGAAACAACCTAAATGTTTATTTGATGGGGAATAATTAAATGAATTATTAATGATACATTGATGACATAGAATCCTGTATGGTTGCTAAACAATGAAATAAATCTTTCTCTTATATATACACACATACATATTTATATTGAAAATGTGTTAACGGAAAGGAGCAAATAATAAAAGAATATTATATTTGTTACATAAAAATCCCTATATGAAGCTGGGCATTTGTGGCTCATGCCTGTAATCCTAGCTACTCAGGAGGCTGAGATCTGAAGATTACCATTCAAAGCCAGTGCAGGCAGGAATGTCCGTGAGACTCTTATCTCCAATAAACCACAGAAAACCAGAAGTGGCTCAAGTTGTAGAGACCTTGCTTTGAGCTGAGGGACACTGTCCAGGCCCAGAGTTCAAGCCTCATGACTGAAAAAAACCCTCTCTATATGCAATATGTTCTTGCATGTTTGTAGTTCATCCAGTTTGGGGAGAATATGCAAGAATTTGTGGTGTTTCCTTGTTAGAGTGAGATTTAGAAGGGCACTAGTGAGAGATGATGATGTTCCCACAGGCTGTTCATTCTACAAATTCAGAGAATTTATGTACAGAGCCATGAGTGTGCTTTAAAATAGCCCTTCAAGTCCAAACCACTGTATTTTCTTTGTCAGATCAACATACATAAAGCTGTTGCTCTCTGCAAGTCTCTGATGAGGCTGGCTTCAGTGAAACGGAAGAAGTTTAAAGTCAATCAGAAGGCCCAAAGGACAAACCCAGAGAATCCATAGACGACCAGGTGAAGCTTGAGACATAACAGGTGCCTGTTGCAGTGAGGGAGAAGGGAGTGAAGAAGAATGAAGGGAGAAATGGAGAGATTAGGAGAGGGGTGCTTGCGTGGGCCTATGATCACATGTGCCACAAGGTGCGCCAAAGTAACTCAGCTCTGCAGACCATCCTAGACTCTAGCTCTACCTGGCAATTTCTTTACAAGAAGCACAGGCTTGGCATGAAAGGTCTCTCAGTAGCTGGCACTGGCTTCTTTCTCTTTGGCTTGCTCTTACTCAAGGCTGCCCAATAGGTGGCTAGAGAGCAATACCACTGGGCTCTCCATTTGCTCACCTCTCTCTCTTCCATCCCTGCTTCGAGTGCCCTTTTCATCTGCCTGTGTGCCCTACTCCACATGCTGCAGAACTTCTTCATCCCCTCATTTATTCCTCCTGGCTCTGAGCTGCTGTTGAGAGGTGGCCTGGTGTCCCCTTGACCTTCAGGGCTCATCTTTGAGCCCAAAGGATACCTCTTCCTTTCTGTGGTTGTCAAACTCACCTCATATGAATTGGGGCCTGTATCATGACTTGGTTATCAGGGTTGCAAGCACATATAAAATTAACTTGCAGAAGTTTTAAGCCCAACAATTCGAATCTCGATCCTTGAAAGTAGTTGCCTGTGCAGAGTGAAACTTGCGGCTGGTTAGTATCTCTAAATTACAACCTACATGCAGATGTATGTATGTAATGACTTGCTTTTGGGCAGAGAAATCAGAAAACCAGTCTCTTCTGAGTCAGCCAAGGCAATGGGAATATTTTCCAAGGCCAACAGGGCTCAAGCTGTGGCATCTGCCCAGCATAACTCTTCCTTTGTAAGCCTTCAAAGATGAGGGTAAGGGTCAAGAACCTGAATGAGATAGACTTGGGGGAAGGGAGAGCCAGATCTACAATGGGAATATTTTCATCTCAATTAATGCCCTGCTGGTGGTATTTTTTTCTGTAACCCTTTAGGGATAAAGTCTAACTGGAATAATAATAATTTTAAAAAATCCTAGTTGAGCCTTCAAACATCCTACCATCATCAGAAAGTTGGCAACATCATTTAGGGTGGGCTGATTGTGTGTGTGCATGTGTGTGCATGTGCTTGTGTGCACGCGTGTGTGTGTGTGTGTGTGTGTGTGTGTGTGTGTGTGTGATTGTCTCAGAGGCTTGGAACAATCCACTTGCTTAGCTTCCCTGCCCAGGATGGAGGTAGTGGGTGACCTTCCCCCTCTGGCATTGAATACTTGGCTCCTTTCTTCAACTTACATTTTCCCTTGCTGAAGCTCTAATTGTTACACCGACATGAGAGTTAAGACCCCTTTTTGGAGAGTCTCCCTTAATGGTGGAAGTGGTATGAGAGGTGGGAAACAGAGATAGCAGGGTGGGAAGATAGAGGCAGTGGTTACCACTTGGCAGAGCCTCCTGCAGGGGGCAGGAATGAAGTCTGCTTGGCTGTAGAGGTTTCAGTTATCAGAGGCCTAAGGTTCTCTTCATTACTATTGTGAGAGAATTGAAGGAACTGGAGCGAGACCAGGAGCACCTACCTTGACCACTCAATCTGTTTCTGCTCCTATGGGTGACTAGCTTTGCCCACGCTATGCTGACAGAGGTCTTGAGAGTTTATGTGATGTGAAACAATCCCTACTTTTTGTAAACAGTGGCAAAGCGGTGCATAAGAAATGTTGCTTCCTAGGGTGATGGGCATGAGGGAAGCACCAGTGCTAGAGCTAGTTTGTAGGGAATCAGTAGTCCCTATCCTCTTTTTTTTTTTTTGCCAGTACTTGGGCTAGAATTCAGGGCCTAGAACTCAGGGCAATATCCTTCAGCTTTTTCTGCTCAAGGCTAGCACCCTGCCACTTGAAATATAGGTCCACTTCCGGCTTTTTCTATTTTTTTTGTTTTTATTTGTTTTATTTAGTTGGAAATAAGAGTCTCATGAATTTTCCTGTCTGGACTGACTTTAAACCATGATTCTCATGAGTCGCTAGGATTATAGGTGTGAGTTACTGGCATCTGGCAGAGAGAGGCTCTCACCCCCTGACTAACTAATTGGATTTTGTAGTCATGAACAATGTATTTGGCTCTTTCTGATGAGATGCAGATGATGGTTTTTGGTAGATTCTGAGGACACTGCTAGGAAGAGAAGGTGTGATAATGATGTTGTAGGAAAAACTAGAGGATACAAGGAGGAAAGGATTGTTTTAAGATGTCAATTAGAGCCCAAACTCTTGCACAATAGCTAAGGCCATGGCCTTTGTCTGGAAAGATTGCTTGCTCAGTGTATATGTTTCTCTACCAGTTATAGGAAGGTGGAAGAAACAAGTATTTATTTTTTCAGTAGGGATGGTAAAACATAAAGTAAACAAACAAACCAGGCTATTAGGTTAGAATTTGCTTTCCGGTTTATATACTATGATAACCTTACTAAGAGAGGTGACCCTGAACCTGAAGATTGGAGACTGTCTCAGTATGTAATGACAAGTAGAACAGCAAATCCAAGTGCAGTTGTCTCTTCATGTGTCTACTGTCTAGCTTTGAAGGGCAGAGACTCAGAATGAGTCTTGTCTGATGTTCCTCAGTCGTAAAGATTTAATTACAATCCTTACTTGACCAGGATTGTAATGTGAGACCCAGTTAGTATTTACTGTGATTCATCACCTCTCACTTTCTCCCCTTCTTATCCACCTTCCCTTTTCCCAACACCCCCCGCCCCCATTAAAAGGATGACCAGTTTTGAATTACGTTAATAGCTATACTGTTAGGTTAGGACTAACCTCCCTGAAATTTTCAGGACCACTAATTTGTGGTTACTCCAGTGGTAGAATGAACTTGGCGCTCTGGCCTTTTAGACTGGCAATGCAGTAAAAGTTTAAAGCGAAGACTGCCTCAGAGCCAAAAGAAGAGAGGAGATTGAAACCTAAAGGTTATCCTGAAATGCACTTTACTGTTATCTATGAGAACAAATGAGTTAAAAAAATTTCAAATACCAGAATACCCTACAGGGAGGAGATATAACTATTAAAGGGCTGTTATAGCTGCAATAAATGTAGGAACAATAAAAATAAATTGATGAAGTAAATGTCAGCGCTGTTCCCCTGAGCTGCCCCCACACCTTTGTCCAAAAGTAGAACATCTCCAATTACAGAGGGTGGAAACAGCCTTCAATGACAATATGACAAGGACAGAACACAGAACGCTAGCACTGAGAACACAATTATGCACAGCCTTGAAAAATTGTATCATAGCACAATGCATGGGAGAAATCAATTAATGATGCCAGGCTTCCACTGCTGTCTAATAATCCTAGAAAGGAATGGAGGTAGGGGGGGATATCTCGATACACCTAATGCATCAAAAAGGTGACCCTTAAGTGGAAGTCTACATAATACCAGAGGTCAGTCCTCAGAGTTTATAGCATCTGAAATACTCTTTTTTTTTTCTTCTTCTTCTCCATTTTTCCCCTTAAAAAAATCTAACAGTCTTAAGGAGGCATTTAAGTAAAAGTCACTTCTTCTTTGGTTAAATAGCCTTGCAAGAGAGTTCTTTGGTGGAAAGGGCACGGATGAGCAAAGTATGCAGCTCTTGTCACAAACCCATCGGCTGGAAGGGAAAAGGCAAAAGTTAGGCATAAACCCGGTGGAAAGTAGAAGGTGATTTATCTTGTGCAATTTACAACAGGTGCTAAACATTACGAAAACCAGAGCTATTAAGCAATCAAATTAAGCTATAATTATAACTGAAGAAAACTGTACAGGAATTCTAATTAATTCAAATCTGAACATGTCCAAGAGGAATGCTCCAGCAACCCCACTTCTGAATAAAACAAAACAAAAATAACCCTTGGATAATGCCTTCAGATTGCACAGGAAATTAAGAAATACTTCTCAGCCTGGATATTCTAGGCATTCCTTATTAAATGGTGAGGGACTATTCCCTGTATAAGCCTGGGCTCTTGGCTTTTCGGGTACACACCATAGAAGGTGTGGGCTTGGGGGGGGCGGTCCTTAAATAGGCAGGATTTGGAGAAAGGAGTGGGCCACGGCATTCTACTGTTCCTGTAAGCACTTTAAAGGGTCTGAAGGTTAGCTCATTCTTCCTGCCTTTGAAGGTTTCTTACAGGGCACGTGAGCCTTTCAAAGAGCTGTACACACTTCTTTCTTATTTTTGTTTTTATAAATGTGTTTTCTGGACCAGGTCCATTTTCTTGTCAGTTTCTCCTCTTCTCCAGTCTCCATCTTTCCACTTTGCGTGAGTATTCTGCTTTTCTTCTATCCAGAGCTCTGGACGACAAATGCCAGGACAGGGTTTTTCGTTGGATGTGCCCAAATCATGCCAGTTGTACTTGATTAGCCCTGGATATTATGGGAAGAAGGGAATGTTTAAAGACTTAAGCTTTTTAGCCCCTAAAACAAACCATTTGATTAAAAAGGTGTCTATTTCCTCAACTCATGGATAATTTGGTCCATTCAAGAAGAGAAGCATTCTGGGCTTTGGTGGCTGATTACTCCTATAATCTTAGGTACTCAGGAAGCTGAGATCTGAAGATGGTGGTTTGAAGCTAGCCCATGCAGAAAAGTTTGTGATACTCTTATCTTCAAATAACTAGCAAAAAACTGGAAGTGGAGATATGGCTTAAGTGGCAGTCTTGAGTAAAGTAGCCAAGTGATGAGAACCTAAGGCCCTGAGTTCAAGTCTCAGCATTGGCACACATGTGCATGCACAGACACACAGACATACAATTGGAGCAACAAAAGCAATAGCAGTGGGAGCTAGCACTTTTCTCCAGCTTGTTATGCCCCAAGTGTTGTGTTGAATCCTCTGCCTGGATCATCTCAGTTCTTTCAACCATTCTATGAAGTAAGTACTCAGAGAATACTCATTGTATAGGCGAAAAGTCAGGCACTGCTGTTAAATTTATTATAAAACAAGGATCCATCTCTTCTAAGTCATCTGATGCTCTTACATTTCTAAGTAATTCAATGTAAATTGTCTTTACTTTTTTAAATACTTTTTTATTGTAAAAATGCTGTGCAGAGGGGTTACAGTTACATGAGCAAGGTAATGAGTACATTTCCTATCAAGCATCCCTTCCCTCCCACCTCCACACTACACTAACCCCTGCTCCCTCCGTTCCCCCCACCTCTCCCGCCCCACCTAAATTTTAAAGTTCATTTTTCAACATAGTGTCTTGTGCATCTCATTGTTACAATGGGTCAACCTGTATCCCTATTTAAGAATTTTGTTTTTTCCCTTCCGCTCCCCAAATTAGAGAAGTGTATATACAAGGAGCTGGGCACCGAAATCAAATACAGTGAAAGCAGGGGTTATACCATGGGGGAGGAACATACAAAGAAACAAAAAAAATCACATGGTACATTATAAATATGTTAGGAACAATAGCAAGCAAGAAAAAAACTACTTGTGTCCCTATTTTGGGTTTCATTTCAGTAAACATCATCTTATATGGTCATATGTACATAGTTTTTGAACGTTTCTGCTTGTCCTAGACTTATACAAGTTATTGCAGATAAGGGAAACCATGGGACCTATGTTTCTTTGGGCCTGGCTTACTTCACTTCATATAATTTTTTCCAAGTCTTTCCATTTCCTAACAAATGGAGCAATGCCATTCTTTCTGATGGAGGTATAGAATTCCATTGTGTATATATACCACATTTTCTTGATCCATTCATCTACTGAGGGGCATCTGGGTTGGTTCCATATCTTAGCTATGGTAAATAATGCTGCAAATAAACATAGTTGTGCTGGTAGCTTTAGTGGTCTTGTTTGTGATCATTTGGGTAAATGCCCCAAAGTGGGATTGCTGGGTCATAAGGGAGCTCTATGTGGAGCCTTTTGAGGAACCTCCATACTACTTTCCAAAGTGGTTGAACAAGTTTACACTCCCACCAACAATGCAGTAGGGTTCCCTTCTGTCCACATCCCCTCCAGCATCTGTTGTTATTAGAGTTCTTGATTATAGCCATTCTAACTGGGGTGAGGTGGTATCTCAATGTTGTTTTGATTTGCATTTCTTTTATGGCTAGGGAGGTTGAGCATTTCTTCATGTGTCTATTGGCCATCCTTCTTTCCTCTTCAGAGAAGTTTCTCTGTAAGTCTTTAGCCCCCTTATTTATTGGGCAGTTGTTTGTTTGAGGATTTGTTGTTGGGGGGATTTAATTTTTTGAGTTTAAGGTATATTTTAGATATGAGACCCTTGTCTGTTGTATGGCTAGTGAAGATCTTCTCCCAATCCATGGGCTTTCTATTGATCTTGTTAGCTATGTCCTTTGCCATGCAGAAGCTCTGCAATTTCATGCCATCCCATTTGTCCAACATTTCTTTGATTTGTTGTGTTTCTGGGTCTCTATTAAGAAAATTTCGGTCTGCGCCAAGGAGACCTAGGGTTTCTCCTACTCCATCCTGTAATGTTTTTATAGTGTCTGCTTTGACTCCGAGGTCTTTGATCCATTTGGAGTTGATTCTGGTGCAGGGTGATATATAAGAATCTAGCTTTAGTTTTCTACAAGTGGTTAACCAATTTTGCCAGCACCATTTACTGAAGAGGCTGTATTTCTTCCATATTTTATTTTTTGTGGGGCTATTACAAATGGAGTTGTTTTCCTAATTTCAGCCACACTTTTCTCATTGTTGGCATAGAGAAAAGCCATTGATTTTTGAGCGTTAATTTTATACCCTGCTACTTTGCCAAAGTTTTGAATCAGCCTAATTTGGGAGTAGAGTCTATGGGATTCTTTAAATACAAGATCATGTCATCTGCAAAGAGGGAGAGTTTTACTTCTTCTTTCCCTATTTGGATCCCCTTTATGTTTGCATCTTGTCTTATTGCTGTAGCTAGGCATTCTAATACTAAATTGAAGAGAAGTGGAGAGAGTGGACATCCTTGTCTTGTTCCTGAGTTAAGAGGAAATGCCTTTAGTTTTTCACCATTAAGTAATTAATGCTGGCTGTAGGTTTGTCATATACAGCCTTTATTGTATTGAGGAATGTTCCATGGATTCCTAATTTTTCCAAAACCTTGATCATAAAGGGGTGTTGGATCTTGTCAAATGCTTTTACTGCATCTATTGAGATAACCATGTGGTTCTTATCCTTGCTCCTGTTGATGTGATGAATTATATTAATTAATTTGCATATATTGAACCAGCTTTGCATCCCTGAAATGAATCCTGTTTTATCATGGTGTATGATTTTTTTGAATGAATTGTTGAAGTCGATTGGCTAAAATTTTGTTGAGAAGTTTTGCATCAATGTTCATCAAAGAAATGGGTCTATAATTCTCTTTCTTTGATGAGTCCCTGCCTGGTTTTGGGATGAGGGTTATGATGGCTTCATAGAATGTGTTCGGTAGTGAACTTTCTCTTTCAATTTCATTGAAGAGTTGGAGGAGTATTGGTGTGAGCTCTGCTTTGAAGGCCTTGTAGAATTCCGCTGTAAAATCATCTGGTCCTGGACTTTTCTTAGATGGGAGGTCTCCTAGTACTGTTTCTATTTCAATGCTTGAGATGGGCCTGTTAAGATGGTTTAACTCATCTTGATTTAGTTTTGGCATGTCGGTATTTGTTAGGAAAAGGTCCATTTCTGCCAAGTTCTCAAACTTATTAGCATAAAGGTTTGAGAAGTATTCCCTTATAATGTTCTCAATCTTGGTTGTTTCTGTGGTGATGTTTCCATTCTCATCTCTGAGTTTATTTGGGTGTGTTCTCTCCTTTTTCTGATAAGACTTGCTAAGGGTCTGTCAATTTTGTTAATTTGTTTTTGAAAAACCAAATCTTTGTTTTGTTGATTTTTCTGGTTTTTTGATTCTAATTCGTTTAATTTTGATTTAATTTTAATTATTTCTTTCCGTCTACTCGATTGAGGTTTAGTTTGCTGCTCTTTTTCAAGGAGGTTCAGATATCTCATTAAATTGTAGGTTTCAGATCTCTCCAATTTGTTGATGTAGGAGCTCAGAGCTATAAACTTGCCTCTGAGTACTGCCTTTGTTGTGTCCAGGGAGCTGATAATTTGTGCTGAATATCATGAACATTTGAATTTCCTTTCTAATCTCTTCCCATGACCCATTGGTGATTCAAGAGTGTGTTGTTCAGCCTCTATATGTTACAGGACTTTCTTTGGTGGCTTTTGGTGTTGAGTTCTAATTTTATTCCCTTGTGGCCTGTGAGAATGCAGGGCATAATTTCAATGTTTCTGAATTTGGACAAGTTTGCTTTGTGACCTAAAAATGTGGTCTATTTTTGGAAAATGTTCCATGTGCTGCTGAGAAGAACATGTATTCTATTGCTGCTGGGTGAAATATTTGGTAGATGTCTGTTAAGTCTACTTGATCTAAGCAGTTGTTTAGATCTGTGGTATCTCTATTGAGTTTTTGACAAGTTGATCTATCTAGTGGGGATAGTGGTGTGTTAAAGTCCCCAACAATGAATGTTTTTGGATCTATGTGAGATTTGAGGGAATGTAGTGTTTCTTGGATAAATTTGTGTGCTCCGTCATTTGGTAAATAGATATTTAGAATTGTAATATCCTCCTGAAGGAGAGATCCATTAATTAGTTTGTAGAGACCATTTTTAAAAATCTCTTCTCACTAATTTTAATATGAAGTCCATTTTATCTGATATTAGGATTGCAACTTCCGCCTGTTTATGGGGGGCTGTTTGGTTGGTAGATTTTATTCTAACCTTTCACTTTCAAAATATGTTTGTTTTTATGGGAAAGGTGTGACTCTTGAAGGCAGCAGATAGAAGGATCTTGCTTTTTAATCCAACTAGACAGTCTATGTTGCTTAATTGGAGAGTTAAGTCCATTAATGTGAAGAGTTAGGACTGAGAGGTGTTTGGTAGTTCCTGCCATGTTATCCACCTTCTTGGGGGCTGCGACAACTGGCTTCTTCCTATTGTTCTTGGATTCTCAGTTTGGGTGTATTTCTTCACCTTTATTGTGGTCTTGTTGGTTTTCTATGTGTAGGACATCTTTAAGTATCTTTTGTAGGGCTGGTTTGGTAGAGATAAATTGTTTTTCTTTGCTTTGGAAGGTTTTTATTTGCCCTTCCATTATGAAGGAGAGTTTAGCTTGGTGTAGTATTCTTGGTTGATAGTTGTTTGTCTTTAGTGTGTGGCATACATCATTCCAGGCTCTTCTTGCTTTAATTGTCTCTGTTGAGACATCTGAGGTTATTCTGATTGGTTTCCCTTTATAGGTGATGGATCTTTTCTCCTTGACAGCTTTAAGAATCCTTTCCTTGGTCTGAATTGATCCTGTGTGGATTAGAATGTGGTGGTGGGATGTACTGTTCTGGTCTGGTTTATTTGGGTTCTAAAAGCTTCTTGTATTTGAATAGACCTCTCTTTTTGCATGTTTGGGAAGTTCTCTGCTAGGAGCCTGTTAAATAAATTGCCTAGAGCATTAACTTCTGTCTCTACCTGCTCCTCTACACCCATTATCCTCGGATTAGGCCTTCTGATAGTGTCTTCTAAATGTTGAATAGATCTGTCACATTTCTTGGATTTATATCCAAGAAATAGTTGTATCTTCTTTCTCTATAATGTCTAGGCTGTCTTCAATCCCAGAGATTCGATCTTCTGCACGGTCTAACCTACTGTCAAGACTTTCTACTTTGTTTTTTTTTTGGGGGGGGTCCGGTCGTGAGGCCTGAACTCTGGGCCTGGGCACTGTCCCTCAGCTCTTCAGTTCAAGTCTAGCACTCTACCATTTGAGCTACAGCACCACTTCTGGCTTTTTTCTTTTTTGCTTATGTGGTGCTGAGGAATTGAACCCAGGGCCTCAGGCATGCAAGGCAAGTGCTCTATCACTGAGCCACCTTCTCAGCCCTCTACTTTGTTTTTTATTTCCTTTCCTTCTAACTGGTCAGTTTTGATGGCTTTAAATTCTTTATTGGAGCTTTATTGGACTTCTGTACTTCCTTAATTTGGTGTTCAGTGTTTATTCTCAAATCCCTTCATTGATTGGTTATGACTTCATTGTACTCCCTTTTCTTCTGATGGGCTCCACTCAGCATTCCCTTTGTGGTCTCCCTGGATTCCTACAGTTGTCTGTTTATGGATTCCATGAATGCCTCTATTGATCTTTGTCTATTCTTATCCCACTTGCACAATTCCTGTATTACTCTTAGATTAGCTTCCTCAGGCTCATGCAATTCCTGTATTTCTCTTTGGCTTTTCTTAGCCTACTCACACAATTCCTGTATTACTCTTTGAGTGTTCTAGCCTACTCACACAATTCCTGTATTAATCTTTGATTAGCTTCCTCATGCTCATGAGATTCCTGTATTAATTTTTGGTTAGCCTCATCATGCTCGTGAAGTTCCTGTATTAATCTTTGGTTAGCCTAGTCCTGCTCCCTATCATGCTCACACTGAGTCCTTTGCATGTTTTCAATCTTTTCATTTACCATGTTTACCAGTAGTGTTTGTAGAGCTTTTTGGGAACTCTCCTGGATTATTCATAACTGTTCTGTCACCTGATTATCATGAGTGGGAGGTGAGATACCAGGACTTGCCATTTTCTTGTGTTTCTCTGGCTTGTTCTGCCCATTTGGTATGAAAGTAACACCAATTTCATGCTAGAACAATATTTTAAGGCAAGCATCAACCAGAGTCCTGTAGTTACACAGTCAAAATGGCTGCAGATACAATCTAGTTCAACAGATACAATCTACTCTCCATCAAACAACGATGGGCTAAGAACATCAAAGAGGGATTCAGCAGACTAGAAATTAATAGGTTTAGGGAGAATTGTGGGGAAAAATAGGATTAGAGGGATATGGAGAGGTAAAAGGAAAGAGTGAATTTAACCAAATCCTAATATCAGAGAGGAAATGGATAGAACAGAAAGGAAAGAGATAAACAAGAAAAAAGGAAAAACAGAAATTTAAATTTAAAAAATGAAACACTTAAAAAGTATGTAAGTATAAAGAGATAATACTTATAGAAGAATAGGATAGGATGAGAGGAGGAGAGAGATAAAAAGGAAAAATGAAAAAATAAAAATAAAAATGTTAAAAATGGAATACTTAAAAATTATATAGGTATAAAGAAATAATAGTACTATTAAAGAAGTTGTGAATTGAGTTATCAATTTCTGAATTAATTATGTACACAATAAAGGATAAGGTCTAACAATCAACGATGGGTATATATCTGGGTATGAGTAGAACAGCAATTAATCACAAAAAAAAGGACCAAGAGGTTAAAAGAGATTTAAAAGGGCTGGGAAGGTGGCTCAGTTGTAGAGCGCTTGCCTTGTATGCATGAGGCCCTGGGTTCGATTCCTCAGCACCACATAAGCAAAAAGAAAAAAGCCGGAAGTGGCGCTGTGGCTCCAGTTGTAGAGTGCTAGCCTTGAGCTGTAGAGATAAGGGACAGCACCCAGGCCCAGAGTTCAGGCCCCATGACTGGACCCCCCCCAAAAAAAGAGATTAAAAAAAACAATATACATACACACATATACACACACCCCTAAAGTAAAAATTATGGAAGAAATAAAATAGAAAACAATTTTTTAAAAATTAAAAACAATTAGGTAGAAGAACGAATTAGTTGATTTTTTTGGGGGTGGGGGGGAGATCTTGTATCTCCCCTGTGTCCGTAACCAATCTCTTGGTGGAGTCTCCGGTTTGCTTGTGGTGTTGGGTTTGCCTGTGGCTTGATTGGTTTCTTAAGTCAGTTTGTTTGAGAGGGCAGAAAAATACTCTGCCTTACCAGGACTTTGTGATCCTCCTCCCAGGCTAGTTCAGTGGGAGGGAGATCTACTTTGAGTATTGCAAAAGAGGGAGATGGCTGTTTCCTCTAGCTTGGAGTTGCTGTGATGAGGCTAGGTCCTGGGTAGGGTTGAGGCCTATCAGCAATCAGTAGCTTTTCCCTGAGGGGCTAGCTCCTGAGCTACTCATAGAGCTCAGCCTGGAGCAATCTCAGGATTTATGTTTACTGTGTTTCAATTGTTTTTCTTTTACCCCTCCTGCTGCAGAGTCTGGGGCCTAGGCTGCAGTGGGAAGGGGAAGCCTCTGGCTCTGTTTACCCAGTGAAGAATGTCACTCCTCTGGGGGAGGAGCTTTCTCTGCCTGGGAAGGGCGACTTTCCCCTGGGTGGAGCTGAGCCCAGCATGTTCCTATGTCAGGTTCCTATGTCAGGTTCCTATGACCTGCTGAGTGGCTCCTATTGCTTTCTTCCAAGGCCTAAGTTGGAGCTAGCTGCTTGGTTGGGCCTTTGTTAGTATCAAAGATGGAGTTCTTTTCTGGTGGTGGGGAGGGGCTACCTTTCCACCGATTCTCTGTGAGAAGGAGTGAGAATGTCTTGGGGGTACTCACTCTAGCCTCTTAGTTTCTGGGCCGTGCCTGGTCTGCGATCGGCAGGATGAAGATTTCTGCTCCTTGTCAGTTCTTGCTTGTGGTGAGTAGAATCTGCTCGCACATGACATCTGCTGCCTTTGTTCCTGGCTCTCTCTGTTGATATGGTGGCTGCAGCAGCAGCTGCCACCACCACCGTGGAGATCTGTCTCCTTGACAAAAGCTGCCTGGATTTTTCCTCTCTGGCCAAACACTCTGACTGTGATGGCACACTTGGTGTAATTCTCTAACCTAGAACTGGAACACTAAAACTGCTTTTTACACGAGAGCTTGTTTAGTCTCCAGCTTCTCCTCTGCCATCTTCCTCCAGACCCCATCTTTATTTTTCACTCCCTGGTTCAAGTGCTGGTGAGTATGGGTGTGGGTAGTAGAGCTTTCCTACAATGAATTTGCTTTCTGGACTGAGAGGGTAGCATGGCCCCGGCCATAGTTTGTTTTTTTCTGCCATTTGAATCTTCTTTTCTGAACACATCCCTGGATTTACTTGAATTTCATTCACATTATTATATGGCTATTGGGACCAACAGTGAATTTGTCCATGCTATTGACATCATAGAACTTCTTACCATCACTGGAGTGCTGGTCATTGGCAACTTTAAAGGGGCATGTGGCTTATTTTTTTCTGCTGTGATTTGTATATGTTAGGCCTTCCTCTAAGTCACATGTCTTTTCTTTTTGACTCATGGTAGGGAGTGAAGTAGGACAGGGGTTGGTCACTTGCTAGTTTAACAACCTAAGTCTATAGATATTTCCTGAAACTATTCTCATAATAGTATAAGGAAAGTCTAATATCCACTGATACATAAGGAAGCCAAGAATTAGAGCATTAGAATTTCACCAAGGTCCCATTGCTAATGTGGTAAGTCTAAGAACTGAGCTAAAAAACAACATGCTGTGCCATGTGTCATCCTACTTGTGCATGTACATGGATGCTCACATCCACACCCAGTTTCCCTTCATTGCCCTTAAAGCATCATGTGAGAGATCTAGAATATTTTTCTCCTGTTTGCCAGGCCATCTGCTAAATCTGGTGCTAAGGACAGTGCCAGAACTGCCCAAGGCTCATGGCAGGGAGGCTAATGCCAACAAAAATTGGTCTTTGATGGAGAGTATGGGTAGCAAGGACCTCTGGCCTAGACATTCCTAAAGGGCAGCTCAGAGATCCAGGAACTTAGTAAGTACTTGGCACACAGTAGTCCTTTCATAGGAGGCAGATATGAACACACCTACCATCGTAGAAATTTGAACTAACTAGACAAAAGCTGAATTACTGGTACATTCAAAGAAGGCAATAGTGATCCTTAGCATTCCTGGTGCCAAGGCCATCAAATGAATGTCATTCACTTACCACAACCATCCAGTGAGGTTGATACAATTATTGTCTTTAACCTAAGACAGAGGAACTTGGACCTAGAGGAAGTTTAGGGGCTTTCCCAAGCTTGCACAGCTTTTAAAGTTCAGATTTGGCAGTCTAACTCAGGTAGACAGTGCCAGAAAAAAACTCTTCTTAACGGCAAACTGGGCCCATAGTCCCATAATATAAGTGAGGTTCCAAAGGCAGAATATGAAGAGACAGGTGGTAAAAGGCCCTGTACAGTGGATAGAGTGGACCAGTAGGCTTATCTGGACAAGGAGAAGGAGAGTCTTTCGAGCTGGGCTTTAACAGCCAGTTGAAATTGGGGAGGGGGAGGGTGAACAGGAGGCAGGAAGGAGGTATGTGTGAGCATAGGCAAAACTAAACATGTGCTTTAGCAAAACCAACTAGGGTAGGAAGGACCCACTGCCATGGATGCCCTTGTATCTCCCTCTGTGAGGTTGGACTAAGAGTCCTTCCCAGGGCCAGAAAATGGTAATGCCATGCTATGGCTCCAACCCCAATGGCCTGGATTCAAATCCCAGGTTTCTCATATCCAGCAATGTTGATCTGGGAAAGTTAATGTTCAATTCTCCTACAAAATGTACATGTTTGTTGTAGCTCTCTCATATGGCAATTGTGAGGAATACGTGGGAAAATGCATGAGAATTATATAGAACAGTGTTTGGCATACATCAGATACTAAATAAAGTTTACCAATTGTTTGACACTGTAACAGTTCTAGGAGTTATATCCTACTAGCTTATTTCCGTGGATAGAATTCTGAGGCACACAGGTTGTTTTCCAGCCTAAGGTCAACATAGCTGGTATCAGAGCCAGGGCCTTGCTCCAATGATGCTGTACGCCTGGCCAAGATGCAATGCAGAACATAGCACAAGATCCTGTATATCAGAATGGCTTGGTGAACTGATGAGAAGCACAGATTCCTGGATCCCATCCTGGATCCACTCAAAGACTATTAGATGAATGAGCTCCTCCCTTCCTGCCATTCACTTTTGCTGGCTTCTTTTTGCAGTGTATAGCTTGAGAGCTGTCTGCTTAGTATTTGAGTAACTTGGTCAAAAGAAGGCATTAGAGTTTGGAAGATTTTCTGTCAGCCTCTTGTATTCCTTGCATACTACTCTGACATCTGTCCTCAGGGAGCTAGGTTATAGACCTGTAGCTCAGTGTCTGTAGGGGCTACAGAGAAATGGAGAAGCCTAGCAGAGGATTAAGGCCCTAAGAGAGGTTGAGTGATTGATTACTCTGGTATTCATGGAGGGGAGAGGCCTGTGGGAAGAGGTTGGGGTGGGCATTAGGATGGGGAGGCCCTTGCTGAGTGGGAACTGTGAGTATGTGGAGCAGAGAACAAGAAAGGGCAGCCCTGCTGGAGCCACCCTGAGACAAGATGTCACTGAGGGCAGTGGCAGGGTGGCAGGGATATGGAGTGAGGGATGTGGTGACTGACCAGCCGTCAGGATGGTCACTCCCTTCTTTTGATATGCTGGGCTATTCTTTTATGATGAGACAGACCCTCAAAGCTGGCTTTGATTTGACTTCACCTGGATACTTCACTTTTAATTTTGGAGTGGCTATGGAACAGCAGGTCCCTCTTGCTATTCTTCATCCGTACTGCACCTCAAGGACTGCTGAGGTGAGCATGGAAAAAGGTGTGGGGACAGGAAGTGTGGGAGCAGTAGGTTGGCTGGCAGGACAAGAGGAAAAGGGCCAGACATGAGGAGGAGAGTGGTGCCCACTCGTGCTGGCTGGGTGCTGCCTGTCCACCTTCCTCTCTGCCCCTCCCTTCCACATTTGCATTCCTGATCTGCTCACAGGGGCAGGTGGAGAGTGGGGGAGGGCAGTTGGCTGACCTAAGTGATGTTGGGGAGAGTACACCCTGGAGCCTGTCACCTGAGGCTCTGTAGATTTATGTATGCTGCTTTATATCCTTTCTGGAATCTGGCAGGGTATAAATTGGAAATAAATAAAAATAGATTTATCAGCACTTTTCAAGTTTATTCCACATTCAGGGTTGGCAGTGAAGTGCCCCTCTGAGCCCTTTAGGTCAGGGTCAAGGTGTGTGCAAAGATAATGACCAGTAGCTGCTGCCATCCGGAGTCACTCCTACTGAGAAGAGCTGCCACACAGACATCTCCATGAAGGAGGGACATGGGGAACTGCTAATATATCTGAATGCAGCTTGGGAATTCCACATGAGAAAACTACGGCCTATCAAGATATATAGTGAGTAGTGGATTTGGAACAGAGACCTAGACAGCCTAGCCTCAATGGTCACTTGAATCCAGCCCCAGCTCGTGTCCAGTTTCCTTGGAGACAGATGAGGGTCTAAATATCTATTTTAGGGCTGGGAAGGTGGCTCAGTGGTAGAGCGCTTGCCTCACATGCATGAGGCCCTGGGTTCGATTCCTCAGTACCACATAAGCAGAAAAAGCCAAAAGTGGCACTGTGGCTCTGGTGGTAGAGCACCAGCCTTGAGCTAAAGAGCTGAGGCCCCATGACTGGCAAAAAAAAAAAAATCTATTTTAGGTCATCAGAGAGCCAGCTGATAGGTTTAGTAGTAAAGGCAGCATCACTTGTCTGAGTAGACTGGTAGCCCCTAATGGGTAAGACCTAGAGCTCATTTGAATTTCTCTGCCAAGGTCTCAACACCTTGGATATTTATATGTATGGTGTCTTAAACTACAGAGTCAAGTGCAGCTGTCATTGGGTAACAACCCAGCCCAGCATGGAAAGAAGACTATCTTTTCACAACTCATCATGTCAAACACAATAGATAAAGAAGTGTCTTCTTTCCAGACTGGAGAAAGTTTCCTATCATTTTTTTTTTCTTCAAAGGGTAGTGATTTGAAAGAAGCATTAGCTGGGTGATTCATTAGTAGGCTAGTGGTCCACATGAAGGCTAGAGTTCTCAGCAATCCTGCCCTTTCAACCCAGGAGAACCCAAGGGCTTGTAGTTGTTTCTATTTTTTCTTCTTCTTTCTCTGTCTTACAGGGAAGAATAATCCCTGTTACAGAGATCATCCAAAGTTCATCTAGGTATACAGGCTGTAAGTAGTTGGGGTGGGAGACAGTGAGTGTGATAGTTAATGCTGGCTGTCAATTTGACTTGATTGAAGGATGCCTAGAAAAATCAGTAGTTAAAATATACTCTGGATGTGTCTGTGAAGATTGACATGTGACTCAGAGGACTTTGTGGGCATGGCCCTACCTGGATGGGGGCTGTACCATCTAACAGACTGGGGGCCCAGATGGAATAAAAAGGAGGTTGGAGGGTAAAGTTCTGACTCAAACATGTTCCTTGATTAGGCTCACTTTTTGCAGTTGCTGTTGCCAATGGACCTGAGAATCTATGTTCTTCATCCCTTGAATGTGGACTTATATCAGCAGCTCTCCAGGAGGACTGTAGGCCATCAACCTCTGACTGGGGATGCATCATTGGTCTTTCATAAATTCTGAGGCTTCCAGCTTTCTGGACTAAGCGGATACTCATTTCCGTGGCTCTCTAGACTGCAAGTGGCTATTGGAAGACTATAATGTGTGTCTGATAATATATACCAGCCTAATAAATTCACATACAACACACACACACACACACACACACACACACACACACACACACACACACACACACACACACACACACACAATTGGTTCTGTTTCTCCAGAGAACTCTGACAAATACATTTGGTTACAATTTCTGCTTTCTTCTCCATCTTTTGTTGACTATGCTACCCCAGAGTCTGGTCTATTCACACATAGGCATGTATCCACAAAGACCGCCCCTTCTGTCTTATTGCCCTCTACGCCTATGCTGCATGATCACAACCATTTTCTCTTGCTCTACATTCAAAAAAGCTTAGTAAGTTCCTTAAGTTATCCCAGATTTCAGAGATGGAAGCCATTATGTCACCAAGAACCTCTGAGGACTTTATACCTAGATTGAGATGTGGGCATGATCCCTGTTTCAAGTCATTTCCTGGAGATGTGTCTTCAAATCCAGACATGGAATTCTCATTTCCTTGACTTTGATTAGTGCTGTTCTCTGTCCCTGCTGCATAGAAAATTGGAAATGATTGGACCTTCCCAGTTCTATTTCAAACATTTGGAATCCTGTCTCAATAGTCAGGAAGTCACTAACCCCTGTGTCTTTACGATCACCCTCTCTGTGTATTACTATTATTATTTTTTCCACAGGAGGACCACAGATTCCTCTCAATTGCTTTTGCAATAGAGAAACACACAAACCAGGTTTCTCACCCTTGGTACCATTAATATTTTTTCTGGATAATTCTGCCATGGGAGTCTGTCCTATGCGCTGTAAGATGTGTAGCACTCTGGCTACTGCTACTAGGTATTAGTAGAGCCACTACCTTTCCCCTGGTACTAGTAAAAATAAAAAGTCTCCAAAAATAGTGAACAAATACAGCAGGGGTACTCACTAGACACTACACTGAAAATGAACTATACAACTTGTGAGTGGGCTATGGGAGGGAAAACCTGAGAGAAAGCGAGGGAAAGGGTGACACTGTCCAAAAAGAAATGTACTCTAATCTGACTTGTGTAACTGTAACCCTTTTGTACATCACCTTTATGATAACAATACAAAAATTAAAAAGATTCCTCCAGACAGTACCAAATGTCTCTCTTGGTTGAGAAATGCTGTTGAGGCATCACAATCACTAAACTTATTTGGTGTCAGGAAAGAAAGATAACAAGATCTAAGAATTATCTCTCTAAAGCCATGGTCTTTCAAATAATATTCTCTCTGAATATTTCTTTTGTAATTCCTGTATATTATTATTTTACTTGGCTCCCCAAAGGCTTGGCTTCGCTATGTGAATACACCATGTGTAGGTAGACATCACTATTTATTATTCTCAAATAAGATCAGGCTTAACCAAACGATGGTCTTGTGGGAAAATCTCTTTGAACAAATTTGCAAACATTGAGCAAATCTATAGCATCAATATATGATGCAAGCAACCCACCTTGGTTTGGAAAGTATGCCTGGCTGAAAAGGAACAGCTCCTGTTCTTGAAAAGAGTCCTTAAACTGCACGGGAAGATGTATATAATTAATACAAAGTGTGATCACGGTGGGGACATGATGGGAGAGGTTTCAAAGTAGTATATGTATGTGTATGTCTATCTATACACATATATGTATATGTACATATACATATATATACGTATATGGCTATAATATTATAGGCATATATGTGTGTATGTATCTTCAAGCACTGGTGGCTCATACCAGTAATCCTATAGCTACTTTAGAGGAGGAGATCTGAGGATCATGGTTTGAAGCCAGCCCCATCAAGAAAGTCCATGAGACTTTTATCTCCAATTAATCAGCAAAAAGTTGAAAGTGGAGCTGTAGGTCAAGGTACCTGAGCAAAAAAGCTAAGGGACAGAACTTGAGTTCAAGACCCAAGACTGGCATGCACATCCACACAGACGAAATACATATACATATATATATATATATAAGTATATATTTATATAAACTGGAGACTGTTTAATTTTGCCCACTGCCATATGCAGTGTACTCCATTGATCTCTAGATAAAGGAAAGAATGTTGTTTACGTTTAACTTTCTACTTTAAAAAATATTTAGATAGAAGATTTGTAATAGCATAAGGTTTTCTTGATCCCCTCACCGGCTTTCTCTAATATCTGAATTTGACACAAACACAGCACAATAGAAGGAGCTAGGAAACTAGCATTGGTCCAGCATTATTAACTACCTATGGGTTTGATTTGAATTTCACCAGCATTAGCATGCTCACATTCATTTCTGGTTTAGGATCCAGTCTGGAAACCGGCATTGCATGAGGTTGTCCAGTTTCATTTTTTCTCACATCTTTGATGCTTTTTAAGGAGTATTGGACAATTATTTTGTTCAGTGGCCCCTGATTTAGGCTTATCTGAGTTTTCTCATAATCAGACTCTTATTCTGAATATTTGGCAAGAAACCTTCCAAAGCAATGTTCTCAGGGTAACTTCAGGGGAGACACCATGTCCCTATGTCTTATCATTGAGTGACTACCATTTTGGGTAAGACAGTAACTTCCAGGTTAGTCTACTCTTCGTGATTAATAAGTATCTTGTGGGAGATATTTTGAGACTGTTTGACTATCCTGCTTCCTATCATACCTCTGCCCACTCAGTTCAGCATCCATCACTAGTTTTTAATTGTCACACACCCTCAGTATAATTTGCTTAATGATAGTTTTCTACTTCTGTCATTTCTTTCACATTTACTAATTAGAATTCTGCTGTAAGAAATAGATGCTACCCTACTTGGGTAGAGCTAGAAGGATCAAGGTCCAAGGCCAGCTCAGTAAAAGTTAGACTTTATCTCAAAGCCAAGCCAAGTGTGGTGATACACATCTGTAATCCCAGCTACACAGCAGGCAGATAGGAGGATCACAGTTTGAGGCTTACTCCAGGCAACAAGTACGAGACCCTATCTGAAAAGTAAATGAAAGGAAAAAAGGCTGACATGTGACTCAAGTGGTAATGCATTTGCCTACAAGTAGAATGTCCTTAGTTCAATGCCCACTACTGATCTTCCCTAAGCAGTCGATACTTTATTTCCTTTTATTTATTCAGGTACTTATTTCTATCAGAATAGACTCCTGCATATTTATTGTGCTAAGCCCATAGATCGACACCAAATCTTATTGCTGTAGTTGTCAGTTCAGTCCTGCTTCATCTCTTGCCTGAATTACTCTCCCCTATTTAAAGGCAGACTTCATATGTCTAGCTGAGGTTGTATAATGCCACTTGTCTGACTGTGTCACCACCCTTCAGTTGCTCTAATTTTGCTTATAACCTCTTTTGAATGGTATTATAATTAATGACAACTATAGTGTGTTGAATATTTACAAGCACGACATCTTATGAATCCTTGTAACATTTGAATGCATTAGGTAGGATCACCTTCAGCAGCATAGCCCATGATGCACAAAAGTATTAAGTAAATCCTCCAGAATTGTTGTGCTCTTAAATGCTGAGTTCATACTCTCAGCCCCTAGACATTTCCATTTGCTAAATAGGACCTTCACAGTCTGACCTCTCCTATTTTTGCTACATTTTCTACCAGTCCCAGTGGTCACTGCACTTGCCATAAACAGTTGTGACAGAAGTAAGATTTCTCACCAAATCTTGTTGAAGGGCCATTGACATTTTAGCTGCAGTGGTAGCATGCCTTAAAAGTCGCTCAATTTGGAGATTCATGGACTGATAACTACTTGCAAGACATGGAGATTAATGGTTCTAATGCATGTTAATACAGCCTCCAAATAAATTTTCTAAAACCTTTTGGGTTACATGTTTCAGAAGGCAGAATATTATAAGCTATAGTGTATAGCTTTTATTGTGTATATATATATATATATATATATATATATATATATATATAGTGTAGCTTATAATATTCCTCGAGGGACCTGGGGAAGTGTTCTATAGTCAATGACACTACTATTTTTGTAGCAATATATATGAGGATTTTAGGTGTGAGTAAATAAATAAAATAATCTTATGATAAGTTCTATCAAGAAGTTCCAAAAATATTTTCACTTTCAGTATGATAGTATCAATTGGTGATACAGCTGGGCATGGAGGCACGCATCTATAATCTTGGTCCTCAGAAAGGAGGCAGAAGGGTAAGAAATTTGAGTTGGGAGGCCAGCTTCCAACTGGACTGACATCCTAATAAGGAATTAAATTATAAAACTGTTGACACACTGAAACATTAACAATTTGTCTTTTGAGTTGAGATGTCTCATGCTGGGAGAATTGGCCCCGGGGAACCAAATGGTATTTGGGGCTTATAGGACTGAACACAGATGCTCTGTTTCCTGCTTTTGCCTCTCTAGTGCTTGGAACCTCTTTGGGATCTCTCAGGATTGGGTTGTAGAGAGAAGAGAAAGGAAAATGAGGAGAGAGATTACAAATCCAAGGTAGACAAGAATAAAAAAAATGTACTTTAACTCTGGATTGTGTCTTCAGATTACTTTGGATAGAGCTAAATAACCACTGGGGAATACAAATCTCATGGAAATGTGACAGTGGCAACCAGGTGTGGTCGTCTTCCCAGGGACCCCAGAATTCTTGGTTCTCACTGACATCCTACTCTATGTTCACCTGAAAACAGCCAGGTAGTCTGGAGATCCAGATGCGGGCAGTTGCCTGCTTTCCCAGTGGACTGAGAAAGGGCCCAGAATTTTCTGATGCTGAACCTAATACTAAGAGGATTGGACTTGTACTACTGGTTGTTTTTCCCCACCAGAACTGTTGGGTATAAGTGAACCATGCCTCATTGTTCTCAAATTTCTTTGAAGCAGCTCATAGTCTCTAAAAGGCCACATCAGGGAATAGGAAGCCTTTACATCCCAGAGTTCTGTCAAGATTTAACTCTGGTTCTTGTTCTAGGTCTGGCTTACATCACAGTGTTTATTAAATATTCCATACCAAATACATTATTCTCATGGGAGCTTAAATTTGTCTAAGCCACCGCTTTGACAATCTCATGTACTATAGAGCTATGGAAGATCTGTTGAATATGTGCTTTCTAGGATAAGATGGAGTGAGTTGAGTGGAAATTCTACAGGCTTCCTTACTTCATTTCTATGTTGTTTTTCTCCTTCTCCACCTGCAATCACCAACTGGCCCTCAAATCTATTGTAGAACCTGAGTCAGTAGAGTGGGGATGTCAGAGTCATCCCTTCCAGAATCCTGTCTCTTTTCCAGGAGTATCCTTGAAGACAGCCTGTGGCAGAGAATTTTCCTTGTAAAAGAGAAGGGTTTCATGTATTTGTTTGTAAATGGGTGCTGTTTAGTAGTTGAATCTGTGTGGGACTAGGCTGTGGGGAGTGTATTTGAAGACTTTTTTTTGTTGTTGATAAATATCATGTGGAAATTGAGTTCTGCTAACATAAGCCAACTACTCTTGAAAAATGGGTCCTTTATTGTCCTGTCCATGAGACCAGCTACCAAACAGCTAGCCTGGGGAGCTAAACCACTGGTGAGAAAATAAAGCCCTAGGTCTGTCTCATGGCACTGGGTTGTTAACTTGAAGACGCTATAGTCCTGTGTCTGAGTGACAGCAGTTTGGAGACCAAGACAGGGCAGGAAGGACTGGCTGGTGTGCTGTGTCCATCAGCTGCTGATTTTATGTATGACTCTAACTGCTGTGCCAGTGAATGACCTCAGGGAACAGGAGAGATCCTGAGAACTGGAGATTGCATCATTCACAGTCCACCCAGGAAAACAGGAGGCAGACAAGATATTTCACATAGAGATTGAATACAGGAATTGGCTTCAAAGGTGTAAGAAGAGTTGGAGGAGTGACAGATAGTAGGGGAGGAATTGTGAAAAAGCAGAAGAAAGAAGAGACCATAGCCAGAGTTAAGGAAACAGTGAATGCCCCCTGGATTGGTGCCCGCACCTGAGCTCAGACTGTGCTACAGGAGCTGCCAAAATGGAGCCTTGGCTGCCCCCCCGGGGGATGGAGACTGGGAATTACCCCATCCCACTTCCACCATGACAACTGCCAGCTGGTGCCTGAAATGTCCAAGCAAAAAGCAGGATCTCTCACTTCAGATCTCTCAGCAGTGCCTGTCTTTGGCAGAGTGTGATCAGGAGTTGCTGGAAGGTCTTTGAAGTATAGTTTTCAGACTTTTAGCCCCAATACTGAAGAGGAAAGTATAGTGGACAAATAAAGGACACAGTTCTTCTGATAAAGAAATAGAAGTAAAAGCTAGGAGAGAAGTCCTTAGTTTGGCTCAATGATGAGGACACATTTAAGACTTAAAGTCATTGTGTCATAGATAAAGAGTTTTTTGTTTTTGTTTTTTTTTTGTTGTTTTTTTAAATCAGTGCTTTGGAGAAAAGAGGCTAGCACAGGTAAGGCTAATATCCTACCCAGCCAGGAGTTTTGGGGAAGGTGGCCCTATAGCCTTTGTGTGAACATTTCTGGTGATAGGAAGTGTGCTACCTCATGAGACAGCAAGTCTGTCATATTCTTAGGCAGCACTGTTCATTGGCAAGACTTTATTGAGCCAACACCTGCCTTTAAGGAACATCTATCTTTGTTCTGTATAACACAGATGGTTTCCTTTTACTGACTCTTCTTGGCTTTGGAAAGGCACTATGCTATGCAAATGAGGTGGGCTTTAGCTTCTATTATTAGTCAGGAGCAACAGGACTCTCTCACATCTATCCCAAAAGAAGTGTAACTCAAGCAAAGTTTAAAACCTGGGACAGCTAGCCTAAGATATGTAGGAGGCTCTACCTACTGCCATGTTTCTGCTCTGCTATCCTGAAAGTATCAGTTCCTTCCTTGTGGGTCAAGATGGAGCACAGACTGTCACATTTATGTTCCACACAGGATAAGCAGAATGGGGTGAATAGAATGCTAGTTTGCTCTTAAAGAACTGGGAGATGCCTTCTGAAACATGTTTTTATTTGATTGATAGAATTTGGTCATATGATCCTAATCTAGCTGCAAAGGAGTCTAGTACAGGTGAATGCACAATCAAACCTTCCATGATGATGAAAAATAAGACAATGGATAGTGGGGTACAGCAAATTATTTAGCAAAAGACTCAAACTTTTGGCTTACTACAAGCCATGCAATAAGCTAGGTCAGTGCTTCTCATGTTTAATGTGATGTGATTCACCCAAGGGAGATCTCAAATGCAGACACTGACTTGGCATGTCTTGCTGGAACCTGAGACTCTGCATTTCCATCAAGGTTCTAGCTGATTCCAATACTACTGTGCTAAGGACCACAGGGATTGCAAAGGCTTGGACCCTGGAAATACAATGCTGACTAGGATGGATTAAATCTCATCTTGAGTCCCATCAGTGTGCTTCTTCTCTATTGTAAAGTGACCTTTTGGGAAGGCTGCAAAATTCATAGCCTGGCTGCCAGAAGTCCCTCATAGATGCCATTCCCTTTCTTGTTGGGGGGGATGAGGAGTCTCTCCTCTTTTGGAGGGTGCTGGTTGGGTTAGACAAGTGAGCTACTCAAATCCAGTGTGTCATCAGACTTCAGAAAATGAGCAGTGAGAGGGCCTCTTGAGAGCCAGGCAGGATCTACAGGGTCCATGGGGCACTGAGCACAACAGTGAGGAAGCTTCTGGCTGGGCATGGGGCAGTACAGCCGAGCACTGCCTTCTGTGCCAGGCAGGATGAGGGCCTGGAAACAAGACTGCCACCACGGGCCAGCCCAACTCCCCATCTGCTCGGGGAGAGAAAGGACACGGAACAGAGGCAGGAATTCAGGCAATTAATCCTTTATTTAAAGAATAATAAACAGCCAGATTTTACATACTGAAAGAGGGAACAAGGTAAAAGGGGTTAAAAACTAAAAAGCAAGGATGGCAGACACCAATTAACACAATGCTAATTGACAATTTCCCCAAGCTTCCATGAAACATGCCAGGCCGATTTCCCCAATTGCTAATTAAATCAAACCGCACACACAATACTAATTTCCCTAACTTAGGGAACTCAGTAGACAAATAAAATGAGAAACTAACTTAAACATTTTGTCAAAGTATGGGAAGAAGGATGAATGTAGTCTTAACATGAACAAACTTTGGCTACTACCAAATTTGTGAAAGTTCTGGCATGTCTAATGAAGTCTTGAAATATTCCAGTGTCTCTGTTTTTATCACAATTGTGTCAATGCACCTTCCCAACCATAAAATAATAAATAGGCAACGGCTCTCTTGCCTTTACATTCTCTCTCTCTGGTGCAGTGTACCTAGCACATCATAGAAGTGACATGTAAATTGCACCATTTAAAAATTATAAAATACCTACTTAATTACAATTAAAAAACAAAGGAGTAACTTTTCTTTAAAACAGTCCCCGAGGTTCTCTGAGCTGGAGTCTGGCTTTGGGAAAAGAAGCCAGTCACTTAATCACACAGTTAAGTGTAGCAACAACTCTGTCTTGGCTGTCTTTCCCACAGGCTTCCTCTCCCCCAAAGGCCTACACACAAGCTCACTGGGCTCTGATCTATTTCACAAGGCCCCTCTCTCCCCTCTTCCCACCAGCTCTGGCTGCAGCCTGCTTTGAAGTGTCCCCTTTCACCTCTGTGATCCAGTCAGGGCCCACCAGAAGAATCCCCAATGAATTATGTTATCACAGAATGAACATGGGCCTTCTAGGTCACCTATCTTAATTCACTCATTTTACTATTGTGGAAAAACTCATGCCAGGAGATGGGGGCGTGGCTAAGATCTGACAGCTGACCTAAGGCCCTAGGTTTTGTTTTTTAGGAAATATGTGATTATTTTAATAATCATAGCTAATACTTGTATTCTGTTCATTCTGTGCCCGCCATAGTTCTCAGAGTGCTCCTAAAGTAATTCAGCTGAGCCTCACAATGATCGTGAAGGGTTCCCATAACTTCCCCATTTTATAGATAAAAGAAACTGAGGGTCTGTGGTATTAAATGCCTTCATCAAGCTATTGTCCCTAAGTAGCAAACCCAACTCTAAAATGAATGGCTCCAGGTCTATGATGTTAACCATTCTATTTGGCTGCTCCTTTGTAGGCTAATTAGAAAGCATTGTTAGAAATAAAAGTAGGAAGTAAGAAGTGCACATCACCTGTAACAGTGATACTAGACAGAACCATCCAATATATTGAATACAACTTGTTCTTATACATCTTAAAAAACAGAATCAAACATCTTCATGTAGTCTCCCATGATTCATCTGACATTTTTGTCCCTTAACGATATATTACAGTTTTCCACTGTTCTCTCTCTCTCTCTCTCTCTCTCTCTCACACACACACACAAACACACACACACACACACATAATCTTCAGCAGCTGAAACACACTGCAATGATGCCTGTGACACTAAGCTACACACTGAAGCCAACATCTCAGCTGTTCCTCCTTTCCTTGCATGCTATTTCAATGGGCTTCTTATAGAAACATCTTCATCCTGTTGTTGAATTTCCCTTAAAGTATTAGACCTATAGAACATAGAAGTAAGGAGGAAGGACAGCAGGGTGGGGATGTGCAATATGCAGATATAGAGAGCTGGAATTCCTCTCTGGCAAGAGAGAAAATGCTTTCTCTCCAATGCAATAGTTCATCTAATATCCACTCCTGTGCAATCCTAAGGCAAGGACCAGCTATTCCCCTAGAAAAATACAGCAGGAGACCTGTCTTCTGTGGCTGAGTAAGCATACTTGGAAGGGGTTAGTGATTAGCCTGAGACAAATGTGTGTATCAAAAAAGTATGACTATTCTTATGTTAGGCTAGTGGCTGCACAGGGGTATATGTTGGTGACATTTTTTCACCCGGGTCTTCATTGTCATCCCCGCCCCCCCCCCCCCCCCAGCTCCCAATCAGAAACACAAGGAGTCATAGAGCTTGACTTGGTTTGTAGGCACAGGAGATATCCATACTCAGCTTCAGAGTTGGGTTCTAAAGCATTTTTGGCCATTATTCCCCCGCCTCCCCCCCCCTCCCGACTGGCATCCACAATACCACAATATATTTATCAAGAAGAAGGCTGCTTATCTGTCCTTGTTCCTTCCTGGAACAAAAGCAGACCTGTCACCATCAGATCAAGGGAACTCTGAGCCATGTGGAAGGACAGCTGAAAGTCCTTCTCGTTCATTGTGATTTATCATAATCACTGACCCCCCTCCCCCAGGATGAAATAGGAATGAAATCGTAATGTGATAGGTTAATGCCGATAATTAAAGAGAGTTTAAGACCAGTGTGAGACTGAACTGTATGTGTGGGTGGTTGAAATGGTTGTTTGATGTGAAAGTCAATGATTGAATTATTCAGAGAGAGTGATTTCCAAATGATAATTTTACACTTTACATAACTGATTCTGATTTATAGTGGCACCCAGTGGAGCTGCTTTAGTTCTAAGGGGCTGTCAGCTTTTCCATCCCCAAACCTCTGGTTTGAAGTGCTTTCCCCCTCCTCTCCCCGCCATCCCCCCAAAAAACCCTGTTCATATCTGAAATTTAACATTGTTGGCATCTTCCTCACATACCTTCTCATCACACCTTGTCCCTTGCAAGAGTTTATGGCTTGCTTGGCTCTGTAACTTATAATATGACAGAGGCGTGCATGTGCATGCACATGTGTGTATGTGTGTATACAGACACATGTGCATAAACAAGTGCACATTAGCCTGTATCTTGTGTGGATAGTGATTGCCTCAGATAACCAGTTCCTTTCCTCTCAATGGGCTCTTGAAAAGCTGTGTTCAGATGGTCACATAGCAAGAAGTAGAACCATGCTGGGAATAGGGCCCTAGGGTCCATTGGAAAAAAAATAGTATAGCAGTGGCATATTGCAATGCTACTTCAGAACTGAAAGGGTGAAAAGTATGGGAACCCAAGTTCAGGATCACCTCAAGAGAATGAGTGCAAGCCTTTGCACTTATACTGGGTGAGTCTATCTGAAAACTCTATCTATCAGAAATTGTGGCTGCCTCTCATCCGAATCTGGATATGATGAAAAGCATTACGTAGATCTCCTGTTGCTCTTTCTTTGGAGTGGTCTAAAATTTGAGTGCTCCATAACAGGCAAGCTAGTTACATATGGTAACATATCTGTTTATTAACACTATATTCTGCCCCTTCAGCTTCTGTCTGCCCTGGCTTTGAGACACCTGGGACACAGGATTGCTTATTCTTTGGATAAAAGAGGTGGCCCAAGAAACATTCACTAATCAACAAATCCTTACTGAGCATTACTTCATCATAGGGACAACAGCGAAGGATTGTGAGTGCTGGGTGCTTACTCTGGGACAGATACTGTTTTAAAGACTTTAGATTAACTTGTTTCTTTCCAGAGCCCTGGTTTTGTTTTTAGCTCCATTTTACACCCCAGTTAGACACTAAGGGTAACTAGCATTCAGGACAGTGTCTGCACTCAGTGCTCTGCCTTAGCTCTGGTCCTAGTGAAAGATGCCTTGCTCCCTGCTTAGGAGGCTCAGTAAAAGAGGTCTTTGTTTGTTGGACCCTTCCAATGGCCAGTTCCAGGTTTGTAATTTGTGTCTCCAAGATAGCTTAGAACAAGATGCCCCACCTAAGAATATGGTAGAAAACCATGAAGTAACTGGGGAAGTTTGGGGCTTGTTAGAACAGTCTGGAAGAAAAGAGTGAAGAAAAAACAAGGCTGGAACACATATTTATAAGAAGGAAAAATGGAAAGACTTGGGAAAATTATATTAAGTGAAGTAAGCCAGGCCTAAAGAAACATAGGTCCCATGGTTTCCCTTATTTGCAATAACTAGTATACATCTATGACAAGCAGAAAAGGTCAAAAATTGTACATATGACCAAATAAGATGATGCTAAGTGAAATGAACTCCAAGATAGGGACACAAGAGGTTTTCTCTTTCTTGCTGTTGTTTTTAATGTATTTATAATGTACTATGTGATTATTTTGTTTTTTGTTTTTGTTTTTGTATGTTCTTCCCCCATGGTATAATCCCCATTGTCACTGTATTTGATTCAGGTGTGCTGCATCTTGTATATACATTTTTCTAATTTGGGGAAGGGAAGGAAAAAACAAAATGCTGAAATAAGGATACAGGATGACCCATTGTAACAATGAGATGTATAAGACACTATGTTGAAAATGAACTTTACAACTTGGGAGAGGGGTAGGGAGGAGGTGGGGAGGTGGGGAGGGAAGGGATAGTAGGGGAAAAACAAAGGAGAGGGTAACAATGCTTGATAGGAAATGTACTCATTACCTCACTCATGTAACTGTAACCCCTCTGTACAGTATCTTTACAATAAAAATATATATTAGAAAAAGAAGGATAAGGAGAGTGGAAGGGAGGCAGGTGAAAGAAGTTCTGGAAGCTTAGATCTTGCTCCTCCTTTGGTCCCCCTCTCTGGTCAGATTCCCATGACAATGTATCCTGAAAGGAGCTTGAAGTTCCCTGTCCTGTAGAACTTGTCAAGTAGATGCTATCTTCCCAAGCAGCTCTTGTCTAATTTATAATAGTGGTAACAAGTGCCTTCCCTTTGGGAAGCTCAGGGAAGCTTGTGGAACCTGCTATTGTGCTTCATATCAAATTGGGGTCCAGCCACTGAAGAAGGAATCACCCTCAGTACTGCCCCAAGAACCTCTTGTATAATTGTACCAGGAGAAGTTAGATAATGTAGTTATTAGCAATCAACTATCATTTTGTGGGAAAAAAATCCCCAGAAAATTATGGAGTAGCAAACAACTTCCTAGTGAATGATCAAAATGCAATATTAATATCTTTTAGAATTCTTTTCCTTCCAATAGAATTCTAAGCTAGGACCTCCAGATCCTTGAGGGTATAGATTTATTTTATGCTGCCCTTTGGAGCATTTTGTGAACAAGGCAGAAGCCTGCTACCCCAGATACCCTCTGTAGGGCATCAAGGCCTTGCTTCTTCACAGTTTGTGAAGATGTGATGTCAAAATGGACATCTTTGTAACACATTTAGGGACAATAGAAAATGGGAAAACAGGACTCCCAGAGGCCTTCAAAAAGAAAGAATGGAATAGAAACAGAATTCAATAAAGAAAAAAAAACTACATGATGAAAGACGCAACCTAAGTTGCTGGGTACAGATGGATCAAGCCTGTAATCCTAACTGCTCTGTAGGCTGATTTCTGAGGGTCAGAGTTCAAAGACAGAGGGCTGGGAAGGTGGCTCAGTGGTAGAGCGCTTGCCTTGCATGCCTGAGGCCCTGGGTTCGATTCCTCAGCACCACATAAGCAAAAAAAAAAAAAAAAAAAAAAAAAGAAAAAGGAAAAGAAAAGAAAAAAGCCAGAAGTGGTGCTGTGGTTCAAGTAGTAGAGCGCAAGCCTTGAGCTGAAGAGCTGAGGGACAGCGCCCAGGCCCAGAGTTCAGGCCCCACGACTGGACTCCCCCCCCCCCCCCCCCCCCCGCAAAAAAAAAAAAAAGAAAGGTGAGAAAAAGAAAGGTCAGAGTTCAAAGACATCCCAGGTAGACAAATCTAAGAGACTCCTAACTCTAATTAACCAGCAAAGAGCTGGAAATAGGGGCATGGCTTAAGTAGTAAAGTGCTAGATCTGAGTGAAAATGCCAAGCAAGATTGCAAGACTCATAACTAGGGTGTGGTTCAAGTGCAAACAGGAAGCCCAGAGTTCAACCCCAGCATTGAAAGAAAAAAGAAATACAAAACAAACAAACAAAAAGAATGCAGGGCCCAATATCAGCACAAAAACAATCCAACAAACAAATTACAAACAGCCCAAATAATCTAAGCAAAGTTGAAAGACAAATGACCAATTGGGAGAAAATACTTATATTGCATAAAGAACTAATATGCTTCATAGAGGGGCCCTAAGAAATGGAAAACAAATGACCAAAAAGCTTATTAAAAGATGGACAAAAATGCAAACAAATAATTTACAGAAGATTTGCCAATGACTGGTAAATATTTGAAAAGATATTCAGTCTCACTGGCTGATTGAACAATAATGTATACATTTTAAAAATCACCTAGCAAATTGATATAGAGGCAAACAGTTTGATGTCTGTAAGTTTGAACAGTCCTGGTAAGAACGGGAGAGTATGTTAGTATAAGCCTTCCAGATGGGTTAGTTGGATGGGTCTGTTAGGAATGCTTTTATCTAGTATTTAAGAATAAAATAATATCAGAGAAATATTATCTGTACAGGATATATGGATAAAACATTCTTTTTTTTTTCTTTTTTGCTCGGTCGTTGGGCTTGAACACTGGGCTAGGGCGCTGTCCCTGTGCTCTTCAGCTCAAGGAGAGCGCTCTACTACTTAAGCCACAGCACATTTCCGGTTTTCTAGTGGTTTATTGGAGATAAGAGTCTCACGGACTTTCCTGCCTGGGCTGGCTTTGAACCATGATCCTCAGATCTCAGCCTCCTGAGTAACTAGGATTACAGGCGTGAACCACCAGTGCCCAGCTAAAACATTCTTTAAAATTAGTTTATCCAAGAGTTGGCTACAACTTACACGTCTGGTAATGGAAATGGTAATGTCTTATTTCCTTCATGTATTATATGCTATTACTTTATTAAGTAAATTTTTATATGCTGACATATAAAAGGCCCGATGCAGGATGGCAGGAAACACATGAATACCCACTTTTTATTAAAATATTTAGGTAGAGTTATGTTGTCTAAACATAGGTAAAAATTAAGACAGATAATGCATCCAGCTTCAAAGAAGGTTACAATCAGTGAGATAAGAAGTGACCTTTCTTTTGTTTTCTAGTATATAACACATACTTACTTTCTGCATACAAATGTAGCCTTCTGTTGTCCTCATTTTTGTGTTTCTAGTGAGCTTTTCAAGTATATCTACTTCTTCCCTTCTATAGTCATGGAGTCTAAGATTTCAGTCTTGGAGGTGACCTTGAGGTTTCATCCAACCTCTTTTTCACATCGGAATATGCAAAGCACATGTCTCCATTTTCTTGTGTGTTGTCCCAGCTTCCTGCTGATTATTTCTCCTTTCCATTCTCAAATGTGCCCTGCTCTGGACTATAAGTTACCTGACTTCCCTCCTCACAGAGGTCAAGTAGCAGCTCAAGTTCACTGAGCTGGTGGAAGGTGGAGGCGGAGATTGAACCCAAAGCTTCCAATTTCACTGGCTTTGGAGAAAGGCAGGCCTTTCCCTCAGTGAGCTTCTAACATGTGCATGAACAGATACTTCCTTTCAAAGCAGAATGTTATTTGAAGACTGGATTTAGGGCAAGCCTAGACGCAATGTTTAGATATCCCTCTGTCCCTCTCCCTTTTCTCTCTCTTGGTTGTCCACCTTTCACCAGTCACTGGGTTTCTCTGAACTTCAGCTTCCTTGCCTGCAAACGAGGGGATAGTGCTTTCCTCAGATGTTGATATGAGTGTGAAATAAAGAGCTCCACACAAGGCTTAGTACATAAACTGCATCTAGGGAAAGATCTGGCCAATGGGATTTGGAGGTAGGCAAGGCTTCAAATGTGTGGAACTCTCTTGGGGGAGACAATTGATTTTTCAATGTTATCCTGGCACTGAAGGACACTGAGTACCTTGGACAAGGCCATTCCCATTTTATAGATGGACTTTCCCAAGATCCAAGGGGAAGTTTTCTAAGAGAGGATGGAAGTGGTTAAAGCATTGACTTAGTCACTTCTTAGAGGTCAAAGTTGATGGGTAAGTGGTTTGTTTCTCCTTGGCTTGTGTTTATAGTGACAGAGGCTCTTTGAGTGAGGCAGGTGTTGCTCTGGTGGCCATGGGTAACCAGAACCTACTCTGCATCACTCTAATCTCAAGAGAAACAATCAAAAGAGCCCCTCTAGTCCTCTCCCTGGTCCTTGACTTCCTCCTCCATGAACCATGACTGAGAAGAGTCTCATAAGAGCCTTCCTGTTTACATGTCACCTGGGTGCCACCCGGCTGGTTAGGAGCCTGGGACTGAGGCACTTAGTGGTCACTATATACCTTCTCTGTCCCTTGTAAAGGATGGATCTCCGGTAAAAACTCCTGGTGAGCTGTAGGGAACAAAGGGCTTTTAGATTTTCATTTCTGAGCCAGGCAGGAAGAAGAGACAAAGAACCTGGCTGAAAACAATAGGAATGGTTGTGTGTCTATGTGTGTATGTGTGTGTATGTATGTGCCAGCCAGTCCTGGGGCTTGTACTCAGGGCCTGAGTATTGTCTCCACTGTCTCTGAGCTTATTTACTCAAGGCTGGTATCCTACCACTTCAGCCACAGCTATACTTCCAGCTTTTTGGTGGTTTATTGGAGATGAGAATCTCATGGGCTTTCCTGTGCTGACTGGCTTCAAACAGAGATCCTAAGATCTCAGCCTCCTGAGTAGCTAGGGTTACCTGTGTGAGCTGCTGGCACCAGGCGGTTTTTTTTAAATTTTTCATTCCAAAATGGTACTACGGAAATTTGAACTCCAAGCTGTCACAGGGACTTGTTAAGTCACAGGGAATTGAGTTCTGGAAGGTGTATGGGTAGGTTTGTTTTCCAACTCCCACATTTTCTTTCCATATAGTTTTCAGTGCAGTATTTCCTTCCAAGGCTTCAAAGAAGGTGCATTACTCCAGGACAACACAGGAATATAACACACTGAATATAAACAGACCTTTGTTGACCTAAAAGTATTAGCTGATTCTTCTGCATTTACTGCAGTAATATTTTCTAGCATTTAGTGAGCATTTACTATGTGACAGAAACTGCCAAGTTCACTATGTACAGGATCTCCACTTAATTCTAAGAACCCTCTGAATTCGGTGCTGTTATTAACTTCATTACTCAAATGATGGAGTTAAGCCTAAAGAGATTTACTTGCCTTGTTTTCCAGCTGGAAAATTCCAGAATGCAAAGCCAGATCTCTCAATAGCAACATGTATGCTTTTCTATTTTGTATTCTCTCCACTGTGCCCTTGTAACCTACTGTGTGCTACACACTGTCCTATGGAAGAACTCTTTAATTGGCAGGCTTTGACCATGGATTTCCAGACCATGTTTTTGTCCAGTTCTGATGGACACCTCCCTCTTTCTCTTCTTGCTTTTCTTTCCGATGAAGAAAGTCCCAAATACCTGCTGATTGCCACATCTCACAGCTTATGTGGTCAACATTTAATTACATTAGCATTTGTTTTCACTAAAAAAGTAATCACATTACTGCCTTTCATGTCACATTAGTGAAAATGGATACCAATATGATACATATTAATAGAAGATGATGGGAAATTGCTAACACAATTAGACTTTCACATTTTATTAGTTCTGGAGTGACACCATATGCAGAACAGCTCACTTTAGCAGCAAAGAGAACACAGTGGTAGATGTCTTTCTAGCCTGTGTGGACAGAGCAGACCCTCCAGGGACCATGGAACACCCATTTGTTCTCCCACTCACCTTCTAGGCCCCATTTCTTGCTCCTTCCTGTAGTATGAACATGGACTTGGAGAGGCGCTCTTTCTTCACAGCCAGACTTGTGTGTCTGAATTGTGGTCTTGGAAGGATCTTGTGACATGATCCTGCCTGGGTGGCCTCAGATCAGATAGAATTAATATTTCATTATCCCTTCTGTGGTGGGTGCTGGCAGAGAAAGGGACATAGGCAGGGGAAATGTCCCCAGGGCTCTTCCCAACCCTCACCACAAGCTTTCTGAAAGGCCTCTGCCTTTGGCCAGGTGCCCCAGGACTAACATTTGGCTGCTTTTGTGCTCCCAGAGATCTCCTTCCTTCCATCATTCTCTTCCTGCCCTCCCCATTTTTCTACCCTTCCAAGTAACAGTGAGAAACCTCTGGTCTACATCATCAGTAGTTGTGTTAATGAGGAACTTCTGTAGTTCATAATCCATTCTACTTAATTCTGTGCAAATAGGACTTTACATCTTTGTGAATTTGCTTCCTCGTGTCTTCTTCTTGAAGCATTCTGTACAGATACAATTTGTCTCTTCAAGCCCTTATCCTTCAGGAAGCTTTCATGTAGACCTAGGTTGATGTTACCCACCCCCACCCTCCCGAATATAACACATACCGCATGCCTGCTTATGTATTCTCATATGACAGCCCTAAGTTCAGTGGCTTTGTTCAAAAGGAAAATTGATTCCAAACTATGTGAATGGTGCAGACAAGACTTAATGAAGTGAATGGAAGACTTGAAAGGAAATGAGGGCATTAGAAGGAGTGTACCACAAATGGACTTAAGTGTACGGTGTTGCTGCAGTTTGCTGGGTATAGAGCAAGATTCAGAGAGGGGCAAGGCTCCCATCCTTCCCTGTGTACCCCATCTCTTGGTACATTATCCAGAACTTGGGATCTTAGACTAAAAGTGAATGGTGCTGTCACTGGGAAGAAAAAAATTGGGCAGTTAAGGGAGACATCTATTGCCTTGGCAATAATTTGGTTTGATGGGGGAAGAGATATAGGGGAAAAGAGATGAATGAGAGGACATTGTGGCTTTTAAATAATAGCTAATTTACTTTGCTGAAAGTTATACAATGTAGATAATACAAAGAGAATTAATAGCCTCCGAGATGTCAGTCGATATGGCAGCAGGGATTCATTTGCCAGCTCTTTCATCCATATTCTTCTTGGGGAAGGGCAGAAAGGAGAGGGACTTGGCTTGAAATTTGCCCTCTGGGAACTCATGAGGCTGTGTGGTCCAAGAGAAGACCACTGGTCTAGGAGGTAGGAAACATGACTGTATACTTTGGACTTCTTAACTGCAGAATAATGGAAGAATGCTGTAGCATTGGATGATGTGTAAGGCTGCTTCCCACTCTGTAGTTCTGCAGCTCTGTGGAGGAACCCCAGGTCAAATGAGAGACCATGATATGGAGTTGAGGAAAGATAGGTGGGCTGTGTGTGGGGTCTCTGGTCTGATCTAGATGAATAGACTATGAGGCCAGGGAGTGCCCTTGGAGCAGCAGAAAGGGCATGGGCAGGCACTCTGGTGGGATGTGGAACAGTATTCGTAAGAGGGCATACATAGATTACCTAGGACTAGATGTGACTAACATGAGATAGCAGCCTAAAAAACTGTGGAACTGAGCCAGGTGCAAGTGGCTTGTATCTGCAATCTCAGCTACTCAGGAGGCTAAGATCGAAGATCATTGTTTGAAGCCAGCCCAGGTGAGACTGTGAGACCCGTATTTCCAGATAAGCGTGTGCACACACACACACACGCACACACACACACACAAACGGAGCTGTAGTTTGCACGGTAGAATACCAGTTTTGAGCAAAAAAGCTCAGGGACACAGCATCTAAGCCTTGCGCTCAAGCCCTAAGACAGGCACACACACAAAATTACAGAACTGGCCCTGTAGTTAAAGAAAGCCAGTGAAGGCCACATTGTCCCTTACTACAGCTTGTCTTATAGTGATAGCTCAAGAGGGACTCTAGTCCATTTTCCAGGCCAGAGAGTGCTATTTTCAAAACCAGGGGGGTCCTGTGTGAGGTGGCATGAGGAGAGTAGGTTTGCCAATCGTTTTCAAATGAAGGGAAAGCTGAGGGACCTCTTTCAGTATTCATATCCAGGCTGCCTCTTACAGGTATCATTCAGGTATTTTAGTTGGCCTCTCCACTCCCACATTTTCTTTTCTAACTTCTTAAGAACACACACACACACACACACACACACACACACACACACACACACACACACACACACACAGAGAAAGATCTTAAAGGGGCCCTGTGGAAGTTTGCTTGGCTTAAAGTACATTCTTCAAGGTTCTATACAAGGTAAAAGTAAAAGTATGGCAATAGTTAATTACTTCAGGAACCTAAGAAGTACTGAAGCATGCTCCAGGTGTTCTTCTGTGACATGTCCCTCAAGGTGGGGACAGTTCATTTATATCGTATCATCGTTATCGCTGTCTTGAAGACGGTCCAGCATCAAAATGTGCCAATGATGAGTGTGTTCTCCTGTTCTTTCTTTTCCTTCTAGAATATTTCCTACACACACACACACACACACACACACACACACACACACACACACACACACACGTAAAGTAGGTGTCTGCAAGTTGCATGGATTACACATTGAAATCGTTCTCACCACTCAGCCCACTGTAACAAACAATACTGATTATAGAGCAGGAATATATTTTGTAATTATATTGTTCTTCAAACTTCTCTGATTGACAAGCAGCGTATTTAAACAAGGATGATCAAAAATGATGTTCACAGCGCGGTCCTTGTCTCCTCTTGGCAGCACAAAAGCTCCCTCAGTGGGTTCCAGCCACCAGGCTGCCTTTGAGCAGCTGTGTTGAGATGGGATTCGGTGTCTGTGCGGGGAGGGAGTGTGGTGGGAGAAGACACCCCGGCTTCTAAATCAAAGACAATTCAGTTTAGAGAAAGATGTACCTCGTGGAAATAAATAAAAGGAGACGCAGTGTATTGTCAGCTGGCCGTCTTAAATCAATAATGCAGGCAGTCTATCTTGTGTGCCCATTCTGAGGCGGGGGGGGAGGGGCATCTGGTCCCGGGATAAAAGCTCTTGTGGGGAGATGTCCAGGGGTGTCTGAGGGAGGCTTGCGTTGCTATTCAGGGCCTCTCCAGAGCCAGCCTGGCAGTGTGCCTGCCCAGGGGGTCTGAGGATGTTCATGTCCTTTACCTCCAGATCACATCAATCTGCATCCATTATTTGCCAGGCAGGGACACCTGGACGGGAGGCTCTATTTTCTTTCAATGGTCCCTAGCTTATAAAACAAAACCAGCAAAGAGCACGTATCCCTTTGACTATGCTTCTGGTATGCTTGATTTTTTTTTTTAACGAGTGCCAGGTACTGTGAGAAGACTCTGGGTTAAAGAAAAAAAAAGAGGCATGCAGCATTTTTTAATCATCTTCTTTGTTTACAAAGTGGTGACATTCAGTCTTGAATCAAAAAGAACAGTTTCCAGGTAGAAAAGTCTCATGTTTGTTTGTTTAGTTTTTTTTTTTTTTTTTTTTTTTTTTGGTCAGGTCCCAGCTCCCAGCATGTCTCTCCTCCAAATTTTGAACAAAATCAACTTACCTTGATTTAAGCAGCCAACAAAGGACTTGGGGGTTGGAAGGGTGGGAAAGGGGGAAAGCTTTTAAAAGATTATCGTTTTAGAGTTTTGATAGATTAAGAGGGGTGACCAAACTAGACAGCATCTTAATAATAGGGCCAGGTGAATTTTGGCTAGGCTAATGGAAGCTCTTTTGTCAATTTCCTGTAACCTGCACTTGACAGGACTCAGGAAATGGCAGGACCAGCCACCTTTGATACCCAGGAGGGGCTTAATGAGATTTAAAGGTGCAGCACCGTGACTGGAGTTTCCTACCATAGGTGTAAGTTACACAAAGTTGCTCTATGCACCAGTCTCTGGCTGGCTTTGTCACCCTGCACAAGAATTCAGAATGTGTTTTTCTCTGAAGAAGTCACAGCTGAGAGTTGGGCAGCTGAGTTTCAAATAGAAATTGTTTCTCTAAAATGATTTTTTAAAAAAAATTCCATGCAGGACTGTATCTCTGAAATATTATCTATCATAAAAAAGCATGACATGAATTTACTATGGCAGTCAGCTGCAATTTTTAAATACACTTGTTAGGTTAGTGAGTAATGTCTTCCCTTCCTGAGGAGACAAGGATGAAGGGGAGAGTACCTCAGACTCTTACTTGTTGAGGATGGGTATGAAGAATATGGGCAAGGTTGTGCCAGGACATGTGAGCCCAGAGGAGATGATGGAAGAGGTATGATGGGTCAAATATTCTGATGGAATATTTGAGCTGGACATATTCCATATGAAAAACCCTGTCCCAGGAACATGTCAGTTCATGGGGCAGGAACTCAAGGCCAGTCTGGGTGTGGCTGTTAGGTAGCTTTGAAGCTGGGGTTTTCTGGGTAGAGTGTGTGGGTTATACAGACAGTCTTGCTAACCTTTTATGACAGTGGTTCTTCTGTAGATCTGAGGTTAGCAAAACAAAGCTTTTTCTCTGGCATCCTCCTAGTGAGGCTATGCTGGATAGTACAGAGCCCAGTTAAAGTGAACAAAACAAAGCCCTTAGAATCCTGCTTATGTGACACTTATCTGACCCTATGGCCAATAGGCTTCGTGCTGTCTGGGGGTGGGAAGCTCCTCTGATGTCCACAAGGTTATAGATGGATGTCCTTCCACCTACTAAGCATTGCTTCCCTCCCTGGGCTGCTGCCAGCCCAGTCTTGCCTGCTTTTCTGGAGCTCGTTGTGGATCTTGGCCCTTTGTGAGTGGTCAGAAATGAACTTGACTTTACCTGGTCTCTCTGTTCCCCATAACAGCTGAAAGTGGTTCGTCTTCTCTAGAGCTTCAGTTATCTTCATCCCTATAGAAATGGCCCCTGCCCTTGTCCGATGGGCTGACTATGACAGTAAAAGGATCAGATCTTCCATACAATCAAGTCCTGAGCTTCTTCAGAGCCAAGCCGAGGGGCACATGGGTTGATATTTACAGAGGCAAAACTCCCAGGAATCTTTCAAACTGATTTTCAAGATATGATATGCAGTCTCCACATTTTAGTTTAGGCTAGTCCAGAAATGCATTTAAGGAATCGATGAGAGTAAGTGGGATGGATAGGTCTTGCTAAAGTTCAAGTTTTTCTCTTTTACCTCTCTCTCTCTCTTTCTCTCTCTCTCCTTTTTACCCCACCTTCCCATCTCATGCTCATGATTTATGAATATCAGATCTCCTTTTGTCAGCCATGCTTGGCTGGGCTTCAGCTAACCCTTTTTTATGGTTTTCTTCCATGGTATTGAGGATACCACTGGGAGGAATCAAATGTAAACAGATCTATTTTATAGATAGGCTGAGAAGTTTGTATATTTTTTTAAAAAATGCTTAAAGTATCTGTAAGCAGAAGTATTAAAATGCTCACATATAACTCCTTGAAAATGTGTGAAGAGCCAGCCAGGTAGAGGTGGAGGCTGTCTGCTCAGAAACCCCAGGAGGCTTTGGTCCAGGGGCTGTCAGCTGCACCAGCTGTGAAGAAGACTAACATGCAAGCTTGGGGTCATATCAATCTGTATCCAGATCCCAGTGTCACCACTTAGTAGATGTGTGGACTTTGAAGAATCACTTGGACATTTCTGAAGGATACCCTCCCCTGAAGAATGGAGATAAGATTGCTTCAAGACTCTACTTTTTGAACTGTGACCCACAGTAGGAATCACAGGATACACATAGGCATACATATGCCTGCAAGATGGAAACACACTTTCCATGAAACAATTTTTACCTATGCTCCACAAATGTCTCTGGTATTTTCTGTTCTAGTTTTTTCATAGAACATAGTGATTGCAACCCACTAAATAATGGCATGTTCAAGTAATGAATGACAGCACAGAGTTTGACAAATGGTACAGAAGCTTCCTAGATGTCCATTTTCTTACCATATTGAGGGCCCAGGATTCATATTACTTGGAGTAGGATAAGCAATGCTTTAGAAACCCTGGCGTTGCAGTGGCATAGCACTATGAATGTTCATTTCTTGCTTCTGTGAAGTGCAGTGTGAGCTGGCAGATCTTGTGGGTTCCAGGCATCTTCTATCAGTTTGCATCATTGTGCCTGTGTGGCCTCCAGACTTGCAACGAGAGGGAAAAAGGAGGACAAAGTATCTCATGGATGTCCTTAAGGATTCCATCCAAAAGTTGATACATATTACTACCAATAGAACCAGTCACATGGCCCAACTGATTGCAAGGGAGGCTGGGACACACTGTCTGTTTGTGCACTGGGGGAGAGGGAAACTGAGATCAGAGTGAATGAAATAAAACACAAAAGGTAGACTGGGATAGGTCTTTATAACACTGATACATAGTAGTTAGGTGACAAGAGATCAGTTTGATTTGGGGCATTGCTGTCCAGCCACAAAGTACTAAACTGAATTAGTGATGTCAGGGTAGTTCTTTGTGCTTTGTGTTAAGTCTTTGTCATGTTTCGAAAGCTTCATAGACTCACGGATGGGTATAAACACAGCTTTCTACAACTAGTATGAGCTTATGTTTTGCCTAATCTTGGCATTTAAGTCTGACAGCCTTATGGACAATGGAATAGGACTGAAAGTTCGTTTTCAAAGTGGTGAGTCTAGACTGTGCATATCCCTAACTATAATGGAAGTCAACATTTAGTGAGCATTCATTGTATGCCAGGCTTTGAGCTGGGCAGTTCACAAGCTTTATTTCATTTCATTGACCACATTATTAAATATCTTAGTTTCCTTCAAGACCAGTTAGTCTGCTATCTTCACTCACAAGTAAAAAATAGTTGAGATTCAGGGAGCTTGTTTTTTACTAGGGCTGCATAGCCCATTAGTGGCTACACTAAGATCAGAACTCTAGATCTTTCATTCCCTATGTCAATAGTGAGGGGAGACACACTGAATATTTACCTTAGTAGAAAAATCAATTGAATTTTTTGGTTTTGGATGGTAAGTTTTACCCAGGTGTAGACCAGGAATGCTGATGTTACTGGGCTAGAATGTCCCAAACTCTGTGGCAACTATTAAACTTTTAGTGTTGGCTTGAAATGGTCATTTGTGGCAGAAGTAAGAAAAACATTCTCCAACAATTCAAGTACAGGCCAGGTAACTTAACCTAGTGTAACAATTTCAGATAGAAACACAGTCTAGTTTTTAAGAAAAGATGCTTGCCCATGATTTTTATCCTGGTTCCAAGGAAGTCAGTCTACATACTATCTTCTTATTTCTAAGAAGTCTGGTTACTGCTAGTAATGAAAAGAAAAACTGGACTTAGCTGGAAGAGCAATGATAAGGTAGATGGAAATGATTTAAGTCACAATTTAAAGGAAGAACTTTCTAGTGGCCAAATTATCAAGCTCCCCTAGAAGCGACTAAGAATGTTCTAACACACCTCTCTTTGGGAGTCTTAAAAGGTGGTTTAGAACTAGAACTAGTCCAAGCCTGACATACACCTTACAGCACCATGGCCAATGGATTCTACAAGAACTCAGCTTTTCCATGTTTTAGTGTAACAAAAGTCTCTTTTTTGGGGGGGGGGGCGGGTATGCCAATCCTGGGGCTTGAACTCAGGGCCTGAGCATTATCCCTAAACTTTTTGGCTCAAGGCTAGTGCTCTACCACTTGAGCTATAGATCCACTCCTGTATTATTTTTTGGGGGTGGGGGAAGAGGAAAGGGTGATTAATTGGAGATAGGAGCTTCTATGGACTTTCCTGGCTGTTCCTTAGACCTCAGCCTCCTTAGTAGATAAGATTTCAGGCATGAGCCACCAGTGACCAACAGCAAAGGTTGTTGTGAACGTTACATAATCTACATATGTTTGTATCCAATTTGCACATATGTGGCTCAAATTCAGGTGGCTAGTAGGATATCTTCCTGGGTATTTAGAATGAAGGGTTTCCAGCCTAGCAATGGGTGAGGGAAGGGGAGGGGATTTACAGTCTTAATAATTTTATTCTTTGCAACTACAAAGGATGTTCTTTCCCAAGGAATTCCCTTTCTATTTCACATCCACTATACTTTTTAGCTTCAAGAAAAGGCAGAGAGGGGACTATGAGGTGAGTACGTCCTGTATCAATGCCCCTTCTCCCTCTACCCAGTGTGCTCTGGGTATGAGGGCATTCCTCTAGAATCTCGGACTTGCAAGGGGGTAGGCCAGAAGAGCATCATGTCACAGTCTCACTATTAACTGGTGTTAATGGAGGTGTACTAGATGCCTGTGTCCCAGTGTCAACCCTGAGATGTACACTTGGCTGGGGATGGCAGTTTGTGCTGTGTATGAACTGATAGTTTTATAAGTTAAAGTCTTTCCTGCTCACCATAGCCTTCTGGTATTCTTGCACCCCATGCCTAATATCTCTGAAGCAGTACAATCTGAGCATGAGCCATGACCAGGGAATCAAGACAGCTAGTTTTGTCCTGATTGGGCTGCTGACCTGTTCCTTCTTCCTGGGCAGCTTGCCCAACCTCTCTGTGCTTCATTACCTTCCTTTCCCACCTGCGAAACAAGGATCATTTCCTCTACCTGCTTTAACTCAGAGATGTCAGGTGCATCCAGGCTTTTTACTTAGAGCCGTTGGTGGTGAATAGATGCTATACATTTATGATGATGTTTTTGTCTTTGTTGTGATTACAGATTATTTATTTTTTAATGGCTCAGAAAAGGCTGCTGCAGTCTTGCTAAAAGAGGACAAACTATATTACAATGATTTACTGGTAAGATGAAATCTTCCAGAGCTAGAATATAATTTCTAAGTATTACATTCTGAATGCCAACCAGGACTTTGTCCTAACCCTTGAGGTTTAGCCATGTATTTTCCAGTTCTGAGATGTTACTATCTTGCTTTCCCTCTTTTCACAGAGATGTCAAGCCTTTCTTGTATTTTCACTACAAAGATCCTATCTTCTGCCCCAACTCTACTTAAAATATAGTATTTTTTCTTGCATACCTTGGATGGAAAAAGAAAAAAAAAAGAAAACTTCCTGAGGCTCATCACCTGCAAATGGTGCTTCTCAAAAGGAGATGGTTTCAGAAAGTTCCAAGTACTGAAAATGGGTGTGTAATGAACCCTGTTTTGCATCTTTAATTATAGCATTTTCCACCCGCATGCTATAATCATATGCTTTCTCTAGAGCCAAAGCAATGCACAATTCCAGATCCATTCATTAATGAACTGGCAAATCAATCACAGGTCTTGTCAAAAACAGTACTGGTGCCCTTTTCATAGCCTAGGGATCAGATCTATACTCCTCTCATGGCACTCAAAGGCCTTAAGGAAATGTTGGCATCAAGCATGCAGGTTTTCTGATATGATAGCTGTCTGTCTGCCTGACTGTCTGTCACAGCCTTTCCCCCCTCTCCACTTTCATTTTATGTAGTGGCTACTCCCTGGGAAAAATGAATTGCTTCTGAAATTCAGCAAGTGAAGGATGCAAAAGCAGAGTGAAGGCCAGTCTGTGGGGGTGGCGGTGAGGGAGATTTGAGGAGAGTAGGGTGGGGATTTGTATGATTCCAGGCAAGTTCTCCGAAGGCCTCTTGGCCCCAAAATAGCTTCCTTCTTTAGGCTTCAGAATCTGAAATTCTTCCACTAGGAGCAGACTTTGAGTTAAGCAAATTTCCCTGAAAGGGGGTAGGGTATGGATTCTGGCAAGTCAATACTTGTCAGATGCAAACCCCAGCCAGCTCACTTGTAAAACTGGAGTTTCTAGAAATTGTCTTCTGTCCTAGCATGAAGGGGTGAGGCTGGAAGAGTGAGGGTCTCTGGATGTCAGAGCAGAGACTGAAGCACTCTTGTTTTTTTTGTTTTGTTTTGTTTTGTTGTTTTTTAAAAAAGGGAAGGCAGCTGTGGGGAGGAACCTGACTGCCTGGGCATGGGCCTGGCCTCTCTCCATGTTAGGCAGGGGCTTGGCCTTGGGGAGCAGAGATTGGAGCCAAGTTTCTTAGGAAGATTAAAGAGGTGACAAAGTCAGACCAATGGTGTTCAGACTTCAGACATTACAATTCTATAATGATTGGCTAAGGCCACCTGAGGGCCTGGGCTTCCTTTTAGGAAAGGTTCTGTGAGTCTGAGGAGATACCTGAATTTTCTCCAGTGCATTCATGATTATTATTAACATCTTATTGATGCAATGTAAGTAATGTGTTATTATTGCTCCTTACCTTCTTCTCATTGGAATGTTGGTCCCCTAAGGACAACCATTTCATTGTTTTATTTTTGTTGTTGTTGTTGTTGATTCAGTCAAGAGTCCAGTAAGTAGTTGGTTTTCAATAAATGTTTGTTGGCTAAATGAAAATGTTTATACTTTTTCTCACCACATGACAATTCCATCTTACATTCAGTCCCACATACTACTCACTCAGGTACCAGAAATTCTTGACTTTTCCAGTTTGGCATTATTTTTCTTCTCTCAAGGCCTCTCAGAATTTAGGCAATTTCAAATCCTCGATTTGTACCACTTTTTGATATGAGAAGTCATCCACAGAGCTAAGGCTGTGTTTCCTGGAGTTCTACACCATGCCAGTGGCAGTTATTGCAAAGGGCGAGGCCTAGGATTAAATGTAAACAAACACAGTCTCGAGTTTAAAATAGACCATTGAGCAGATCATAAAATAGGCCCCTTGTTTTTAAAAGGACAGTAGATGCTCTCGAGAAATAATAAGAAATAATAAGCCTGGAAGCTGGAGAAAAAGCTTTGACGTTTTCTGGCTGTGTTTGTCCTTCAAACTTTATTTGTGCTTGGCATGCCTGCAATGGGGCCAGCTGCCAGCTGTGGCCAGCGTCATGGGCAGTGGAAAGTTTATCTGGGCTGCTGGAGGGAAATTGAAATCTCTTTAAAAAGACTGCTCTATGCTTGTTGTGCTAATGTCTATGAGACACAGATGCCCTTTGCAGGGAGGGTCCCACGTTTGTCCCAAGAGAAACATGAGTTGGGGGAAGGCTCTAGAACACGTGTGACTGGGGACATGCTCCAGGTTTTCTCATGTGCCAAGTAGGGTTAACCCACTGGAGATGGTTTCAGTGCCTGGTAGGGCTGGCATCCGGTAATAACAGGCAACAATCACACTAAACCCCCTTGGCAAGGCATTTGTAAAAGACAGAGGAGTTCCTTTGCTAGCAGTTTGAAGGCATAAATGGAATTTTTTCCCTTTCTTCCCTCCAGAATGACTATTCTTTAAAAAGAAAAAAGAAAAAGAAAAAAGATAGGTACATTTAATAGGAACCCAGATTTATGTGGGTATCCAGATTTGCTATATTAGCACATTCCTATTGTTAAGGCTTAAGCAATTAGGAAATAGATCCCTACAGCTCCCCTAAAATAACCACAATAGAAGCATACCCTTCCAGAAACCCCCTTCTCATATTTCTATAGCTGTCTCTGTCTACCCACTCATCCATTCATCCATGGATCTATGCATCTATTATCTATCTCTCAGTGATGGTTACTTTTATGTGTCAACTTGATTGGCACACAGATATTTGTTGAGACATTGTTCTTGATGTTTCTTTGAAAGTGTTTTGTGGGAGAAATTAAAATGAAATAGTGTAGACTTGAAGTACCATGCTACCCTTCCTCCAATCAGTTGAAATTTTTTGCTTTTTAGTTCATGCTGGTCCTGGGGCTTGAACTCAGGGCCTGGGCACTGTCCTGGAGCTTGTGCTCAGGGCTAGCACTCTACCATTTGAGCAACAGCTCCACTTTTGGTTTTTTTTTTTTTCTTTTTTGGGGGAAGGGACAGTTTATTGGAGAAAATAGTGTCATGGGCTTTATTGCCTGTGCTGGGTTTGGGGTGAGGGAGGAGGAGGGTGGGAAAGAGACAGATCCTTGAGATGGAGAGCTAGAGAGAAGCCTCAAGACTAGGTAAAGTTTTACAGGGTGGGATCTTATGCTTACCTGTACCTTTTCCTTAACCATTTGAAGAGGCATATTCGTCACTGAGCTCATTGTCAAAGACTCCTAAGTCAAATGATGCTATAATGATTTTTTGGACTCCAATTTGGACTCAAGGCCTTGCATTTGCTAGGCCGATACTCTGCTACTGAGCCATACCTTTTGTATGACTTATTTTGTGATAGAGTCTTGCTTTTTTGCTCAGATAATGCCTAGACTATTATCTGCCTATTTTATGCTTCTTGTCATCACTTCTTCCTTTGAGTTGGAGTCTTGTGAAGTATTTTTTATTGGGGGCGGGTGGGGAAAGGGCTAGGGTAGGCTTAAGGTGTGGTTCTGATCTCAGCCTTCCAAGTAGCTAGAGTAAGCCACCAGTGCCAGCTGATTCAATGATTTATTTTTGCATTTTTTGCATAATGTTACGATTGGGGTAGACCAAGGGTTGAATGTCCACATAGACAGTTTTGCTTTGTATGACTTTGAAACATTGACATAGCTCAGAGATAAGGAGACTTAAATATACATAATGACTGATACAGTGTAATATTGATATTCCACATATGGAGAAATGGGAAAGGAGAGGAAGAACAAGTGAGAGGAGGAGAGAATGAGCCCTCACTAGTAATTCAACTTACATAAATCTTTACATGTACTGTGTGCATGGTTTGGAGTGTTTGATGTGTTACTTTTTAAAGTGTTAAACTATTTAACGTAGGTTGTGCATTGCTCATTTACGATATCAAGGCTATTTTTCTCTAGTTCTGTCTCATTCTTTCAAATACTCTATGTAACTGCTCTGCCATAATTAATATAAGCCATTTTCTTCCAATCAATATTTAGGTTAATTTTTCCTATGACAAACTATACTCCAGTGAATATCCTTGCAAACTGGGTAATAATTATTCTTGGCTGGAAAACGGAACCTCATCTCCCTCCCAGTGTGTATCCTGGTTCACTTTTGCTTGCCTGGAGGAGCAGCTCTGAACTGGAATGGGTGGGGAATCTAAAACAGACACAAAATACAGTTCTCCCTGCTGGAGGCTGTGTTCTTATGGGGAAAATAAGACTTAAAGAACAAGGGACTTCTTTCCAGGATGACATAAGAATGAGAAGTCAAGACTGATGGTGTAATTTGCAGAGTCATAATGGCTCAAGATGAGAAATTTCCTCAATGAATCCCACACTTTTCTTGACACTTCCTGGGAATCCATGAATCTGAGGCATAGCAGACCTCCTTTTATGGCAATTCCTGAGTTATTCATGGTTCCTTGTTATTGTTATTATTATTTCAAGGAAAAAAGACTTGTCAGATCAAAAGTGTCAGACTCCGTCCTTCTTAGAAGCTGTGTATGTCCTTCCCATGTATGCTTCATATATATATATATGTATATACATTACTATATATGTATGTTTTTATAAATAATGTAAACTTTGTTTCACATGTTTAAAAATGTTGCAGATCTTTACAGCAAGATGTAAACAGGCAGGGACAGAGGCTTGTTTCTTTGTAAACCTGTCAACTTTATGGAGTAGTTAGTATGGTATTTGCCTTTGACCACTCAAGAAGGTGACAACCTAGGAGGCAGGGTGGCCCAGGCCTCTCCTCTTCCCTGGTGCCCCTTTCCATGGTTACTTCAGCCAAAAGCTTGGCATTTAGTTCTAAAGACTGTGGGCCAAGCTTAGAGCTGGAAAACACCAAAGCTCCATTCTCAAGGAGCCTTTGTGTTGGGTGGAACCACCTGAAGTGAGTATATAAAGCTGGGGGTGAAGGAAGGAGTGCATTTTCAGGCAGAGAATGTGCCAGTGTCAGAGACCCTGGATCTCTCTTTGGAGTCTCGACCAATAAGGCTCCACAACAGGCTGTAGCTCTATTGACCATTTTCTTTTTTAATTAATATTTTTTTTTATTGTGGAAATACCATACAGAGGGGTTACAATTACATGAGCAAGGTAATGAGTACATTTCTTACCAAGCATTGTAGCCTCCTCCTTTGTTTCCCCTTCCCATCCCTGCCCTCCAGCTCCCCCTGCCCCCTCCCACCCCCCACCAAAGTTGTACAGTTCATTTTCAACATAACGTCTTATACATCTCATTGTTACAATGGGTCTACCTGTATCCCTATTTAATCCATTTGTTTTTTCCCTTCCTCTCCCCAAATTATACCAACATCAAATACGTGAAAATGGGTTATACTGTTGGGGAGGGACATACAAAGCAACAAAGAAATCATCTTATAAATATGTTAGAAACAATAGCAAGAAAGAAAAACCATTTGAGTCCTTATCTTGGGGTTCATTTTGCCTAATATCAGCTTATCTGATCATTTCTGCTTGTCTCAGACATATACTAGTTATTGCAAATAAGGAAACCATGGGACCTATGTTTCTTTGGGTCTCATATCTAAATATACCTGCAACTCAAAAAATTAGATCCCCCAACAACAAGTCCTCAAAGAAACAACTGCCCAATAAATAAGTGGGCTAAAGACTTACAGAGAAACTTCTCTGAAGAGGAAAGAAGGATAGCCATTAGACACATGAAGAAATGCTCAACCTCCCTAGCCATAAAAGAAATGCAAATCAAGACAACACTGAGATTCCACCTCACCCCAGTTAGAATGGCTATAATCAAGAACTCTAATAACAATAGATGCTGGAGGGGATGTGGACAGAAGGGAACCCTACTGCACTGTTGGTGGGAGTGTAAACTTGTTCAATCACTCTGGAAAGCAGTATGGAGGTTCCTCAAAAGACTCCACATAGAGCTCCCTTATGACCCAACAATCCCACTTTTGGGCATTCACCCAAATGATAACAAACAAGACCACACTAAAGCTACCAGCACAACTATGTTTATTTGCAGCATTATTTACCATAGCTAAGATATGGAAGCAACCCAGATGCCCCTCAGTAGATGAATGGACCAGGAAAATGTGGTATATATACACAATGGAATTCTATGCCTCCATCGGAAAGAATGACATTGCCCCATTTGTTAGAAAATGGAAAGACTTGGAAAAAATTATACTGACCTTTTGAATACTGCTGGTGACCAAATGTGGTGAGGAAGATGCTGTGTGGTTTTGCTGCCCCAAATCAGGAATGAGACTCACTGAAAAGAGTGACTTAGAAACTCCTAGACCTGATATTTTCTTGATAAAATGAGGCCAAACTGTACTGTCTTCCTTTTAAGTAAACCTGTCTCCAATGATCGGGGGAACAAATGATCAGGAAACCCAGTGACTCTAAAGGGTGGCAGGGGTATCCATTATTATGTTATCACAGATGATGCAGTAACAAGGCCTCCTCTGTCCCTGTCTGTTTCCTTCCTTCCCTCCTTCCCTCTCTCTCTCCCTCCATGCTTCTTTCTAGATCTCTGTGAAACTTCTTGCTTCAGACAGTTTCAGTTTAAGATTTAAGGATCCCCCCCCCCTCCTCCTCCTCCTCCCCCTCCCCCTCCCCCTCTCCCTCCCCTCCCCCTCCCCCTCCCCCCCCCCCCTCCTCCTCCTCCTCCTCCTTCTCCTTTTTCTGCTGCTGCTGCTAAAGAATATTGTGCTGGCACAGGTCTTTTGGTGAGAGCAAAAAGAAACAAGAAAAGGAATACCAAAACTTCCCATTTGATGTAAGAACCGTTCATTCTAGATTCTACACAGCCAATCTTCTTCAGGGTGGAGCGTTTTTGCCATAAGCCTGTCACCAAGATCATCTTTTCCTCCTTTTCTCTTTCCTTCCTCTTTGGACACATTTGCAAGGAGGATCTGAGAGCAATAAAGTTGCTTTTAGTGGTTTTTATCCTAATTATTCAACAACTTCCAAGTGGGGAAAAATTTGGGTCTCTGCATTTTTTTTTGCATGTGTATGTCTCCTTTCTGTTTGCTAAACAGTAATTGCAGATCTTCCTGGCCACCTTTAATACTCCCAGCTAATTATCCTGAAATAAATCTCTTTCAAGCCTGCATGCCAGCAGTTCTGGGATCCTAGCGGCTCTTTCAGCTCCAGGCCGCCTGTCACTCAAATGGGCCTCAGCTGCAATTCCGAATGATGAGTATTAACCTCCCGCTGGGAAGATTCGCCCAATCGCCCCACTTCCAACAGAAGCTCCTAGGGCCCTACCACGCTCCTACCTGTTAGCCTAAGCTGGGATTTTCTTTTGCTAACGCTGTGATTTTGAAAAGTGGAAGAGGATTCCTGGGAGAAAGACACTCAGTTAACCTTCTCCTAATTGCCATTCAAGATGGAAAGGGAAAGGAAAATGGTGGCTGTCCCAGGCGGATCAGGAAGTGGCCAACAGCCTTGCCAGGAAGCATGTTGGCCTGCTGGTGAGCCTGCAAGAGCAACTTCCTGAACCAGGGGTATGGGTCCACAGCCCTGACCTAAGTGTAGTCAATGGCTGGTGTCTAGAGACAGGCCTTAATTCCAATCACTGTCCTCTCTGATGTCCTTCCCACTCCTCAGTTTGTCTTTTGGTGGCACCCTGGGTTCTTCTTTTTGTGTCCAAGCCTTTGCTGTCCCTTTCCAGATTTCCTCCATCATAGTTGAGTCATAATTATCTTGCTGATCCATAGATTGGTTATGTCTTGGAATTTTGCCACTGGGCCCATGTGCCTCTCCTGAGTGAGGCAGGATTCTCTCTCCCATTTCACCTACCTTTCTTCTGGTAATCTGAGACAATGGAGACCTAGGCAGGCTCAATAGAAATATGAATAATAGCACAGGCTTTGGAGCAACTCTGTTCAAGGCATGACAAAAAGTAACAGTCTAGTTAAATAAGTGCATAAATGAACAAACAAGTACAGAAACTAAATCCTGTCCCAAAATATTATACAATATTACCTTCCTAGATTGAAATATCTTTCTCTGACCTTCCTTCTTCCCTCTCTCCCCTCCCCTCTCTTCTCTTTCCTCTCTCTTCTGTCTCTCCACCACAATGGGCAAATTTCTTCCCCATGGAAAGAATTTTGCTTCTTGACCACTGACAGACATAGCCATGTGACTTGCTGTGGTCAGTACAAATGTTAACTAATGCCAGTGCATGCCCCATCTAGGTGGAAACTGTTAGAAACTAGTATTCTCTTTTCTCTCTCTTTTATCTGCTTGCAAAATTGTACTGCTCTGTTAGCTTGGACCTCTCCTGATGGATACACAAATATGTTCATCTACATCTATGTAAAATTTCCTTTTCTCAGTTTTCCAATACACAATTTTTTTTTTAGAATTGAAAGATTTTTTTCTTATTGTGAAAATACTGTACAGAGGGGTTACAATTACATGGGCAAGATAATGAGTACCTTTCTTATCAAGCATTGTAACCTCCTCCTTTGTTTCCCCTTCCCATTCCTCCCCATCCTCCCCCTTTCCCCCCACCCAATCCTCCTCCCCTCCCACCAAAGTTGTAAAGTTCGTTTTGGACATAACGACTTGTACATCTCGTTGTTGCAATGGGTCCACCTGTATCCCTATTTAAACAATTTTTCCCCCTTCCCCTCCACAAATTATACCGACATCAAATACAGTGAAAGCAGGGGTTATACCGTAGGGGAGGGACATACAAAGCAACAAAGAAATAATCTTATAAATGTGTTAGAAACAGAAACAATCTCATGAAAGAAAAAAAAAACATTTGAATACATATCTTAGGGTTCATTTCTCTAACATCAACTTATCTGACCTTTTCTGCTTGACTCAGACATATACTAGCTATTGCAAATAAGGGAAACCATGGGACCTATGTTTCTTTGGGCCTGGCTTACTTCACTTAATATAATTTTTTATGGAGTTTTCTCAAAAGACTCCACATAGAGCTCCCCTATGACCCAGCAATCCCACTTTTGGGCATTTACCCAAATGTTCACAAACAAGACCACACTAAAGCTACCAGCACGACTATGTTTATTGCAGCATTATTTACCATAGTTAAGATATGGAAGCAACCCAGATGCCCCTCCGTAGATGAATGGATCAAGAAAATGTGATATATATATATATATATATATCACATATATGTATATATATATCACATATATGTATATATATAATATATACATATATGTATATATATATATATATATATATACATACAATGGAATTCTATGCCTCCATCGGAAAGAATGACATTGCTCCATTTGTTAGGAAATGGAAAGACTTGGAAAAAAATTATATTAAGTGAAGTAAGCCAATACACAATTTTATCTGCCTCTAGATAAAGGTATTTTTTGACCTAGCTGGCCTCTTAAGTTTCAGTGTTTCAATAAGATACCAGCAACCAAATTCTGGCTCAAGAGTAAAACAAATGTTCTTGTTTAGTTGCTCGAACTGAAGAGGTGAGTTGCGCATTAACACCAAGTCCCTAGTAAAGAGAATATCAAATAACTTCTGTGTCATATCTCAAAGTATCTGAGTATGACTGACAGATAGTTATGAGTGTATATGTATAAAGGGGCAGGGAATTCTCAAAACTTCAATGTGAATGACTGCATAGATTATTTCAGGAGCTTCTTTAAAAAAGGGAATGCTAATAGGAAATTTTAAGGTGCCAAGGAACCTGTAATTTCCACCACCCTTGAAAAACCAGAGGGTACATTTTAAAGCATGCCTTGGGTATTGCTGAGACCCTGCAGGAAATCTATGATGGGATAATCTTGTATCATGTGGCATCTTTGGCATAACTCAAGCGAAGTGTGAGTACCACGTTCCCACCAGTCTATCTTCTTCCCTGGATCTCAGATTTGGGGAGGATCCTTGCACTTGGACTATTCTTTGTAGTCCTGAGTTTCCTGAGTCTGCCTAATAGATGGAGTTCAATAGATTTTACTCCACATCCACCTTGTTTAAAGTCTTCCTCCTCAGTTCCTGCCCGGAATTTTCATCTGCTCAATCCTTTGGTCTTGACTGGTCAGAGAATTTGCCCTAAGACATGGTGGTGTTTTAATTCTGATGGTAACCCATTGAACAGTAAAGTGCGCAGTCACATGTTGGTCTTGGGTTTTACTTCCCTAAGATTTTTCCAGCTTTGAACTCCAACACTTGGCATGGAAAGAATACTGTTAGCTGCCAGAGGAATCTTTGGCTGTTGTTTCCTGCATCTATAAATCCTTCTTCTATTGTCTGCCATGACAGTTATGTAAGTGACCTTTGGGTTTCCCAATTTCTGAAAAAAAATAAAGTAGGACATTGCAATCCACTTCATCCATGGAAATATACCACAGTAAGATTGTGAAATCATCGGGGATGCCAAAGACTAAGTTTAAAAAATTATCAATGAAAACAAGGATGTGATGACTTGAGAGTTGAAATATATATTATTGTGATAGGAAGAGCTCCTATCCCAGTTCCGCCTTGTGTGGATTTCCTAGTGGCCTTTCATGGATCACTTAACTTCTTTGGGCTTCAGTCTTCTATCTTTGAAATATAAAAATGTCCTTTCTAGTTTTAGCATTTTACACTTGTGGGATGTAATTTTGATAAATATTAAATCAGATTGACTTCATAAATATGTTTTCAAGCATGGGCATTTCTTAGGAAATCTCAGGATTCTTGCTATTTCCTTGATAATTCCTTTGTTTGGTAAGAATTTTATTCTTTACAAAGTTTATCTAATTCATCTTGTGAAATTAGCAAGGGTAGTTATCTCCATTTCATTCCCTTTGTGGCTTAAGAACTCAGAAATCCTGGTTCCCACACCCTAGGTTAGACAAATGGAAGTTGTACATTTCCTGCTATTACTAGTATGGGACTTGCTAAAGCCTGTGTTACCATAATAACTTGGTTTAATCAACAATAATTGGATGTATTTTATATGTTTAATGATGAAAAAACCCTGCTTCCTAGCCTTCCAGAAGATATGAGTTTGTGAGGATCAGTTCTATTACCAGACACAAGAAGTACTATGATAAGGCATTTTTTATTACTCTCCCTTCCAAATAAGGTAAAGTAACAGGGACAATTACCTTCTTGTTCCAAACAACTGCAAAATAGGACAGAAGATGAAATGACAGCTTTCAAGTCATTGGACTTAAAGCCAATCTACAAATAAATCCTTAAACACAAATGAGTTGTGTCATATAGTCATCCCAGCTTACTGTTTAGAGAGTTTCCAGGCCAATGTATACGAAGGGGGAAACCCAATGTATTCTAGCAGTTCCCTTGTGTTTAGAGTCTGGCGAGACAAGGTAGTCAAAGTTCACACGCAGAATAACAGAGTGGACTTTCACAGAGAAAGAGCTGCATTGATCTGTGTAGAGGGTCTCATGCAAAGCATCATTGGACTGGTACTAATGGCTGGAACCTGTGAGGGAACTAGTCCAAGCTAGGAAAAGAATCAACTACAAGATGAGAGAATTGGTTTCTTAAAATCATACATGGCTGCGAGTAGTTACTGGGTCCTTTAATCCAGAGGGGAAAGCCTCCTAATTTACAAGAACCGAATTCTCAGAAGAGTTTTGTCTCTGTAGTGGGCAAAATTAGCCCCAGGATTAAATGTTGATCTTATCTAACAAACCTTAAGAAAAAGATTCTAAAAAGATCAAGCTGTTTCTAAGCAACTTAACAGTGCCACAGAAGGCAGCTGAAAATATTTACAAGATGACACAAATATCCAGTAAGCAACAAGGTAAAACTCACAATGTCTAGCAACATAATAAAAAGAATTATAAGACATGCATAGACTCAAAAAACATGCAACTTGAACAGAAAAATCTATCAATAGAAATGAATTAAGAAATTTCACAGAAGATAGAATTATAGACAAGAACACCAAAGTAGTTATAACTACTTTAAATTTATAGCTTTAAGAGAGTAGCTTAAGAGGTTGCGTATGTTAAGTTGTGATGTGGAAAACATAACAACTACAACATATGGGATGAAAACATACTGGATGAAGTTAACAGATTAGATATTATAGAAGGAAGCACTATGTCAATGGAAGACATACAGGAATAAATTCATTAACAAGGTATCGAACATACGATATTTGTAAGTAAAGTCCTTATAGAAGAGAACTACATTGGAGCCTGGCTTACATAATAATGGAAACGAAGAAGTTCTATGATGTACTATCTACTTGATAGGAACACTAGTGGTGTGGTTGTCTGAATTCAAAGACCTGAGGACCAGGGTACCATGGTATAAGGGTGTGGGCTACTGGTGTTTAAATCCTGGATTTTGAAGGCTCAAGAACCAGTAATTCAATGTCTGAAGACAGGAGAAGATGGATATTCCAGCTCAAGAAAAGAGAAAGAATTTACCTTTTTTCCGCCTTTTAGATGATGTCCATTCATGTTAGTGAAGGTGGATCTTCTGATCCAAATGCTAGTCTTATAGGCATACCAAGAAATAAAATTTTTACCAGCTATGTGGCTTTCCTGTAGACTGGTCAAGTTGAAATATGAAATGAACTACCACACACTATATGTGACCACATAGTCATTCAAAGATAAAGCATGGTAAATTAAAGAGGAATAGCATAAGCTCTAAAGAAGCAAATTCAGAAAAAAGTCAACTAATCCAAAAGAAAATAGGAGAGAAAACAGAAAAGAATATGTATAGAACAAATAGGAAACCAATAGCAATATGGTTAATTAAAATCTAAACATATAGCTGAGCACTGGTGGCTCATGCCTGTAATCTTAGTTACTCTGGAGGCTGAGATCTGAGGATCGTGGTTCAAAGCCAGCCCAGGCAGGAAAGTCTGTGAGACTCTTATCTCCAAAAAACTACTCAAAAACAAAAACAAAATAAAACAAAAAACCAGAAATGGTACTGTGGCTCAAGTACTGTGGCCTTGAGTAAAAGAAGCTCAGGAACAGTGCTCAGGCCCAGAGTTCAAGCTCTAGGACTGGTAAAAAAAAAATCTAAACATATTACTAAACACAGTAAACCAACAGAGTTCTGAATAAAAAATATCAGTAAAGATAATATCATTTATAGTGATGAAAACATTGATACCTTAGTAGGCTATGATAATCTTTAACATACAAGAAGCAAAAATCAAGTTTCAAGAAGTAGATGAATACAAAATGATTGTTAGAAATGTCAATACCCTTTTTTCAATATTTGATAGAACAAGTGGACAGAAAATCAGTAAGCATATAAACTTGGACAACATTATAAACCAACTTGTTCTAATTGACATTTATTGATCATATTATCCAATAACAGAAGAATTCTTTTCAAGTTTTCAAAGAATATCCTCATACTAATATAGGTCATATGCTGAACCATAAAACAACTTCTGTAAACTTAATGGTAATCCAATTAAAGTATGATATCTGACATGAGCAAAATAAAGTAGAACTTAGTGACAGAAAACTATTTAGAAAACCCCTAGTGTTTTAAAAAATGAATAGTCCATTAAAAATTCCCATGGGTTAAGGAGATAACCAAATGGCATATTATATGTTTTGAACTTAGTAAGAAATGAAAATACAATGTATTAAAACTTGTAGAAAGCAGCTAGTGTAGTATTTAGAGGGAAAATTATAGTACTAAATGTCTATATTGGAAGTGAAGAACATTCAAATCAGTCCCATCTACTTCTCTTTTGAGAAATTAAATGAAAGGGCAAAAAAAAATCCAAATTAAGGAGAAGAATTTTAAACTTCACAATGGAAATCACTTTAAAAGACAAAAAAAAAAAAAAAAACCCAATAGAGAAAAACTAATGAAAACAGAAGTTATTCTTTGAGATCAATACAATTGATAAATGTCTAGCCAAATTAATCAGGAGGAACATCGGAAATGAGAGAGTAATTATCACTATGGATTTTGTAGGTATGTAAAAACAGCAAAGGGGAACTTTAGCTAATAAATTCTATAACATAAATGGGCAAATTTCTCAGAAGATACAAACTAGCAAAGTTCATTCCAAAAAGAAAGGTAGCCTAAATAACCCTATATAAAAGAAATTGATAGTTGCCAACCCTTCTCACAGAGAAAATTCAAGACTAGAGAGCTATGTGGGGGATATTCTATGAAACATTTTGAAAGAAATTTTTACAGGCTCTTCTAGGAAATTAAACAGGAGGAAACATTTTTCAAGTTAGTCTATAAGGCAGCCTTACACTAACACCAAAACCAGACAAATAGATTAGATTCAAATATTTCTTCTATAAAATGCAAAAATTCCTAACAAAATTTTGGAAAATCACCCCCAATAAAATATTAAAAAGGTTATCTCAGGAATACAATATTGATTAACCATTTGACAAAAACGTAACAACGCCAATTTATCTATTTGTTCAATTATTTTATTATTTGACAGCCTTAGGGATTGAATCTAGGGCCTTGTCCATGCTAGGAAAGCATTTTTACCACTTGAGCCATACTCCACTGCTCTTTTGTTTGTAATTTGTTTTTGAGACAGGATGACTAACTTTGCCCAGGCTGCCCGTGCCTCTGAATAGCCAGGGTTATAGGTATTCACCCTCATGCTTGGGCTTAGTTTTACACTTTACATTTAAAAAATTAAATGAAACCATCATATCAATTTAAAAAAGAACAAAAACCCAAGCTCTCAGGACAAATTCAACTTCATTTCTGTTACAAGAATGTGCTGTGGTTTTGTAAATGTCCCCCAAAGTCCCGTGTGTTGAAAGGTTGGCCTATGGCTACAGAAACTGATAGAACCCTTAGGAGGTAGGGGCAAGAGGACACACAAAGAAGAAAACACCCTCACAATAATGTTCTTGGAAAGACTTACAGTGAATACCATATTTAACTATAGCAGATTGTAGTTTTCCTCAAGCTCAAGACCAAGACAAGGATGTACATTCTTTTTTTTTTTTTTCCTTGTCGGTCATAGGGCTTGAACTCTGGGCCTGGGCTGTGTTCCTGCACTGTCCAGCTCCAGGTGAGCACTCTACCACTTAAGCCACAGGGCCACTTCTGGGAGATAAGAATCTCACGGACTTTCCTGCCCCGGCTGGCTTTGAACTACGATCCTCATAGCTTCCTGAGTAACTAGAGTTACAGGCAGGAGTCACAGGCACCTGGCAAGGATGTACATTCTTTTAGTCAACATTGCACTGAAAGTTCTAGGCAAGAAAAGGAAAAAAAATACCCTGAAAAAGGAAAGAAATAAGAAAGTCTATCTGTACTGGTGTGAAGAAAGGAAGAGGAAAAACGTGGATTGCCAAGAGGATGGGGAACCTTCTAGCAGTGATGTTGTGTGCTCTATATTTACTGTGGTGCTGACTTCATGGATTTCTATGCCAAACATCTTATTATACACCTTAGATACATAATTGGTTGTATACTGTGAAGACAACAATAACATTTTCAAAGCACTTTATATTTTTCAATGAAATCTATTGCATTGTCTATCTGGATTGAAGCATCCATATTTCTGTAAAGTTAAATTGAGACTCAGCCGATGGAGGCTCAGCAGTATTTTTCTCCCTTCAGTACATATGGTAAAGAGTTGGGTATTCTGAAGGCTGGACGGCTGGCAAGCTCGCAGGCATTACTCACCTCCTAACTCTGGAGCCACACTTTCCTAGGAAGCTCTCTCATCCCTGCCCCCAATTCTCTGCCTTCCAGGGCTGGGACCTGCACTTACTTAATGAACCAAATCAGGTTTTTACCTTTTGGAAGTATTCTGTGGCTGGTAGGATAATGTCAAATCTCCTAATCATGATCTATGGACTTTGCTGGTCTCCATCCTGACTGCCTCTCCTAATGCACCTCCCCACACACCTGCCATGGCTGGACTTCACACTTGGTACTTGGACACACTGAGGAGTCACTTATCAGGCTCCACTCATGATTTTCCTTCTTGATAAAAGCTGTCTTTGGCTCCCACATGGCGGTTCCTCTCACTTACAAATAGCCAAAGGTCCTCAGAGGGACCTTCACTGACTGCCCCTTGGAGGTTTGCTATCTCCTCTCCTGTTATTTTTTGCCAAATGCTACACCACAAGCTGTAACTATTTTTTTTCAGCTTTTTAAATGTTATACTCAATAGAAGGCCAGTTAAGGTGGGTCATGTCAGCCTTAATTGTCCTGACTGGTTAAAGTAAATGACTTCTTCACAATTGTGCATCCGTGGCCTATAGAAAGTCCAGGACACCAGTATTTTTGAAACTGTTTGCTGAAAGTTGTCATTACAGTAAGAAATGATCCCTCTCAAACAAACAAACTAAGCTGGGAAGGTGGCTCAATGGTAGAGTGCTTGCCTTGCATGCATGAGGCCCTGGGTTTGATTCCTTAGCACCACATAAACAGAAAAAGCCGAAAGTGGCACCACTCAAGTGGTAGAGTGCTAGCCTTGAGCTGAAGAGCTGAGGGATAGCTCCTACGCCCAGAATTCATGACCAGCAAAAACAGACAAACAAACCAAAAATAAAACAAACCCACATTCTTGAGCTACTTTTCCTTTTGTCTTTTAAATGAGCATACATTAATAGTACATGGGTGTTTCATCATAATTCCATAGATTCATGCAATGTACTTTGAACAAGTCTTTCCTTTGATTCCACAGCCCTTTTAATCAGAGTAGAACACTTACCTCAGTAGAGGACAACAGATAAACATTTGCTACTGAACTGTTTTCCCTGTCCTGTTCACCAGGAATCAACTTCCCACCCTCTCCAGAAGTTGAGGTCAAGGTCAGGCTGAGTCCCATCCTGGCCTTGAATCTCTCTGATCTGATCTTTTATAGAATGCCAGGCAAGACATGGTTCCTACCAGTCAGGGATGCTCATGTCTTATCACCTGGAGCCTAGTCAGTGGCCATCTACCAATGAATTAACATCAGTAATAAATTCAGAATGCAACACTTTCCTAGGCAATTGAATTTTTTTTCAGTCACAGCACTTTTTCCCCTTTTCATATCAGTGAATGAATTTTTTTTACCTTAACTTCTATTTGCTTATTAATTTAGCATTGTCAAGTTCATTTTGATTAATCTCTTTCTCCCCTTCCTCCCTCCCTCTCTCCCTCCCTCCCTCCCTCCCTCCCTCCCTCCCTCCCTCTCTCCCTCCCTCCCTCCTTCCTTCCTTCCTTCCTTCCTTCCTTCCTTCCTTCCTTCCTTCCTTCCTTCCTTCCTTCCTTCCTTCCTTCCTTCCTTCCTTCCTTCCTTCCTCCAGTCCTGGGGCTTGAACTCAGGGATTAGGTGCTGTCCTTGAGACTTTTTGTGCTCAAGGCTAGTACTCTACCACTAGAGACACAGCATGACTCTGGCTTTTTCTGAGTAGTTTATTGGAGATAAGAGTCTCATAGACTTTCTTGCCTTGAGTGGCTTTGAACTGTAATCCCCAGATCTCAGCCTCCTGAGTAGCTAAGATTACAGGCGTGAGCCACCAATATCTGGCTTGGTTAATATTTATACAGTACATCATTTCCATCTTTTATTTTCAGCCTTTCTCCCTGATTATATTCAATGAATGTCATTGGTAGCTTACATGTATTTTTGAGTTTGGGGTCTTTATCCAGTCTGATAATCTTTCTCTTTCAGTTGGGACATTTTGTCAACTTGCTTTTTAATACATCTATGAATATATTTGGGTTTAAAAACATATATACTCAGTTGGCTCACATCTGTAATCTTAGTTACTTAGGAGACTGAGATATAAGGATCACAGATTGAACCCAGAAGCCCAGGCAGGAAAGTCTGTGAGACTCTTATCTCCAACTAATCACCAGAAAACCAGAAGTGACACTGTGCCTTAAAGTGGTAGGGCACTAGCTTTGAGCAAAAAAGCTCAGGGACAGTGCCCAGGCCCTGAATTTAGGCCCCATAACAGAAAAAATAATCTATATTCTCTCTTGTCTTAAAAAAAATTATTTTCCTTATGATTTTCCGTTTTCTCTCCTTTCTTGCTTCCACTCAGTTTGTTGCTTCTTTCAATCTCAGCTTGTTGGAAACATTTTTGGTAATTGTTGTAGTAGTTGCTCAGAAAATTACATGTAGATCCTTAATATAACAAGTCTAAAATAAATTGGAATTTTCATCACTTTCTGGATAAAGTGGGGCCCCAGGACATTTTGTATTTGTCTCCTTTCTACTTATATGCTATTATAATAGCAAGATTCAGTTATGAATATTTTAAATCTTAGAAAATGTTATCATTTTAAATACTAATTATTTATGTAGCTTACCCACTTGTTTACCCTTTTATGTTGCTTCTTACTGTATCTTTTAAGTCTCTATATTATTTTCTTTTTAACTAATAGACATTTCTTGTAGTTCAAAACTACTGACAGATCCAATCTGTTTTTTGTTTTTTTTTGGTTTGAAAAAAAAAAACCCCTCACCTTTATTTCATTGATATTTTCATTATATTTCAGGATATTTTAGCTGGGTATAAGACTTTCAGAATGGCAGTGATCTTAGCACTTTTAAGATGTTTTTACATTTTTGTCAGTTTTGTACTGTCTATGATAGGAAGTCAGATGTGAATTCTATTCTCTAATCTCTTCCTTTTAAAGAAGCCCTTCTCTTTTGGTGAATCACCAGCTTTTTCTGATGTGTAAGTAAGATTAATTTTTTTCTGATCCTAGAGCTTGAACTCAGAGTCTGGGTGCTGTCTTTGAATCTTTTGTGCTCAAATAGTAGAGTGCTCTTTACTACTTGAATCACAGTTCCACTTTATTTTTTGGTAGTTAATTGAAGATAAGAGTCTCAAGGACTTTCTTGCTCAGCTGGCTTCAAACTTCAAGCCTCAGATCTTAGCTTTCTGCGTAGCTAGGATTACAGGCATGAGGCACTGGCACACAGCCAAGATTTAACTTTTTGTTATTAATTTACTTGAGATTCATAGTAAATGCTTATTGAATTTGTTTTCTGGTTTTATTGCTCAGCAGTTTTTGGGAAATGCCCTTAAATATTGTTGTTCCATTCTCAGTCTCTTCTATGATAAGTTACATTACGTCTGTTTCCCTATTTAACAAGTCTTGATTGATCTTCTTTGCTCCTTTTTCTGTCTTTTATCCTCTTATGACAATTCTCTTTTGATTTATCTTTTGGGTTATACACACTTTTGTTTAATCTATTCTCAAACTCATCTACCGATTTAAAAGTTTCATTTATTTGTACAGTTTCGTTTTAGAATTTTTATTTTTTCCTATCTTTAAAAACATATTCAAACAGATTGTTACACATTTCTATCCTGGTTTTAACTTTCTTAAGTATGTTAGAAGTAGTTATTTAAAAGTCTGTCTAATATATCCATTACCTGAATCCTTTGGATGGTTGGTTATTTTTAATTGAAAAGTAGGTATTAATATATGAATGATAATTAGAGATACTTTGAAGTTATCATTATCATATCTTCTTCTAAAAGGATTTGATTTTAGAGGGATAATCAGACATGAATGCCTCACTCTAATTAGTATTGGATAGTTCAAACCAGGCTTTTGGCCCTTGTGAAGACTGGTTCATTTTTAACTCAATCTTACTCATAGGATTATCTCTCTTTTTTCTTTTTCTTTTTCTTTTTTTTTAAAGTTGGTTGTGGTGCTTGAACTTGGGGCCTGAATTCAGTCCCTGAGCTCTTTTACTGAAGGCTAGTACTCTACCACTTTGAGCCACAGTGCTAGTTCCAGTTTTCTGGTCATTAATTGGAGATAAGAGTCTCATGCTTCCCGAGTAGCTAGGATTATAGGTGTGAGCCACTAGCAGCCAGCAGGATTGTCCCTTTCATGTCCCTACCCCAAACTCAGGATTTCATTAGCCTCTCTATCTTGGTAGGTCTTGAACTTGAATTTTTCTTATCCTCAAAACTGTCTTTCAAAAGGTTTATGAAATTTAAACCTCTCAGATACCTCTCCTGGCATTGTCTAAGCTCCTAGAATCTGGTGGAGAAGTAGCCTAAAATATGAGAGTAACTTTTCTGGATCTCCTTTTTATCCACTTAGTCTTAGTTCTATAATTCTTCCCTATCTTTTAACATCACAAGTGTTAGGTAATTTTTATACATTGCCCTAATTTTTGAATAAAGTTTCATGTAAGTAACATACTATATCAGTATAAGAAGCACTGTTCTTCCATTGTTGTATAGCCTGGAAAAATAATTTCCCCTCTCTAGAACTTTGTTTCATATATAAAATAAAGGAATTAGCCTGTAGGCCTCCAACCAGTGTTATCCTATCTTGGTCTGTAGGCTAGATGATCAGGCAAGCAGATTTAGATAGTTAGGTCTCATAGGGAAGGCTCAGTTCTTCCTGTGAAATAGTTCTGCATCCTGCTCGACCTGACTGAGATATGGAGTTGCCTTTGGAGTGATGGTAATAGGCATGCCTATGACTTTTTGGAGACTGTGAACATGTCCTATAAGGCTGGAGGATGGCTGCTTGAATAATATCTTACTAGCCTTGTTAGTGTCAATACAGAAATAGGAAGGATTCCTTAGGGTTATTTATCACAGAAGGGAGATAAATAAAGGCAGGAATGTTGTTAATTTACTCAAACTCCAAACTCAAAGTCCCTTTGATGGAATAGGGGCACCAGGAGAGCTCCAAAGTCAGGTTTCTGGTAAGCCATCTGGTGGGTCTGCCACTCATCTCACTGTCTGCAAGCTAACACACAAGCAAGTGTGCATACACCCACCTAAACATGTGTGGTTAATAATGACCACATTACAGATGGACACATCTGGTGGAGAGAGTTTCCAATAGGAATTTCAAAGTATTTTCACTTTCATTCTACAGGGCTAATTTATTTATGTTTTGCCCTTGGTTCTTTGTGTTACAGAGTGCCTGGGACATCATTAGTTGTGTTGCTGTTGCTTGTTTGTTTGTTGTGTCGTTTTGTTTTTGCTGGTCCTGGGGCTTAAACTCAGGGCCTACATGCTGTCCCTGAGCCTCTTTATGATTAAGGCTAGTACTCTACTGCTTGAGCCACAGTGCCACTTCTGGCTTTTTCTGAGTAGTTTATGGAAGGTAAAAGTCTCAAGGACTTTCATGCATGGTCTGGCTATGAACTGCAATCCTCAGATCTCAGCCTCCTGCGTAGCTAGGATTACAGACATGAGCCACTGGTTCCTAGCTATCATTGGTTTTCTAAAATGCTTTTGTGGACTTCTAGCTTTGAGAAAAAGAGTTCTGGGCTGTACCATCTTAACTCCTTTTTGGTTTGGGTTCACAGGCTGCTTCTCTGCATTCCTGTGGTTAAACCTTGAGGAACTTGGTAAATTTCCTGTGCCTCAATTCCCTCATTTATGAAATGAAGATAATAAGCAGGAACTGCTTTGATGAATTGATCCATGTAAAGTGTATTGAAGAGTGAGCTGTTAATTGCCATATCTGGTCTGTTCACCCCTTCTGCATTGTACTTCTTCAGTGTAAATCATGAGAACACTGGTAGCATAAGGTGAAGCAGAGTGGACAGAGTACTAGATTTAGGTTGAGAAGTATGGTTATTGTGTTCTATGAATTTTGACATTAGTTCCCTAAAGACCTCAATTGAGTCTTCTACGCTTTACTATAAAATAGGATATTTACACTATCATTTGTCTCACAGTGAGCATCTCAAATACAGTGATGGAAGTAGAGATCTTTGCACAGTGAGGCCCTGTCAGTGAAGATGAAGGAAGACCTATAAGCCTTGCAGGGAAGGTGAATTGGAGATTGCAGGAGGGGAGAGGTGGGAGATGAGCTCTGGCTTTCTGCTCTAGTCCCCAGGTGTATTGTGTTTCCATATGACTCCACTCCAGGTACTCTCTAGCGTATGCCTGTCCAGCTGTTGTTCTGACCAGCATGTGCATTTGGGTTGGTCCCTCAGCATTTTTATTCCTTTTCTCTTCACTCAGTATCTTGTCCTGAATATGGCATCTGGTAATATGTATCTTTGACCTAATAATAAAAGCCAGGCCCTTGCTCTTAAACTCAGGGTATTTAGTTTTAGTATTTAGGATTGGAGAAAAACCCACCTTATCTTCCTCCTTAGCACCATTTCCTACACTGAGACAAAGTAGGCACAAGATAGCTGTAGGAGGCTGAGTGATTCCCCCTTCCTTCTACATGCACACACACACACACACACACACACACACACACACACACACACACACCAAGACATCCACATCTGTAACCCTGGAACCTGTGAATTACCTAAAGTGGCAAATTCTTTGTAAGTGTGGCTAACTAAGTTAAAGATTTTGAGATGGGATTATCTTGGGTTGTTCATGAGGCCCCTAAATGCATTTACATTAGGAGTCCTTAGGAGAGGCAGAGTGAGGTCATAGAACAAAAGCCATGGGACCTCAGAGGAAGAGACTGGAACAACATAGCCAAAAGCTGAGGAGTGCTGACAACTACTAGCAGTAAGAGGAGGCAAGGAGCATCCTCTCTCCTAGACCCTAATGACATCTGAGTTCAGTCCACTGTCACTGGTTTTTGGCATCACCTCCAGAACTATGAGAGTACATTTCTGTTATTTGAAGCCATTCTGTTTGTGGTCATCTGTTAGAGCAATCATAGGGAACTAATACTGGAGTTTCTCCTTCAACACCCTCTCTGAGGTGGGGTCTTCAGGTGACAGCTTCTTCTCTGGCTGCCTGATCTCTTGCTCCTACTGCAGGATTGGGGAGCCCTTGGGGACAGCATATACCTATGACCTCCAGGCAGCATAGACTACCTTGTCATATTCCTGTTCTTTCTAAGTTGGGGCATGGTGCAGGCACAAGTTATCTAAGGGTGACAGTCTGTCCAGCAAGGGGTGGATAGAGCCAAGAGGGCTGACAGCAGCCTAGGTTGCCCTTGTATGCCTTGTATCACTGACATTGACAATCCCCCACCAAGTTTACCCACCGTCTTCCCAGCCCCATGCTCAAGGGCAACCATTTCTGGAACAATTTTATTCTATGCATGGGGAACAAAGGAGAAACCAAATGCCTTGCTTGGGAGCAACCCATATGGAACAGGCCAGGGAAGGCCCAGTGACAGGATAATTGCTTAAATATCTGCTGTAAGTATAAAGGCAGACTCTACCTCCAGCTGGAGTTCAGGTTCCCATAGGTCATGAAAACAAAGAGGGGAATGGGAGAATTAGATGAATAGAAATGGAAATGATTAGGAAAGATTGCCACCACTTGGGGAGGGGGAAGAGGAGCTGGGAATTAACCCTTTTGAGATTGTGCAAGTAGGGTATGAGCTCACTGCTTTCCTTCTTAGATGGAAAAACTGGAGGCTGTAGCCCACTGGTGAAATGTTTTTCTCCAGGGAAGCACTCCAAGGCCTAGAGAAGGGACTCCTGGGGTTCATCAGGGGGCTTTGGGTAGTGTGAGGTGGCACTGCCATCCAGCATTGAGAGTAAATCTGTGGACAGAACATACAAAACACCACATACGCCCTCCACCAACTGAGCCTAGTTTTCTGCCTGGTGATTATTCCTTCCATTTCACGTTTCTGTCCCCCAGTTCATGTGTTCCCCTCTACTCTCACTCCCATGCATTCTGTTTCTTTTGTCTCCATCAGTCTGCTGGTCAGTGGCAAATTAATCATCGTGACTTTCTGTCCTGATTCCTAAAAACAAAAGTTTTACATTATAACATTGGGATTTGGTGCTTACCTTGAAATCAATGGACACCTTTAATGGGTGAATTATATGGGGTTCCCCAGTTTAAAACAAAAAGATCCAAGAAGAGAGAAGAAAGAAGAGATCTGAAGAAAATGGCTTACACGATTGTTTCTTTCTTTTCTTTATTAGCTTTACATTAGTAATACAGGAGGAATTTCATTGTTGCCCTTCCATACATTTACAATGTATTCCAATCAGTCTCACCCCCCTGTATCACTCTTTCTTTCCCTCTCCCTGCATTTGCCAAAACAATTCCAGCAGATTTCATTGTTTTATTTTCATAGTTGCTAATGATGTATTTCCATTGTACTCAGCCTCCTATATCCGCATTGTTAGCTTAACCTGGTTTATGCAATTGTAGGGGCCAACAAGTTCAAAATTCAGTAGGTTCAGGATAGAAACTAATGTAGGATCTTACCTAGTATTCAGATAGTTCTAGTCTTGAGACCAAATTCCTTCTTCTTTAAGAAGCCTCAGTCTATGCTTTTAAGACCTTCAACTGATTCAACAAGACCTACCCATATTATGGAGGACAATCGGCCTTTAAATATTAATCTCATCTAATAAATGCCTTCACAGTAACATTTAGACTAATGTTTGACCAAACAACTGGATACCATAGCTTAGCCAAGTTGACATAGAGAATTTGCCCTTCAGTAATGAAGCTGTTTCATTTATTTTCATTATGCGACATTCATCCTGGTCTCCAAAATACCTATTTTGAAAGTATGTACCTTCCTGATGGGTGCTTTCACCATGGGTCTTTGTTTTGAGTCTATCTTTCAGTAGACTACAGAGCAGGATAGGATCATATCTATTTGTTCCCAGAGGCTTAGAAGTGTGGAACATATACACAGTCAGCACTTAGTAGTTGTTGACTGCCTGACCAGCTGTTTGGTTGAACAATAAATTATTTGGATTGGGGTTTTCCTTCAACTTTTAATTTCTTCCCTTTGAGGTGGTAAAAGGCCTTTCTCCACATCCTTTTTCTCCTAGTGTGGACTGCAGGCTCCTTTTCTCTTCTTCATCTTTCTGTCTTTCTGGCTCCTCATTCCTTATCCTTTTATTTGGCTAATACTCTGTGCCTAATCACATTAGCCAGTACTGGCAGTATAGAGATGTTTGCAATCCAAGCCAGGTCTGATTGGAGGCTTCAGCAGCCTGAGGCTACTTTAAGAATGTGTTGATTGGTGGGGGCTGGGCCCCACAGGGGGCCAGCATTACTGGCTGGTGGAGCTGCCCACATGTGTGTCTGGGCACCGCCAGGCCCGTTGGTTTTTGGTTCTCTCCTTGATCAGGCTCCTGGTGGGGTATTTATCCTGGCTGGGCGTCTAAGCCCTTCCTGATTGTATTAAGTCTCATGATCGCAAGGCTTCAAACAATCTGGCCAGTGTGGCTAGTGCTGTAACCACAGCAAAGTGTGCCCTGTATTTCTTGTCATTCTCTCTTTGAGCTCATTTCAACTTTCTCCCAACTCTGGGAGTATAAAGAAACTGCCACGTGTTTCTCTGGTTTGCAAGCATTACCTCATTTCCCTTGTCTAGGATATTAATTCAGCAATATTTACTAAGTGATTTCAGGATTTGGGGTAATTTTGAATACGTTCAGTTCAAATTCCACAAAGAATGCCATGGGTTTAAAGGAAATTAGCTACCTCATCCACTGCCTTTCTATTTTCTCAAAAAACACTCTTTAGTCGTCTTTAGAATACATTACTTGCTTGTCATTGCTCCCTTAATTATTTACTGTCACTCACTTGATGTCTGACTTCCCTACAGATTGTAATAATCCCCATTTAGGCAGAGTCCTGGAGTGTTATATGCATGACTGTGTCTCCAGGGGCCGACAATATGAGTTCTTTACCATCTATCAACTGAATTTGATGGGCAAAGACATGGCATCCTACTTGCAAGGTGTACTTAGGTTTCTGGAAGTTTGTAGATAGCAACAAAGGATATTCACACAGTCACATGTGTAAAAACTGGATCCTTTGGGCCAAACCAAGCATCTGTGCTACATAACTCAAGGAGACTTAAGGTGGCTCCTTCTGTGTTCCTTTAAGAGGACAGAAGAGAAATCTACCTGAGTGGTGATCCCAAAGAATACCAAGGTGAAATGAAATTACTTTGGATGGTATACTTGTGAAGACACAAGTGTGCGAATGATTGACCCCCACCCTATTATCCCAGGTGTATATGGACGTCAGGCAAAACCCCAGGTATGCACAGACATACTTGATGCAGGCAGGGCAATCCTATCTTAGCCTGGCCGTAAACATTCCATTGTGGGCCTAAGGCAAAGTTCCCACCTCCCCAACCCAATAACCTTTTCGATAACCTCTGTCTCCTTGTCAGACCCCAGACCCCATAAAAGCCTAACTCCAACCCTACCTCCTTGCACAACTTCCATTCCAGAGGGAATGTTGCTTGTCCCTCACTGCTGTGGCTTAATAAGCAGTCCTTGCCTGCTGAGATCCAGTTTGGCCTATTCCTTTCTCCTCCATTTTCCTAACAACTGTAGTAACATTGTACTTCCCTATGATCTTGGGCTGCCTGAGACAGACTTCCTTGGCTCAAAGTCTGGTTCTCTGATGTCTGCATGTTCCCCAAGGCTGTTGTATCTACCAGGTTGATATTTTAGTCTAGTTACCTATAACAAGGAATAATTGTCCTCATCTCATAGATTTGTTTGGGATCAAGTGAGGTAATTTGTGAGAAGTCCTAAGAACAATGTCCCTTTCAGAGTAAACCCAATAAACATCAGTTATTGTTGTTATTGTTTCCATCAGAATATTAAGTTAAATTGTCTAATTGAGGGTGAATGTTTTGTTGTTCGTTTTTTTTTTTTTTTTGGTGGTACTGATACTGACTTCAGGGCCTCATGCTAGCTAAGTAAGCACTCTACCACATGAATCACATCTTTGTCCTTTTGCTTTTAGTTCTTAGTTTGTTTCTGTTTTCACACTCACTTTGCTCTCCTGGCCTTGAGCTATGATCCCTCTGTTTCTACCTGCCAAGTAGCTAGGATTTCAGGTGTGTGCCACCACATGTGCTGGGAGATGAATGTCAAATGAGACTGATAGCCCAGAATACAATGATTTAAATAAGAAGAGATGGCGAAAGCATATGGAGACTATAGACAGGACATCAATGATGTGTTAGGAGGACACTTGGATAACAGAATAGCAAAAAATAGATGATGCAGTCACTTGCTGACAAGAGTGTCAATGGAGTGGATTCATTTGGCATCTGGTTGCTTCCAACCATGTTCACCTGGCATCTGTGCAGCTAGTAATTTCTATCCAAAGGTTCAGACCAAACTGCATGAGAGAGAGCTGGTGGCTTGCCTGTGTGAGGCCCTAGGTCCAACTCATCTGGCTTGGCCAGCTATGGGACTGGGTAGTTCGTATGGCAGCAACTGCCACTCTCCCCATATTGGGGTCAGAAATTGCATTTCCCTAAAATTATGAGCAGTGTCCAAGATACACCTGATTTTAGAGTATGCTTGCAGTTGGACAGAGTGAATTAAAATGAAAGTCTTGTCCTTCCACTCAGAGCAAACAAGAATGACTCGCTACAGAGCTGCAGTAATGCAGACACATCATTTTATTCATTGAGTGGGAATGAGGTAAATGCCTGGCTAGCACATCTTTTTCTCTTCCCTCAACTGTGATCCATGATGGAGTTTTCTGACTAACTTGGGATTGGTCCTTTTCATTTTAATTCCATTAAAATAAAGGCCTCTGCTCTAATTGGCTAAGGCATATTATTATTGTTGTTGTTGTTATTGATATTATTTATCAGTACTAGAGCTTGAACACAGGGCTTTGCACTTACAAGGCAAGCATTGTACTACTTGAATCACAATCCCATCCTATAATATTATTGTAGTAGAAAGCAACACAATACAGATATTACTGTGAAGGATTTTTTCCCATCTCAAAGAACTTCTTGTGTTAGTTGGATTATTTGATGTTTTCCACAGTCCTGTGACGTCAGTTGGTTCTTATTAATTTTGTTTGGGACATAAAGACTTAAGGACAGGAAGTGATTACTTATCCAAAGACACATAATGGCAAACTACTGACAATAATAGCTAATAACTAATAGTTACCATGTATCAGGCACTATCACAAATACTCATTTAATCTTCACTCTGATTGGACAGAGAAGAGGCTATGACCTTCATGATACAAAGTCAAAAAGCCCAGGGAAAGAAAGGTGAAATAAATTGTCCAGGATTTCAGCTGGTAAGTGGTGGAGCTATGATGGGAACTCAGGAGTCTTATCTCCAGAACTTGCATAGATAACTGCAGTAAGATGTTGGACCATGTGGTGCATAGTCAGTAGTATCAACTCAATTTTGGTTCCAATTTTGTTGCCTGTTTGCCTTCTTAAGGATTTTCCACTCTTTGATGGGCAAAAGGTCTTCTTCAGTGTGACAAGACTAGAATTTAAAACATATCTGTTTGTCTATTTTTTTTTTTGTACTAGCACTGGAGCTTAAACTCAAGGCCTGGCCAATGTCCCTTAGCTTTTTTGCTCGAGGTTGATGTTCTACCACTTGAATCACACCTTCTGCTGTTTGGTGGTTAATTGGAAATAAGAGTTTCATAGACTTTCTTCTTTAGGCTGGCTCTGAATCACCATCCTCAGATTTCAGTCTCCTTAGTGTCTAGGATGACAAATATGAGCTATCAGCTCCTGGCCCGTTTGTCTGTTTTAAAGGTAGTCATTAGCTGGAGAAACAAACTGGCAAGACTGAAGCTCCCAAAGAGGGAAAAGTTGCTTAAATGACTCCTTGGTTGTTCCCTCTGGCTTCCTGTTTTGTTCAGCTTGTTGTGCTGAGGTAGGAGGAGTTGTATCAACACTTTAGTCTCCTTGCAGGGTGGGGGGGGGGACAGAAGAGTTCTGTCTTTGTGAACCTCAGTGAAGTGTTCTAGTAGCTAGATTTGAGATTTAGTAAGTAAGTGGTTTCCAGTTAGTGGATGAGCCTGATTTTCTGGTGAGTTCCCTGGTATGTGGGATGTAGAAGTCATGGGAAAACTGTTCAAGGATTCTTAAAGAAAGGTAGTTGACAAATCTGCTTGTTAGAGCCAGGGTTTGAGACAATGAAAAGGTGCTGAGAAGGAAGAGGTACCTGACTGTTGGTTCTGTGGCTTACAAAGTTTTTGGCGACTAAAATAATTCATTGTATAATGATATAGTATCATTTTCTCAGCAGCAGAACTTCTCTAGTGGAAGTGACTGCTTTGGGTTGGGTGGGAGTTGGGTGGGGAAGTGTAGTAGAAGTTTTCAGGGCTCCAACATGTCTTGACTTTGCATGCAGGCAGGGATACTTGCTGCACTAACTCTGTGGGGGCCTCTCCTGGGTTTCCTGCATGGCATCTAATTTACTTCCTGCCCTGAGTTATTATGTAATCACATTATGTTGTCAAAAGTTGGACAGTGGGAGAGAACAAGTCAATAGAAGGAGACCCCAATTCCCCAGGTACTTTTGCTTAACATGATTTTCATGACCTTTGGTGTAAGTATTAATTTGCAAATACCAACCTGGCCATGACAATAAGCATGTGTGCATGGGTGGGCAGGGTGAGATGGGGTGATATTCGGCATTTATAGTAGATGTGTGATGACAAAGCAGACAATGGAGTCATGAAGTGTTCGCCAAACTAGTCTATTTGACAACTTTAGACACATTGTGTTGTTGAAGTGAATGTTGTTGAAAATTTGAACCTGACAATATGGACTTAGTGTGTAAAAATATTTTTTGTGTGTGTGTGTGTGTGTGTGTGTGTGTGTGTGTGTGTGTGTGTGTATATTTGTGTTGGTGTGTTAACTCTAGGGATAATGATTAGCACTTTTGTATAGACTGTGGTATACATTTAGTATTTATTGATGTGTAAAGTTATAGAAAATAATAGGAAGATAAGATTAATTTTTTGGGAAAGAGAAATATCCAACAATCCCATTATTCTAATGTCATAACTTTTTCATGTTTGAGTTTTTTGGATGTATGTCTGGGTCAGAGCCTTGGTTACACAGACTTTCAATTGACCCAATAATATTTACACAGAGAAGGCACCTACAGGGGTGGATACCTGGACATATGAGAAAGAGGAACATTCTAGAGGACCTGACATGATCTCATTCTGTAAGGAAATAGCAGAAGCCCAGAAAGGTGAACAGATTTGCCTGGAGGACATAGAAGAGGACAGCTGGGCTGGGCTTTTAACAAAAACTAACCCATGGAGTTTCTCAACTTAGTTCTGAGGCTTGTTATCCATGCCACATCCTTCCACTTTTGCTTCTGATAGATACATAGACATACTTGTATATATGCATGTGTCTACAGATGTATTTACAAACACATATTTTTATCTACTACATCAAGAATCTAAATTGTAGCAAACTTCAATTTCATAAACAATTGTGAAAACTGAACAAAATTTAGTTCTGGAACTATGAAATCTGACCTTTTTCACAGAACAGTTTTCTTTCCGTCTTTTTTTTTTTTTTTTTTAATTTTTCAGGTCCTGGAGCTTGACCTCTAGGCCTGAGCATAGTCCCTGAGCTTAGGCTAGTACTCTATTACTTGAACCACAGAACTCAGCTTCTTGCTTTTTGTGGTTAATTGGAGAAAAGCATCTCAAAGACTTTCTCACCAGACTTTCTGGATTTGTGATCCTCAGATCTCAGCCCCCTAAGGAGCTACGATTATAAGCATGAGCCACTGGCACCTGGCTCTTTCCAAATCTTTTTCTTACAAAAGCCTTTTTCTAAGGTTTTAGGCCATGCACTATTAGGTTGTTTGTGATGAAACATCACTGCTGAGCCGTGGGGTGATTCAGGTGTGGGAAGAGAGGCTCAGAGGAGTGTGAAGAAGGCAGCCTTCAAGATGATGAGCTCTGAATAACAGACAATTAGTTGAGTCACAAAACAAAAGCAAAGTTTATGAAAACCCTATGAAATGGGGAAACTATAAGTTGGTTTATTTATTTATTTCATCTTAAGTGACAATAAAACAGATTGTTTCTGGGGAGAGGGAATCATTTAATTTTTTTAAAGTCTTAGTCATTAGCATTAACTTTTCACAGCAGTCTAAAGAAAGATTAATTATCTTGGAATGTTTTAATACATTTAAGGCCCCTTTTATTATTTATTTATTTTTTTTAGGTATAGTTATCCACATATGAACAGATGAATGAAGAGAACCAAAGAGAATGAAAACCTCTAAGCAGGCTCACTTGAATGTTGGATTTGTAGATAATTTAGAGGGAAACTTCGCTCCTTACCTCTGGACTATAAATCGATTTTGTTAGCTCAAAAAATATCTGGTAAAGACAAGTGTTTTTCCAATTTCAAGTGGATTCATTGAAAGGATACTGTATGTTATGATAGTAGAAAATGCCCTTTGGACTTTCCAGTTCAGGAAGGATCATGTATCTGTAGCATACCAACACACACTTTGTAGGTTTGTTAAATTCTGGAATCTTCACTCAGTTTCTTTACTTTCTGGTGTTCTGTGTAATTTGCATGTCTCAGCAAGATGAGATTATGTTTCGGCAACCAAATCGTTCAAATGGCTCTGACTTCCCGCCTGTGTTGCTTGCTAGCCCAAAGGAGAGCCCACGGGGAGATTCTGTTCATCTAAAGGATTTCAGCTGAAGGTTGCTCACCTTGGATCTGTCTTCTCTTATCTTTGCCATAAGGGAAAAGGATGTAACAAATTGTACCGCTTCTTACATTCCCATAGAGAAGATAGTTGTTACTTTGTCTTCACCAAGGCATGACACACATCCATATCCACATTTAAATGCAATCCTACCATTAGGAAGATCAGAATAAGCAGGAACAGCCCTGCTCATTACAACATGGTTATATGGTAATAATGGTAATTTGGTTGGAATTGCTTCCTAAAGAATGTAAAGTGATTTCCATGTGTGTAACAATTTCACATGTAAGAGACATAGGCATGTGTCTAGTCCCACTGTTCCTAGAGTAAGTGAAAACATAGAGAAAGAGAATTAGTGACCTATTGGATGTGAGGTTAGCAGAAGTCCTGATACTCAGGCCCCTTGATTCCTGGTTTATTGCCTTCAGGACCAACATGGAGTCTTTCCTTTGTTTTTCCAGGAATAACTTATTTCTTTAAGCATCTTGAGTATAAGGATCCACGGGACAATAATTATAGCTTATACTGTAACCAGACTTTGCAATGATCTTTCTTGTAGAGTCACTCTAGGAGGCTGGGTTGGGTAGTATAGAAATAAGAAAACAAAATATGATCAAAATCAGAACAACCTGTATTTGAATTCCAGCTTTGTCTTTCCTGTGTGATGTTTGGAAAGTTACTTAACCCTCTCTGAGACTTAGTTGCTTCTTCTGATAACAAGGTTAATGTTTCCTGCCTTGAAGGCTGTGAGGGAATGAGCAATGGTTGTACAATGCATTGTATAGTATTGGAGACTCTGGAGCAGTTTTGATGAATGCTACCTAGTTCTCAGGTGGGCTTTTTTGGAGTGGTGGCTTTCCAAAGTTTGAGTACTAGAACAGGCTCAGGAATATTGGGGGGCAGTGGAAGAAAATACTGGATGATTTTTAAGGATAACTTTTTTTTGTTTGTTGAAAATTATACAAATACTTTGCTAAAATCTCAAGTTTCTCATGCCCCATTCAGTGCCACCAAACAGTTTAGTCTTTTATTTATTTCTCCTTTTTTACTGTACTGGTACCTGGGCTTACACTCAGGTTCTCAGACTTGCTCATCTAACATTCCATCACTTAAACCACACCTTCCAGTTGGATTTTTGCTGGTTATTTTGGGGATAAAGTCCTGCATCTTGCTGGTTAATTGACGAGTCTCATGGACTTCTCTGCCTGGGCTGTCCTCATACCTCAATCCTCCAGGTCTCAATCTCCCAAGTAGCTAGGATTACAGGCATGTGTCACCAGTGTGGGGCTCCTTCCACATCTTAGACTGATTTCAGTGGAATGCAGTGGTTACAATATGAGACGTCGACAGCAAGAAATAACACAGGTCCAACAACAGCTTCCAGAAACAGTTTCAGTCTAGTTTCAAAGATCTTTGGATACTACTGATCCGGGTTTGGACAGCTGGGGACTCTTGCTATAGTGTGCGGTCAGTCCTGAGCTAGCTGTCTTGTTCCAAAGCACAACTCGGCTGTAGGCAGAAGATTCTATGATCTGCTCTCTGTACAGTATTCTCAATTATCAGCTTCATCCATGTGGATCCTATGTTTCTCAGGCATTACCTTGCAGGCTTGAGTCATCTGAGTTTCTTTCTCTTTCTTCTCTTCTTCTTCTTCTTCTTCTTCCTCTTCCTCCTCTTCCTCCTCCTCCTCTTCTTCGTCTTCTTCTTCTTCTTCTTCTTCTTCTTCTTCTTCTTCTTCTTCTCCTCCTCCTCTTCCTCCTCCTCCTCCTCCTCTCCCCCTCCTCCTCCTCCTCCCCCCTCCTCCTCCCCCCCCTCCTCCTCCCCCCTCCTCCTCCACCCTCCTCCTCCTCTCCCCCC